>NC_133526.1:9311069-9628704 GCF_048544455.1 Silene latifolia
CCAAAGGGTTGAATTTGCATAAAGAGGAAATATTTTGAAAATAATAATTCAAACCACTCTTTATTGAAGACCACCTCCTTAATAAAAATCTGATTTTTATCTTTGAAAAATATGAGTCACGTGAAAGGCTTTTGAAAGATAAAAAGGGACTTCAAGTTTCTCGAGTTGTGGCAACAATCCAAGCAGTTGTTTACTTGTAAAAGCAACGATGTCTGGACTTTCTTCTATTACTCTAATATACTCTACTTTCTCACTTGTACATTAGATGACACATGACTTATTACAATGGGATTAATAACAACTTCAACACTTCTTAATCCATGCTTGATATGATCATATATCCTGAAAAGGTAAACTAAGATGACACAAATCAAATGGGCATGTTATCATCAACATAAGGAACCCAACATTTTCAATTGAGCATAAATAATAAACTAAAAATCGGAATTGACTATTTTTTTTTTCAAATTGATTATCTCTTCGAGATCTATAAATTGATAAAACGAAAATGGACATTCGAAAGTTAATTTTAGAAGGGTGGTTCAGAGACCAAGGGCTACGAGCCCGCGACTTAATCTGGCTAGCTCGTGAGATGTCTTGGCTTATTTCATCTTCACCGAACATGCGAAGAACAACAGAATTAGAAGATTGAACGGTATTATCTTGTTCTAATGTTAAATACAACTTGATAAAATGACCGGTTTTCCTACCGTTTTTTAAACAAGACATTGTAACAGGGCAAAGCACGGATTGGGTATTTGATTCAAAGTGTCAGTTCGGATCGGATATCCATATTAGAAATCCTGAAGTTAGATATCCAATATCCAAACCAAATGCTTCGGATATCCAATGTTCGGGTATCCAAAATAATCGGATCGGATGCGGATATCCATCGAATATCCATACTTTTGAATTTACTTTAAAATTAAGCTTGAAACACGATTATATTTATAGTCTTATATGATGATTTTCTTTAGTATTATTAATCCAATGTTCTCGACATAAAACTTAAGTATCACTTAGATATTTCTCTAATATTTTAAACATGAGTTTTTTTGTCAAACACAACCTTTAAAAAAAAAATTCTTCCAAACAGCACCTTTAAAAAAAAAATTTTGTACAATAAAACCTTTAATAAATTTTTTGTTGTCAAACACGACTTTTTGGCCGAAGGACTTAACATTTTGTAATGGGTAACTTTCAGTCGATGTTTGAGATAGCAAACGATGTCGGTTTGAGGCGTTTTTGGACTCGTTGGAAAGGTGGAAATACAAGCTATCAATACGATGGTCAAAAGCGGCCTTATGTGGGGTTTATTGTTGTGTAAAGTAAGGCTGGTCGGAGAGATTAACGAGTGGTCGGGGATTTTTAGTGGGTCTTTTAAAAAGAGGTTATGATGCTTTGTTTGGTCTGAAAATTGGTATATAGGTAGCGGAGAGTGTAAGGTAGGCCGTAGTTGTGTTGTTTTTTGTGGTTGTTTGTTGTAAGTGCTGGTTTGAGGTGAGTGAATTGACCCACAAAAAAGAAATCCTACTTTGACATTCTTTTGAATGTTAGGAATCGTTTTAATGGTATCCTAGAATCCAAAACAATAACCAAGTTGTGGTTGCAAGGGTGTAGCTTGATTACTGAAACTGAGATGTATTATATTAATCTTCCTTGCTTGAAACAACTCAATTTCATATGCTTCCATTATTTAGACTAGACGAATATTTGACCCTTATTAAGCTTAAGATGAATAAATGCAAAGTCAGAGTGACTTCTAATAATTCTTGTAACAATTTGGTAGAATTGTTCATTAATGGTTGTGCCATATCTGATGATTTCTTTAATAATGTCGCTGAGTTTCCCCGTTTGAAAGCTGTAACCCTCTTGGATTGTCCCAAGTTGAAGTGTATTAAGATCACTTCTAGGTGTCTTAAACGATTGAATATTGAGGACTGCCCGAATTTGTCTCAAATTGAGCTGAATGTTTCCAAGATGGACTTCTTCAGATATTCCACTACCCTTAACCATAACATCATAACCCTCTTGTCAAAATGTCAATTTGTTCGCACCTCTCTTATTTTGCAACGTCCTCGTGGTGCGCTTTTCAACCCTATTCTATGGTATTCCAAGCTTGTAGCATTCCTCGCTAACTTCAGCCAATCAACTCATCTGGATATAGAAACCAATTCCAAAAAGGCACACACACACTCTTTCTTGTCAAAATGTCAATTTGTTCGCACCTCTCTTATTAGCTATGAAAGGACTGCTGGATATATACCTTGTTCCCTGTGGTGGATGTGCGACGTGTAAATTTCGTAGAATCATCATAGGTATCACATTGGTTGGTTTTCGCAATGAGTTCTCGTTATACTTTTGGATTTGCGGCATGTAAATTTCATAGAATCGTCCTAGCTCAAGTGTTTCCTGTTAGTTTGAAGCCTAAAAATGCTTAAGAAGATCATACCTTCTGGTGGATGTAACCAAATGTATTACTGACCGAAGTATACTAATATGTGGATGTGTCGTGTGTGAAGCTACACTGTTTTATTTCATGAAAGGTCATTGAAAATTTTCAAATGTTTAGTATCTCATGTTTGATTTTGATTGTTTGCTGATGACATAGTATATTAGGTTTTGCAGGTTGAGAATTTTGAAGATACCCTTCTCAGGCTGCTAGAGTTTGTGATACATCCCCATTTTCCCCGTTACTATTTCCGCTAAGTCACAAGTGTGATTTTTTGCATTCCAATGATATCAACCTATATGCAGCAATGCTCGCTTCTTTTTTCTCACTTGTGTATATAATAAGCACCTTATATGCTTGGGACGGTTCTAAATTGTTTGCCTACTACAGTGAAGATTGATTTTGTAAAACACCAGAAAAGTAAAATGACTGATATTCTGATATACAGGTGAGCCATATAATTAATGTTGGGTTTTATTTCCTTTTCCTGTTTAACTTGCCTAGATCGAGAGTAAATATGGCAGAGAAAGCTATTTCTATCACTTGGGGCCGGGGTGATGTCATGGCGACATTTTCTCGCGTCTTGGCTATAGATTATGAATCATATGCTTTATCGCCTATCACTGTCTTTCATTTTTCTAGTTCAAAAGCTCTCACGACATCTAATCACTACGTATAATGTGGTCTTTTAGTGGCTTCTTTGTTGTTTCCTTCCATATTTGCCTGGTTGGTTCAAGTATTACAAGTACAAAATGCGGTCTGAGTTATAGTTATAGTTTTTACAGTGTTGACAGGTCAGTTATGACTGTGAGTTGCAGCAGAACAGTCACGTGGAAATAACAACAATTTTCAGACAGCAGAACTCCTAGCTCAAGCTGAAATAGGAGGTCTGCCGTACGCCAAATTGAAGCTAAGTGAGTTTGCTTTCTTACCAACATTTTCTCAGAATATATATGGTCCTGTCACCTGTGGCGGGGTGAGGATAGCTAACAGGGACTGCCGCTCCTTAAAAACAGTGAAAAACTATTTTTTTTTTTAAAAGAATTTTAATAAAAGTTTTTTCTATGGAGTCAAAGACTCCTTACTCTTTGGTTGCAGAATATGATGGAATAAAGCAAAATGGTTCACTAATGTAGCTGCGTTTTTTTTATTTTTGTGAAGTACCAGTCATTCCAAGTAGTTTTCAACGTCATCTTGGGTCATTCGGAAACATCTCTTTGTGTTGCTAACACAAGGGTAAGACTCCGTACTTGGTAACACACACTTATTTTACCCTTCTGGCCTTCTTATCCTTAATTTTCACTCATTTGCATGTTACCTTCTTTAAAAAAAAAAAAATACTACTGTTGCACAAATTCATACTTCGTAGTTTAAACATATGTACGTTTGAATAATCAGTGCACCTCGTGTCTCTAAGACGCCCACCTTCGTGTCAAAACAACATAAAAGCACTTCTGACTTCAGGTAAAATAAGATTGCGCCATTTAAAGCTTCTTACCTAGAGTAAGTAGAGTTATACGCAACCATTTCCGGTATGTGGATCTTATATGGATGTAAAGCTTGTGATGTTATCTAAGTGTATTTGTTCTCTGAATGAAACTGCACAGGTCGGAACTGACCTGTCATCACTCAAAGTCCTACATCTCAAGGTCAAGGGAATATGGTTCAGAGGAGCACCACAGAGTTATTTGGGAGTGTACGAGTTGGTATATTGGACACGACACCACACAACAACAATTTACAACTGGATCTCGACCAACACTGTGATAAAGTACCACAGTTACTGGCTCAGTATGTAACCTGGTATATCTTGCATTCCTACTGAAACAATACGCAGCTCTTCACCACTGAATACCGCTAAAAAGCTCTTTAGATGCTTCAAGTTTGAGTACAAAAGTATGCTTTAGTATGTCATACACTCAGAAACAAAAAAGACTTAAGAGCAAATTTTCTCAAACTGGCTGTGTGTGTTGCCATGGAGAATGTGGCTAGTACTTGGAAGCGTTACGTGTCAAAATCAGTATCAGAAAATGAGCTTAGAACAAGGTGTTATAGACTGTAGCAATCTTCCTCTGCTCAGTGGATATCTAGAATGGACTTGTCAACAATCAAGCAGGATAAGTGATGACTTTATTTGCGGAGATCAGATACGTTTCAGTACATCTCAACTGAACCATCATCTGCAACACGGACTCGAACTGCCTCGGGAATGAATAGGTTCTCAACAGGAAAACCAAATCGTAAAGCTGCTTTCACCAGGTCTGCTGCACTGTCCTGATCAAGGGTGTCATCAAACTCAAGTGATATGTTGCAACGCCTTTGAGTTTGGAAGCGCTTGGCTGCAATAAAATCAGATCTTGGAGCAACTGAATTCATCTTGGGATTGTTCTTAACGTCCTTTGCAAGGCCTTTGACATAGACACGGAACTGCTTGATGTAGTCCATCATCACATCAACCATAATATCAGCTTTCAGAAGGATTTTCATTGCAAGCATCATAGCTTGACTTGGACCGGGGTGAATGATCAGCAATCTCTTCACCAACTTATGAGTTCTCTGCAACTGTAGGCAAATCTTCCTCAGCTTTTTGCGCAGTTTAGTCAATTTGCGGTAAATCTTGTGCTGGTCAGCTTCAGCAACTTTCATGTAAGACCTGACTTCCTTTCTTGCTCTTGAAACCAAGGCATTAGACTTTTCCTCCATGCTCTTTTTGAACTTCTTCTTGCTCAACTCGAGTGCCGTAGGGTCAATGTGACTAACAATCACATCCATTTTGTGAAGATTTGAGTTCACCAACCATGGAATGATGCTGAGATTCTCCTGCATTTTTTTTCAATGTCATTACAATCACGACAACATAAAAACAACCGTAATATTCATTCTTAAACATATGAATGTAGCAATTACTATGCTATAGATAATATTATAGGACATGCATTCATTAACAATGTCTGATTATGATGAACACATGCACCAATGTAAATTGAACCTTCCTAAATTTACTCCGTACAATCAATTCATACAAAGCAGTAAACGTGCATCATATCAGAAACTACAGCGGCTAAAGTAACACCTATTATTAAATACCGGTTTCTGTCACGATATAACTGAGACGACCTAATCTCACGAGATATGGTCAATGTCTCCTCAAAATACGGTGATAAAATACGGCCGCGGTGATATTCAAAACGTTTACAAAATGATTTACGGTTTCACGACCTTGTTTTAATATCACGCCTAGAGTCCTTGGATCAAACTATGCATAAACGCAAACGAACGCTGGATTACTATGTGTAATCAACATTTTAGCAACAAATTAACATTACGGAGTATCATTTATGCCGCAAAGCTGCAAAATATTCAGAAATAAGAACGAATCCATAGAATTTTCAAAGAATTCAATCAAAACTTTTCCAGAGAAGAGATGTTAACATTTGCGCAAGTTCTGAAACAAAAAACTCCGAATTCAAAACATTGACGGAATATTAACAAATTGAAGTGAATTTCCGCACAAGAACACAATCAAAAAATCAGCAAAGCTAGAATTGAAGATAAAGTGAAGAATTACAGTACTCCATAGCAAAAATGAATCTATAGCTTAAATTACGTACAAAACCTAAATTTTTCTCATTAAATTCCGAAAAAAAAGAACGAAAACAAGAACAATTACAGAGCATTTAGTTCAGATAAAGTAACAAAACGCATTGAATATTAGCTAGAATTGAAGATAAAGTGAAGAAAACGAAATTGTGTGAGAAAGAAATAACGAACCCTAATTTTCTCCATTTTTGTGACGTTTTGAGATTCGCCGAACAGAGCAGCGCACAAATTGCAGCGAAAATGTTGTGGTAAGTTGCAAGTATGAAGTCCGGTGGGAAAATTTGATATTGTTGTCCCTTATATATCCGCCTTTGAGGGGTTTTGGGAAGTTAATTGACGATAATACCCATGTCCACTTAGTAGCTCGTTGCGGAGTACTAAGGGGTATATCTCATACAATCCGTCTTGCTTAAGACCGCCACTATCCGTCTTAAGCTTAAGACGGATAGTGGTCTCTCACACAAATGCAAGTGGGAGGTAAGTGGGTATATCCATTTCCCTCCCACTTGCATTTGTGTGAGAGGCCGCTATCCGTCTTAAGCTTAAGACGGATAGTGGCGGTCTGAAACAAGAATTTGTGTATCTCATAACATCCCCCCTACTACTAAGAGGATAAAAATTCTCTTAGTTTTCCCTCCAAAAAGCATCTATCTAAATTAGGAAATAAGTATCATAAAATTATCTTTTCAATAAATATGTTTTAATAATTATAACTCTAATCTTTTTATTAAATTCATAATTATTATTTTTTCATTAAAATTAAATAAAGTTAGTATTAAATTATAAATTAAAAGTTGTTAAATTTGCAATAATTATTATTTTAGAGAATCACTTGACATCCCCTTTTTACTAAAAAAAAATAACAAATCTCAAACTTTTTCCGCCTACGTCGCTAACTACTACTTATAGTACTTAGTATATTTCTCTAATTAACTACTCCCCGAATTCATTTTAACGATATTCTGATTTTGTACACAATAAATATATGTTGTATAATTGAAAATAGAAAAATACCAATAGTTTAATTGTTAATTTTTCTTACATTTCCATCTAGAAAAACCGTGCTATAGCACGGGAGCTACACTAGTTATGTTATTTATGTATGTACAATTATATACCCACCGTCCCGGTCATTTGTTGTTCTTCTCCATTTTTGAGTGTCCCAGTCGTTTGTTGTCCTTTTTATATTAGGAATACATTTGATGAATAATTTGATTATTCACACCCAATTTGGTCCACATGTCATTTAGTAATTGACTCTCTCCTCTTTTCTTGTTATTTGTGCCAAAACCGAGGGGTCAACCTATTAAATTGCTTTCAGTACTCTGAAAAAGATTGCCCCGGCTATCGATCGGAGATACTCCTAGTCAACACCAAAAAAATTATATATGTCTATATGGAATATCATAATCGATTCTCGACTACATCGTTTTCCCTACAATCGAATGTGGTATTAGGCGCTTTAGTTTTTATTTCGAGATTCTTAAAGAAGCAAAAAAAAATTAATATTAGCAGGGTTGTTCTGAGACCAAAGGCTACGACTTAATCAGGGTAGCTCGTGAGATGCCAGAACTTATTTTATCTTCACCGAACATGCGAAAAACAAGATAATTAGAAGATTGAACGGTATTGTTCTAATAATGTTAGATACAACTTGATTAAATGACCACTTTTCATACCGTTTTCTAAAGAAGACATTCTAACACTATAATAATGTGGAATAATTGTATTTATCAATTCACTAACAAAATCCTCAAGCTAGCATTTAAACTACGGCATCTCAATTGTTGGATCATGAGCCGTAATCATCGATACTTGATCTTGTTCCTTGATACCTCTTTTAAGCTTAATCAACCACTTAATTATACTTACACCATAATCATACAAATTAAGCGCGACATAAAACCCGATTCCTCCAATAATCCCATTAGGTATGGAGTAAGTCAAGGGCATTAAGACCATGGTAATAAAGGCTGGCATTGCCTCCTTCATGTTACTCCATTCAATATCTTTTACCACTTCCATCATCAAAACACCGACTACTATCAATGCTGGCCCAATCGCCCATGGCGGTACACTAGTCATTATAGGGGCCAAAAATAAGGCCAAGAGGAAATAAAACCCGACTATCACCGCTGTTAGTCCTGTCTTACCGCCTTCTCTAATCCCCGCTGATGATTCAATATAAGTGGCAATTGGGGATACGCCGAGGACTGAACCCACAATGGTAGAGCTTCCATCAACCAAGTACGCGGTATATTCTCCTTCAAAGCTACCATTCTCATTTATCAACCCTCCAATTTCGGCCATAGTGTATAACGAACATGTTGTACCTAACACATCTACGTATAATAAAGTAATTATTGCGACCCAAACTTGGCTGTTATTAAATTGTGCAAAGCTTATCGCGCCAAATGTAGACTTTATCAGATGAAAATCGAAGACTTTTTTAAAATAATTATAGGTCGCATCTCCGATTGGAGTGTAAGGAAAATATGTGACACTCGTACCTCGAAACCATGAGATAAATGTGACAAATAATATGCCATATATCATGCTACCTTTGATGTTCTTCATCATACCAAATGACATTACTAATAGACCCACAATGCCTAACCATAATGTTGGGCTTTGCATCTTTCCATTTAAACAAAGGCCCGTAGTCGGGTCCGTCTCCCGACATCCGGTTAAAGTGAGCAATGTGGATGGATTTGGGCCTACCAAGCCTATGCCAAGATGAGATTGAAGCCCAACGAAAGCAATAAAAAGCCCAATTCCCGCTGCGCAAGCGAGTCGGACCGGTGGTGGGATCAACCGGGCCAATTTGGAGCGAAGGCCTAACACGGAAATGAGGACAAAAGCAACTCCTTCAATTAAAACGATAGCTAGAGCAGTCTCGTATGACAACGGACCACTCCCGTGAAAGCCGACTAAGTCATACGCCACGTAGGCGTTGGACCCCATCCCCGGGGCCAATCCCAAAGGAAGGTTCGCAAAAAGGCCCATTGCAACCGACCCAATACAAGATGACAATGCGGTTGCCACTATAAGGTCAATTTTAAGCTCGGCTAAGCATTTCTCGTAACCCTTGTTGGACCTGAGTACACACTCAGGTCCACCAGGGGGCGAGCAATCCTTAGCCGAGCAACGCCCACCAGAATCAGCGAGTATGGTGGCGTTGACCGTGATAATGTAAACCATAGCTAAAAATGTAGTAGTTGCAGCTCGCCATTCTTTCGTAAAACAGCTTCCTCGTGCCTCTAATTTGAAATACTTACCAATGACACTATCAGCGACTGCGGTATTTAGACGTATTTCAAAGTTTTGCCACTTTGTACGAAACTTGTTTCTTCCAACACATAATCTATCTCTTTGTATTTTGTTCATGGTGTGACGACTAATACTACGCGTAGCGTAACATGAACTTGAAAGGATTTTTTAAAAGGGAGGAAGAACGAACCGTTGAGGAATGAAAATGTGGTAGCAACTCCGCCAACTATTTTTAAGAACACAAACTGAGATTAAACTAATGTAATTAGTTTTTCAAAAAAAAAAAAAATTAGTACGAGTAATAGATTATTAATATAATTGTACTGTAAAATACGAGAACTCGTGCTTTTCGATCTTCCAATGAAGCAAATCAAATCAAATTTGATTGTGTTTGAATTAATGTTGAATACTATATTAATAGGCCGACCAATTCCACATATGAAATTTTAAACAAACTACATTGCACGATGAAGATCGTGTGGCACGAACTAAGATTTCTTTACAGCTAGGATAGACTACAGAGCGTACCTGAGGGACGTGCAGGCAGTGGCGGAGTCAGGATAAAGTCAGTAGGGGTGAAAGGGTAATTTTATAAGTAGACCTCGAATTTTTTTTAAAATTTTAACTAAAAATTTGGAAATTTTCAAACGGGAAAATTTTCAACTTTTTTTTGTTTTTTTTTTTGGTTGACCAGGAGTATCCCCTACCGACAGCTGGGGCAATCTCCTTCGGGGACTGAAGGCAATTTATCGAACCCCTGACCACTTATTAAGAGATGAGAGCCCTTACCACTCACACCAGCCAACTTTAGTACGGGAAAATTGTCAACATTGGGGAAGTAAATCATCAAACATCTATAAATTTTTCTTATAAATGAAATCTCTTGAAATACAAAGCAGTCCCTCAAATATACAAAGCTTATATCAATATTAATTACCTCAAAAAATAACATGAGATATGAGTATTGAAAATAGAAGAAAAATACATGATCTTACGGAGTTCGACTCTCCGAGGATGATATATCAAAGAATTAACAAAGTCTATGAGGTCTATTGCTTGTAGGAAAATTGACAGTCTTAGTATTATTATTCCTTACCAATTTGGACATTTGACCCTTCATCTCCTTACACAATTTTTCGAGCTCTAATACCCTGCATTGCATTCTCTGTATATTCACCTTCACATCTTGGCTTACTTCTGATAAACTATCGTCGTCTTCGTCTTGAATGCTTTCTTCATTGCCATATAAAACCATTTGTGACTCACTTGTGTTTTTGGTAGGACTTTGATGGTAATAGTAGTCTAATTGATCTGCTTTTGTTGGTGATTCATAGTTTACTTGTCTCTGAGAGGCGAGTGCTTGAACCGCGACCCTTGGTGGTATTCTTGGGTTCTTGGCTAGGTCTTTGCATGCTTCGAGTGAGAGTTTCTCGTAGTTCAAACATCGGCATAACCTTGATCTTTCTTCAAAAGACAAGTTTGGATGAGACTGCAAATTTACCAATGTTGTTAGAATCGAGATTCTTTATTTTAATCCACGTTAGAATCAAATAAATAATATACCGTACCAAATTTCTTAATTAAGTAGAACCGGACGACATTTGATCATTTAGATATTACTTGTAGATTAGTTGTTTAGAGGGGTTGGGCGCTCGACTATGAAAAATGCGAAAGTTTTGGTTAAAACTTATGATATTTTTTTGACTTTGTCTTATATCATTATTTGTTCGCTCTTACTGAGATTTGTCATTCCCCTGATCGTAAATCCTGGCTCCGCTATTATTATTATTATTATAAGCATGAACATTTGCATTAAAGGAGTTGTAAACAAAGTTAGGAGACAATCATGTGGTTTTGTAGTTTTGCTATTAATGAAGCAACACGCTTTAAGTTTCTATTTTTGTTTTTTTTTTTGCAATCATGTCCTACTTGACATATTAAATTATTAATGCAGCTGCCAACATTCCACATCCACCACTACTATAAGTTCAAAATAATGAAATTTTTGGGACATTAATTTCATTGCACAATAATCAATATTATTATACACAATTCCGTAGTATTTTATTTCCCTCTTTTGTATTTTTGCAATCATATCTTATTACTGCCACCACAAATTCTAAAGGTGTCATGACAAGAGAAAACACGAAATGATATCATTATCAGTTGGGTCAAAGGAGGGCCCACTTTTGTACTAAAATTATTGATTGGCTATGAAAAATTTAAGGACGATAACAATGGTTGTAGTTTCATATACTAGTGCACGCATTATCACACAATCGTACACATAAACTTCTTATTTTCACTTCAATAAGCAGATATCAACTAGGTTTATTGGTAAAGCCACGAAAGGGGATACTCATAAATTGAATCTTTAAACAAGAAGCCGATTTCATATATAGACTCCTTATTTTGTAAATTAATGGTTAAGGAGTTTCATATATGGATGAAACTCTTGATTTTGCTCCATTGATATTATCCTAGGTGTTTAATTCAATCTTAGAATTGTGATTTCGGATTCGGTTCAGGTTGACACGACAATGACTTAGCAGGTTATTTGGATTTTAGTTGAAATCTTAGGTTCAATACTTCAATCACTCTTGTGGTTGTAACGAGCTGTCAAATAAAAAAAAAACTTCAAATTAATAAGCTCAATTGTCTTAACTAAATAAACCACCTGATTGGACTGGCGTAACAACACTTGAGATTAAGAAAGAAAAATACTGAAAGGGTAGTATAAGAAATAAATGGAGATTCATTCTTGTTTGAGATGTTGATTGTTTGGAATATATATATATATTTGGGTTTTTTGTCAAACACAACCTTTAAAAAAAAGTTTTTAAAACACTTTTTAATAAAAAGTTTGTAAAAACAACCTTTAATAAATTTTTGTTGTCAAACACGACTTTTTAGTCAAGGACTTAACATTTGCGATAGGGTAACTTTGATCGACGTTTGAGATAGCAAACGATGTCGGTTTGAGGTTTTCTTGGACTAGTTGGAAAGGTGAAAATACAAGCTTTCCATGGGTTATCAACACGATGGTCAAAGGTGGTCTTATGTGGGGTCAATTGCAATGTAAAGTAAGGCTGGTCGGAGAGATTAGCGGATGGTCGGGGATTTTTAGTGGGTCTTTTAATGAGGTTACGGTGCTTTGTTTGGTCTGAAAATTGGTATGTAGGTAGCGGGGAGTGCAAGGTAGGTCTTAGTTGTGTTGTTTGTGGTGGTTGTTGGCTGCAAGTGGTGGTTCGAGGGGAGTTAAACTGGAGGTAAAAAACAATCAAAACAATTTCAAAGTAGGATTTTTTTTTGTGGGTCAATTCACTCACCTCAAACCACCACTTACAACAAACAACCACCAAAAGCAACACAACTACGACCTATCTTACACTCCCTTCTATATATATACCAAATTTTAGACCGAATAAAACACCCTAACCCCATTTAAAGACCCACGAAAAACCCTATGACCACTCGCTTTAGAGCTAGCCTCTCCAATCAGCCTTACTTTACACATCAATTGACCTCACATAAGGCCACCTTTGACCATCGTATTGATAACCCCTGGAAAGCTTGTATTTCCACCTTTCCAACGAGTCTAAGAACACCTCAAACCGACATCGTTTGCTATCTCAAACGTCGACTGAAAGTTACCCCATTGCAAAATGTTAAGTCCTTCGGCCAAAAAGTCGTGTTTGACAACAAAAAATTTATTAAAGGTTGTGTTTTACAAACTTTTTTATTAAAGGTGGTGTTTGGAAAAAACTTTTTTTTAAAGGTTGTGTTTGACAAAAAACCCTATATATTTTGATGGTTCAATAGTTAAAATAGTTAACATAACAAAAATTTACGGAGTAGAATGTAAGCTTAAACTTCATATTTTTATATATTTACTTTATAAGAGAATTTTGTAGTTTAGTTTCACATTATCATTTGGAATATGATCGTTTCTCATATCTATAAGACATCCTCGCCAGAGATACTTTCAAATTTTGATATGCTCTATAGGTTTGTTGGATTTGTCTCTATTTCTTCCACCTTCATCACTAGTATAGCTAGAATGCCAAGTACTCAGGCTCTACACAACTTTCTTTGTGCTAGAAATTCAAAGATAATTCCGAAAAACTCCAAACAAAATTTGAATTTATCAATTATACCGCTTCATACTATAATAATGTTCATATTAAAAATAAATGTGTATGGTACCACTTTTCCTAAAGAAGTCACTTGAGTCTCAAGGTCCATCTTTACCTAAAATTGTGTCCTTTAATGTTTAAACTGTTGATTATTAGGTGTCAGATTTCTGGATTTGAGCTCTTGTGTTAAGATTGTAGGGCAGTTATAAACAGGCTAATCACCAAGAAAGTGTACAACAAAATTCTGTGTAACAAAGGGAAAATGACATGGATAGGTCACTAGACTAGGGAATCCTTTGTCTTATCTTTCATTACTGTCCTTTTTGTATTCAGTGTCTTTTGTATTTTTTCTAGTTTTAGTCAAGAAGCATCAATCATCCCAACTCATCACTAGATAAGAATCACTACTAAAATGTAAATTCTTGTTTCAGACGAGACATATTCATCTAAAACAATTAGACGAAATTTTGAGACCACTTTATAGTCAAATGTGAAGACCATAATGGCCCAGCTAATGTTTACAACTTATAGTGGTTTTTTTTTCCAAAGTTGTCACATTTGGCTGTAAAGTGGTCCCAAAATTCTCTCTTATAATTTTAGAAGAATCAATACTAAAACGTAAATTCTTGTTTCAGATGGTTTTATGGTCATTTTCATCTGAAACAATAATACGATATTTTGAGACTATTTTATGATCAAGTGTGATTATAATAGTTCGGCTAGTGTTTACGGCTTATGGTGGCTTTTTTTCCAAAGGGATTACATTTGCCTATAAAGTGATCCCAAAATTCGTCTTATAATTTCAAACGAAAATGGCCTTAACATACCCCCTCCATTTCATTGATTTCTTCCAATTTTAACCGTGGTAAATTATGAAATACTAAACAATTCAAAATTTGAGAGGAATCAAACATATCAACCAACAACCCAAAATAAAAAGAAAATTGGAAGATAGTCCCTTTGTCTTTATCATTTATTTACTTTTAATTAAAATCTCACTTACAGAAAATAAAACGGAAATTTCTCAATATTTGTGGGCTGTGGTTTGTCACTTTGTCTATGATACCCCTTGGTTCAATATTATACCCAACATGCCCATGTTGTTATAACTCCGTTAGTATAGAACATCTGCCCATAGGGCCATAGGGGTACCATTGGTAGAAATAATGAACCTCAAGGGAGCCATTAACATAAATATTGAACACATTCTTAAAAAGAGGGATACCTGGCAAACCATAGGGATACAATGGAAAATTTTCGAGAAAAAAAAATAAACAAATAATTGAGACGGGTGGATATCAATTTAATAGAAGTGCTATGACAAACTGACAGTAATAAATTGACGAGTCCATTTTTGAAATAATGGTCAAAAATAAAATATTTGTCGTTTTGGGTCGGTTTTGAAAATATTTGTCAAAATGGTGTCCACGTAGGCTCGGGATTTCTAGACCTGAAACACGCCACTACTAATGGCGTGTTTTGTGAAGGAAACACGCCATTAGTAGTGGCGTGTCTTTCACAATTTTTTTCTCAACTAGATCCGAACTTTATAAAAAAAAAAAAAAAAAAAAAAAAAAAAAAAAATTACATAAGACACGCCATTAGGGGTGGCGTGTTTCCCCTCCGAAACCCGCCATTCCCAATGGCGTGTTTGTTTTAGTCCAATTATCAATTACTCCCTTTTATAGTACACTTTTTCAAAATTACTCCCTTTTATAAAATTTTTTAAAAATTACTCCTAAAAAATTGCTGAAATTTTTAAATTGCTCCCAAATCCCTATTTTTGTACATTTAGGACGAAAATGCCCTTGATTCGCAAAATTGGGTCATTTTGTTTGCTTCATATCTGGAGTTTTACATAGACAAAAATTACGTTCTTTATACGGATAGAATCTTGAAGAAGTCTACTTTCCAATGGCGTTGGAATCAATAAGTTTTACCGTGTGAATTTTGCCCAACAAGCTTTCAAAGACTGATACGATTTTAAGACTGAAATTCCCTGTTTTTCCAGATTCGTGTCTGATATTGAGGAGCCATTTCCATGGTGTTATTTTGACTTAATGTAAACGCCCTTTCACATGGTTGTAGCCCTTTGAGTCTAGTTTCTGAATTGGTAAGGTAGACTTCTGGGTGATTTGTAGTTTGTCGGGAATCGCAATTCTCGTGGAAAGACGCAAATCTGTCTTAAAATCGTATCAGTCTTTGAAGGCTTGTTGGGCAAAATTCACACGGTAAAACTTATTGATTCCAACGCCATTGGAAAGTAGACTTCTTCAAGATTCTATCCGTATAAAGAACGTAATTTTTGTTTATGTAAAACTCCAGATATGAAGCAAACAAAATGACCCAATTCAGCGAATCAAGGGCATTTTCGTCCTAAATGTACAAAAAAAAGGGATTTGGGAGCAATTTAAAAATTTCAGCAATTTTTTGGGAGTAATTTTTAAAATTTTTTATAAAAGGGAGTAATTTTGAAAAAGTGTACTATAAAAGGGAGTAATTGATGATTTAGCCATTTTTTAATGAAGTTTCTTTCCGTACTCATTATAAACACGCCATTGGTAGTGGCGTGTTTTAGGTCCAGAAATCCCGAGCCTACGTGGACACCATTTTGACAAATACTTTCAAAACCGACCCAAAACGACAAATATTTTATTTTTGACCATTATTTCAAAAATGGATTCTAAATTGACTGACCCAATGTAAAATGTGTTAGTACTGTGTAAGAAAAATAGTTACCTCAAGGTAGATATCAATAGCTCTGTAGACCCCATCAAAGCAATCTCTTGCTAAATCTGGTAAACTTTGAGCAACTCTAATGAATTTAGAGATCTTAAGATTATGATCAGGTGAAATTTCTGCCAAATACTGATCTACCAACCTTCCAACTTTGTTTAATCTCTCTATTGACAGTCCTTCACACTGTACAAACACTCTAATTAATCTCACAACCAGATTAACATCATAAACACCTTGATCTGTTTCATTATCAGTTTGTCCAAACATTAGTAAATCATCCAATTTCGCCGAATCCAGCGTGCTTCCTATTAATGTCTCCAACCCGGTTCGACAAACATTGCTGAGACCAAACCCTGATACTAACCTAAGTACCCCAAATAATGCTCTGCAGGAAAATGCTGTTTTTCCCATCAGAATTACTCCATATATTGCAGTATCAACTAGACCTGTGTAATCGGGTTTTGGGTAGTTTATATGGCTGGTTTTCTTGGTTTGGACCGCGGTTTTAAGGTAGTGAAGGAGGAATTTGGTGAGTAATAAGCTGTTATTATCGCTTCCATAAGCACCTAAGGTTCTTATAACTTTTTCTATTACCCGTGGAGAAAATGTACTCAAATCATCAAACCACCAAGCTTTGTTATTATTTGAAGTACTACTATGATTGCTGGTAGACGACAGTCGTTTTATCTTATCTGGGGTGGTCTTGGCCGATGAATTAGACCGAGCAAACGGGTTATTAGATGTGACCATGGTGCTCTCAGGAGAAGATGAAGACGAAGAATTTGAGGATAGAATAAGGGAAATATCTGAATTTTGAGCAATTTTAGCTAATAAGTTTGTGATAAGTTTATCAATGAGACCTGAGGAATCGGCGTAATGAAAGAAAGGTTCGCAATTTTGTACAGAGATAAGAACATCAATCCATGACCAATCAAACATTCCTTCAAGAAAGGCTTCAACTTGTTGTACAAGATTGAAACTTGAGACTTTATGTGTCATACTAAGATAATTTGAAGCACAATATAGGTTGGATATATTTGCAACTGTAATGTGAATTTTGCCAAAATTGTAACAAAATTTTGCAACTAGCTCAAACCCATTTGAACCACCAGGGAAATCTTCAATGATAAAGGCTACATTTTTCATTTGGGTTTTCTTTTTTTCTTGCTTTATCATCTTTCTGAGCTTCTTTGAAAAAGTCGATACGATTTCCTGCAACAGAATTTCAGCAAACAATTCATTTAATGCTAATAAATGAGTTATCTTTTTACACAATGAGACCGTTTCACGCAAAATTGTTTACCTGATTAAGGAAGAAGGTTTGTTGGCCATTAACATTGATTTGGAGATCACATTGGTGAGCCATGGGTTTAAAGATAGAGGAGATAAGGGAAGGACAAAAGTTGGAAAAAGGGAGTAAGAGTTTAGTGAGTCATATGAAAAACAGAGTTTTGTAAAAGGACAGGAAGACACTATAGAGTGTTTGAGTTAATAGGAAAGTAGGAGTATTTGTGTGACAGTTAATCAGCAAACATTCCTATTACTTAATTCTGTCAGACGGACGAGGTGTGTGTTTTATATATGCAAGGTCACAACACTTGTAAGTTGTAAGTTGTAACCAGTGGCGGAGCCACGAATGTAAGTCAGCGGGGGCGAAAATTTTCAGCGGGAACGAAACGGTAATATTATAAGGGGGTCTCAAAAAAATTCGAAAATTTTAACTAAAAATTTTGAAATTTTCAAACGCCAGCGGGGGGCGACTGCCCCTGCTAGCCCCTCCCTGGCTCCACCACTGGTTGTAACTACTTCCCATTAGTTAGATTATGAAACATGGAACTCACTCCGTTTCAGTTGATTGTTACTCCGTATTATTTGTTTTTTTATTTTTTATTTTATTGTTTTGGCGGCAGTAAAGAAAGGTACACCTAACTAGTCATAGCTTTACACGAGAGGCCATGAGCAACTTTATTAAAAGACTTATGAATAAAACTAAAAGTCAAACAGTGGAAGGAAGGGGCAAGATCTTGAATGTCGTTGAGGATATCCACAACTTGATGTCGTTGAGGAATAAAACTTTATTCGTTTGTCCCGGGACGCTCTATTGCTGATAATGTTCTCATTTCTCATGAGATTTTTCATTACATTTCAAAAAAATCTACTGGCAAGAAGGGGGTTTTAGCATGTAAAATCGATATGAGTAAGGCGTATGATCGCTTACGATGGAATTTTATTGAAGCTACACTAATCCATATGGGTTTTCCGCATAGCATCATCTCTTTAATTATGGATTGCATTAAAACAGTTTCATATGAAGTGGTCCTAAATGGAGTTCCGGGTACGGCTTTTCAACCAAAGACGGGTATTCGACAAGGCGATCCCTTATCTCCCTATATCTTTGCACTCTGTACTGAGGTCTTGTCTCAACTTCTGATTAATGCGCAAGATTCTTATGCTCTTCAAGGTATACAAATATGTCGCTCGGCTCCATCTATTTCGCATCTTCTATTTGCTGATGATTCCATATTTTTTATACATGCTGACACCAAAAATTGTCAGTCTCTTCAAGGGATATTAGATGAATATTGCTTCTATTCAGGGCAGCAAATAAACTATGGTAAATCAGCAGTGTCTTTTAGCCCGAATTGTACTCTTCGTACAATTACGGACTGTCTACGTATTCTTAAAGTTCCTGGTGGTAATTCAATGGGAAAATATTTGGGATTACCTACGGATTTTGGATCGAGTAAGAAAGAGGTTTTCGCTCAAGTTGTCCAAAAAGTTTGCAAACGACTTCTAAGTTGGAATAATGTTTTCTTGTCTTCTGCTGGCCGACTAACTCTTATCTCTTCTGTGTTATCCTCGCTTTCTACCTACTCTCTATCTGCATTTCGCATGCCGGTAAGTGTGATTTCAAAGATTGATGCTTTGATATCACAATTTTGGTGGGGTGGTTCACAGGCAGGGAAAGGGATTAATTGGTGTAGTCGACTTTTCTTGCATTCTTCTAAACGCAATGGTGGATTGGGAATCCGTCATAGTGGGTGTCTAAATCAGAGTCTACTTGCCAAACTTGGATGGAAAATTGTGACTAATTCCTCCTGTTTGTTTAGTCGTTTTTTCGGGAGTAAGTATAAAATTACGAAAGACGCAGTTCTGAAGCCTAATTTCACCGTATCCGGTCCATTATCTTGGGGTGGTCGAGGGATTAAGTGGGGTCTTGAGTTGCTTAGGAATAATCTCTCATGGCAGGTTGGCTTCCCTTCCTCGTTAGATTTATGGCGGGATAAGTGGATTCAAAACTCTTCTTTGGCCCAGCTTCTTCCCTTATCTACTGCTGACCTTCAACAAAAGCCACTTCAGGAAGTCTCTTTGCTTCAATTAGTTTCTGGCCATTGGAATTATGATGCTGTGCTAAATATTTGTGGCCCAACTATTACGCCGTTGGTTTGCTCCATTGCTGTACCATCAGAAGACACAGAGGATTTCTTATATTGGAATCTAACACCTACTGGTAAATACTCTAGTAAGAGTGGTTACGCTGTTGCTTTTTCCAAGCTGTGGCTAGAGAAATCGACTTTAAAGGATAGGACCAGAATGGCACCTTCAACTATAGCATTCTGTAGTAAAGGTCTATGGCGGTTACCCATTATTAACAAATGGAAACTATTTCTCTGGAAGCTGCTCTCCAACTCTTTACCCTGTGGTGAAGAAGCGCAAAGTCGCAATCTGCAATGGACTGTGTATTGTTCTGTTTGTAATTCTCAGGCCAGTATTGAATCTTTGACCCATCTCTTCCGAGATTGTCCATCAGCATCTCGCATTTGGGCTGGTTCCCCTTTAGGTCTTCGATCCAATGTGGGCAGTAGTGTTACCATTCAACAATGGATTGTTAATTGGTTGACCTATTTCCGCCGGTTTCCAAACTCGACTTCCTCTATTTCGTTCTTTGTTAGTACCTTGTGGCATATTTGGTGCTTCAGAAATAAGCTAATCTTTCAAGGTATCCCTATTGATTATTACAGCCTCTTCACTGTCATAACCATAGATGCAAATAGTAATATTCAAGTGGAAACGGAACGACGAAAATCAATTTCGGCATCGGCATCACACCCAATTAGCCTTGATGATGTGGAAGACTCCTACCTTCTTCGTAATCATTTTCCTCTCTGCATTATTGGCCAAAAGATCTGCTCTACTCATATCCGTATTAAATGTGATGCTTCATGGAAGCCGACTCTCCAAGCGACGGCTGGATGGTTATTTCAGAATGTTAGTGGTGATATAATCCATATGGGCACAATCGTCTTTTCAGGCTGAAGCTCTGGCTCTTAAGTATGCGTGTGACGAGGCTCTTGCTCAAGGACATCGGCACATCGATGCTACCTCTGACTGCCTGAACCTTGTTCTCCAGCTTAATGGGTGTGGCGACGTAAACCATGACGCATCATCAGTTTTAAGTTCCATTATGTCTCTTGTTTGTTTATGTCACTGTTTCTCATTGAGTCATTGTCCACGTCGTCTAAATAGGATTGCTCATGCTATAGCTAAGTCCATAGCTTAAGCAATCTCTTTGTATTTTAACAAAAAAAAAAAAAAAAAATTTATAATTTTCACAAATGTGTAAGTAAAGGGTTATTGACGAAATGAAACAAACATTGAGAATGCGTAAAAGCAAATTGTAAATAAAGGTCGTTTGGGCGTAGTCGGGCATCAAAACTAATACCGGACGTAGCCGGGCATCAAACCTAGTACCGTATATTCCCTAACACAAATGATACCAATTGACTGGTACGGTACATAGGGAGTGTACTAATTTGCTTTCGATTTTTTAGTTTCCGAGGAATTTTTACTTGCATGGATTGAATCAGAGTAGAATTATTCAGTCCTTTTTTCTTAAGACTATTGCTTTTGGTCTGAAATAAGACGGGTAACATGTCATCATTTTACAATAAAATGTTGTTATTTTCTGATAACATGTTATCATTATTGTTCACATCATTTTCAGGGTAAAAAATGACACCTCTAGTCATAACATTTTGTGAATTAATTGGTTACATTTTCTTAAAAAATGGCAACATTTTATCCGTCTGACAAATAAGACCAAAAGTGTCCGTCTGAAACAAGAATTTGTGAAAATTATTAGTGAGTTGCTTGCGATTTTTACATAGTCCAATACGTAACAGTTTGTTAAATCCTAATATAATTTTTAGTATAAGACCGTTTTCACCAAATTATTTTATAAAAGTTCTAAAATTATAAAACAAAATATTTTGTATTTGATAAATTGTATTAAAAGTGATTTTAATATAAGAATTTGGTGAAAATTAAGAAAATGGGGTTGAATTTCACTTTTGGTGAAACTTAAGGGGATTGATTGCTCCAAATGCAATTTATGGGGCCTAATTTCACTTTTAATACAATTTATCAACCCCGTTTTCTTAATTTTCACCTAATTATTTTATAAAATATTTTGTTTTATAATTATTTTATAAAATTAAGAAAATGGGGTTGAATTTCACTTTTGGTGAAACTTAATGGGCTTAATTGCTCCAAATGCAACTTATGGGGTCTAATTTCACAAGTGAACAAAGTTAAGGGGCTTAATTAACACTTTCGCGAAAGAAACGTATAAACTAGGTTTTTGAGGAATAAAAATGAATTAGGAATTGCGGGGTTTAGTGGTTAAAACTTTGGTTGAAACTTATGAAGGTCTCAGGTACAGATCTCTCTAAGAGCAATCTTGTAGAGTATTTATGGCTTGAAATTATGTCTTTTATACTTTGCGTCTCTCACCCTGAGGGACTAACCTAGTGTACATGGTTTGCAAACTATTCCATATACTAGGGAGTTTATCCAGTGAGAATCAAACATAGTGATAAATATCGCCAGCTTAAACAATACTTTATGAAAATGAGTAAATTAGCAGGAAGGAATAATATACAAAATTTGTACTTAAGAAGTTGAAAAGTGACAAGCAAGTGCCAAGAGAAGAAGCAATAAGGTGGATATGATCCTTGATCACATGTGCAATCCTTGAGGTTATACTTGGTTTCGTTTGGATTTAGTCGGAAGTGGGTACTACCTTTTAATTACATGTGAATTACGGGACCCATCCTTGTCTTCCACCACTCTATTTCTATCGGATCAAGTTGATCATAATAGGCAAGGGAATGAATACCTTTTTCGTCTTGCTTGTTTGGTACGGACTACGGAGTACATAATAGGCAAGGGAATTAATAGAAACACCCAAATTCTAACCACCATCACCACCGCACCCCTACCAACGCCCCTTTAACCGTCGCCTCCATCATCCCCTTGACGGCACTCTATTCCACCGGTGACGTCCTCCCTACGCCACCAACACCCAAGTCAAAACCCACCACCCCAACCCAAACACCCTCACCAACAAGCAAGAAATCCCACCACCGGAACCCCTTGTCCCACCACGACATCCAGATGTGCAAAAAGTAAACGGAGCATTCTCAAAGTATTAATTCTTGAAACCAAAGAGAAATTACCTCTGAACTCCATATAATATACTAAAGTGAAAACAGTTTTGTTATCACAAAGAGCGAGCAGAAATATTTAGCCAAACTTTTGGAGTTATGGTGAATGTCATTACATATGTGAGGTCCAAATTCGCAAGTTCACAAACATACTGACATCAAATGACACACAAAAACTAAACCGATCATCGAACAAAAAAAAAAAAAACAGTAAACTTCCCAAGCAACCAAGTAGACAATGGTTCCATTGGCAAGGACTACTACCCTTGAGTCTACCAGCGCGTTGCACGCTGCAGGAACCCAGGAATTGGGAAATTTTATGCTGTAGAGCACTATGTCGAAGAAATCAATTGCAGGAAGGTATATAGGCCCAACTTCTCGCCCTTCAGAGCCCATTTCAACAACTAGAAGTTCAGCAATACTACCGGTACCTGTGGCGATCTCTGTCTCTGTTGTAATCTCTCGCTTTGTCGTAATCCCGATACTCCCTTCCCCTGTCCCGCTCTCTGCTTCTGCTACGGCTCCTACGTCTATCCCTGCTGTTCTCCCTTCCTCTATCCTTGCTCCTTTCTCGGTCTCCATCAGATACACCTGCCATCAAATTTCCCCAAGATAAGTAAAGTCACAATGCAACTATTATATTTTCATTTATAAAAGTATATAATTTGTTGATAATATATACGGAGTGCTTTTGTATTTCAACTCTCTTTAAAAAAAAAAAAAAAGTTCACATTTCTCTTTACTTGTATATTGAATTTTTTTCTTTTTATTATTTAATTGTAACAAGGATTATGTCCGCTAACCCTAAATTATTTTGGAATTAAGGGCATGTTTTTGTTGTATAACAGAAGTTGAAGCAACTGATGAATACAGGGAAACCACGGTAAGTCAGATGTTCCACGGAGAACATACACTCCACCAGTTTAAAACACATGTTCATCACGCCATTGGTGAGAAATGAAGATAGTTTTGCATGAGCAGAAGTGGCTATTTCCCCCTACATACAAAATTTTGCAGTATTGCAATTTAGCTCCACAACTTTTGCTGATTATGTGATTTTGCAAGATTTAAAAGAATGTGCTGAGACAAGTGTGCATATGATGAGTAGCATGAAGGAAATATAGATTGTGCTAGAAATCTGGGTGAACTAATTGATGCTGCAGCTGGGATCATAGGTGCGCATGTCTGTAGGGATCAGACAAGCAAGAAAAGGAGGAAAAAAAATACTTTTGGCCAATTTTGTGATTTGGATGATTAAAAAAACTGTACTGAGACAGGCACCAAAAAATGAATAGCATAAAAGGAATACAATTAACCTATGCGTAGAATTAATGCATGCCTGCCTACTATTTGTGCAACTAAAGTTGTTATCTGATGTTTTAAATAATGTTGGGTGAACTGATCGATGCTTCAATTGGAGTCGTAGGCCCATACAAAGGGATTAAGGAGGAACACCAAACTCGTGAAAAATACTTGTGAATTGTAATCAAAGTCTCCTTAGTGGAACTACAAAAAAATTTAACTTCTCTACAATTTCTCTCTGGTTCTGGAGTTTCCTCTTATGCTAGACATCCTTGGTCAAATTCACCGAAGTCAAAAAGTTTTTCTTTTCTTTCATAGATATTAAAATGAAAGAGGCAATGCAATTCTATGCTATGCTATGCTACTTCAACTGTTCGATTCTAAGGCTGTATCTGCGTCCAACAAGGCACTCAAAAAATTGGTACAGAGTCCGTAACAGACTCTTATCAACCTACAGTACCCCTAGAAGAGCCAAAAAGGGAGCCTGTATGATAAATTAGAGGAACAAACTTTGTATGAAGCTTTTGATATGGTGTTTAAAAGTTTTTAGCCTTATATCTAGAACATCGCTCTAATTTACCTTTTAAAATCAGACATAAATTTGTAACTATACTTATATTTTGAACTTAAGACGGTCGCACCAGCATCCACATTCCTCATTCCTCATTCTAAGACAGAGTCCCCTTGTCTAAAAATTGAGTCATGCCCAGTCGACACTCGTACCCGATTCCCAGTAATAACATAGCTTATGTTCATGTACAACAAAATAGGTCCCTACTAAAAGTAGAGCAATATTGTAAAGCAGAAATGAAACTAGATATTATGCAAATACCAACAAAAATAAAGCATTACCTAGCTCCTCAATTTCCCAGCCTGCACGTCCAGATCCACGAAGCACCTTGCCAGTCTCAGTTTGCTGTGTTTTGGCACGGAACTTTTTCTTGAGAACCCCGAACTCATCATACATTTCTCCATCATCCTAGGAATGGCAATCAATAAGTGAACTGTAAGAAATAAAGAGGGGGAAAAGAGGGTTTATAGCAAAAAATGATTTTGAGAAATTTCGTACTTCTTCAGCCTCACGCCGACGTCTTTTAGTTTCTTCCAACTCTTCCTCGTCAAGTTCCTTATATCCACCAGCGCGGCCACCCCTAGCAATCGAACACAAGGTAGAGCTAATCAATTCGACAACCGCAGCTTCGACCAACTTATTCTTAAAAGTTTCAGACTCCATTTTAATTGCACGGATGATGGGAAATATTTGAAGAAAATTAACGCGAAATAAAAAACAAACATTCTATTTCATTAAGAGAAAATAAGTAAACAAAAAGAAACCAAGAGAAAAGAAGAATGACAGACCAGTCCTTTGAAGATTAAAATAATGCTCAACAAAACATACAAGGTTTGGAAGGGGTGAATCTTTATTTTATTTTTTGACAAAAAGGTAGGGGGTAGCTAGATTTTCACTTATCAACAGAGAGAAAAATGAAATAAAATACGCTAAAGTGCAATAATGAAAATCATGCATTAAGGGGCTTGAATGGAAATAGCTGCGGCACAGACGTGAAAAATCTCGATTGTTGAAGGTGAAACGTCAAGAGCAAAGTACTCATACATGAGAAATGAACTCCCAAGTTGCCTTCCATTTCATGTAACACAGAAATATGATCCATTGACATCAATTTTTGAGAAGACAATATAATTCTCAAAAATACTTGCTTCTAGTAAAGACATCATAAAAACAAAATACTTGTGCATTACATTGTAAGGGTTTTGCATACACAGCAGACAGGTAAAGTAAATACCTTGTGTCAAGGGGATAAAAAGGGCAAGAAAGATATCATACAATCTGGCCATTAAGGCCACTCAAGTGCTCAGCTTATTGGAGTGGCCTAAATACAGGCCCTAAGATAAACAAAGTTGTCAATGAATACCAAAGACGCTACAAAGTATACAGACATCATCAGTTATCCCTTCATAATCTCACACTGAAATATACTTAGCAGTTGTAATAAGGTACCTTACACCTCCCTCGCTAATTCCAGGTTTATTCGTGTTGCAAATATTGCACTTCAAACGTTTTGCCCAATTAATATTGGCACACCTGCAGAGTCAGCCACGGGACATCAGAGGGCACATAGTTGACATTTAATGCAAGCGTCAAACTTCGTAATGTGGGAATAGAATTTTGAAACAATGTCTAGATTGTATCTCCTGTTTGATGAGGGAAAGGAGATAAGCCTACCCATATAGCTTTCGACATAATCAGTTGTCCCAAAAACTAAACTAAACCATCACACAGTTGACATTTGATGTAAGCGTCAAACATCGTAATATGGGAGAAGAAGTTTGAAACATTTTCTAGATCGTATCCCTTGTTTGATGATGGAAAGGAGATAGGCCTATACACATAGCTTTCGACATAACAAATTGTCCCAAAAACTAAACAAACCGAATTTAATAATTTGAAAAAAGGTAGCCTAAAATTTGAGACTATAAGGGATCAAGCCATCAAGGAAGAGAAAGATCAACATAAGATATGTCATAAAAGGTAAGTAAAATGTTTGGCAGCAAATACAAAAATATTGTTAGCGACGATCAAAATGCCAGACTATGCAAAGTGGCAAGTTATTTCACATCTCGAACTAAGCTTCTTTCCACGACTAATAATCCTAAAGTAGTACTTTCTTCTTTCCTCTTAATAGTAGTTTCCCTCGTCTAAAAGTACATAGCAGAGGAAGTAAGATTTGATTGAGAAGACAAGTAAGCTTACATCGGACAAGACCAATCATTTGGACCAAAAAGTCCTGTTGGACCAGCAGCAGTACGTCCAGCACCAGAAGCATCAATTGCCCCACGGCCCCTACCTCTACCACCACCCCCTCCACCACCACCGACACCAGCAGGACGAGCAGTTCCACAACGGTTGCACACACCACGAAAAGCAAAGTTGACATTGGTACAGCTGGCAATATAATTCATGAATGAGAAATTGTGCAACTCTAGTGGACAAAAGATACATAATTTGTTCCAAAAAAAAAGAGCAAGAAGAGCTGCTCACCAATCTCATATCACAGACCTTGTATTTGGACAATGCCAATCGCCATCTTGTTGCCATGCTTTCCCAGAAGCATCCCCTCGACCTCTACCGCGTCCACCTCCCCCATTAGCTTCCATATCATTGTCACCCTGATCGACAAATTCCACGGGCACACTTGTCTCTACCACATCATCCTTACCCTTAGACTCTGCTATAAAGACACCAATCACGTTTCCATGAAAGTCCTTGTTGTTGAACCATTCAACAGCAGCTACTGCAGCATGAGGATCTTCATACGTAATTGTGGCATCGCCCTTTGGTTCCTGTGTCACCTTATCTCGATATAACCATATCTTGGGCCTACCTGTTCGTTTCTCTTTCTGCAATGTATCAACAACCAAGAAAAGAGGAAAACGTTACCTATAAATGAGCTCAGAAAAACACAAACTAAAACCTTTAAACAAGCCTGACTACCAACAAACTTCATTCAGACTCTCTCTACCTTAATCAATCCAATTGTACCGAAGAACTCTGCCAACATGTCTTCATCGGTCCCTTCAGGCAAATTACAAACATAAATTGCCCCCGTTGGGGGAGCACCTTTTCCTAAATAGCTAGCCATTATGCTCCGATTCTCATCAACACGCAACAAAACGCACAATCATCAATCCTGTTGATTATAACCATTAAATTCAATCATAAACATAGTAATACTCCAAAACACGCCACTAATTATTTTTGGAGTCAGAACTCAGAAGAGCTACAAGAGCACAACAATACAAGGGGAAGTAGGGTTCAAAGACTTGAAACCCCCAACCATATGTCCAGAGTATCTCCATCTTAACCAGCTAACAGCTCTTCGGTATAAAATAAGCTACTATGATGCTACCTAAACCCACAAACAATTCCGAATTCCTCCATCGGAAATCATACAAATGCAGCCTTGTGTAACAACAATTTTCCCACATAAATCACCGATTTTGTTCACAATTAAAGAATACCTAGCCTTACAATTTATCAAACCCACACAAAATTCCTACTTACTCCTCCGTCCCAATCATTTATTTACCTTAAATTAAAACGCACACATAATTCCTACTTACTCCTCCGTCCCAATCATTTATTTACCTTTAATTAAAAAATCCTTCACAAATAATAAAAACCGTGCGTACCCAAAAAAAACGTAAACAAATGATTGGGACGGAGTGAGTATATTTTTACAAAAGTGCAGAGTTGCCCATTTACATTACCTTAGAAACAACTCCGAAATCTTAATTAAAGCTAAAATAAATTAACACAATTTATACAGGGAATATAAATATAGAAGCTTGATTTGAAACTAAAGAATATAATTAACAATTAACATTCATAAATAGGTGAGGCAAAGATTGTAGAAATACCCAGAAATCAAATCGAATTAAAACACAAGAAGAACAACAACAACAGCAATAGATTGATTTGCAGAGATAAATGATAATTAAATTAGATGAAGAAGAAGATGGGTGTTTGAATCGATTGGAAGAAAAGAAGTGATAATACCTGCCTGCGTCCGATACTCGTTCTTTAGGAGCGCCTCGGGTTTACACTTTTAGACTCCTTTAGTAATGCCGCTCCGTGACGTGCCCAAAGGGTTCGTTACACCAAACTACAAAAATGAGATGGTGTTATATGGTGCTTTTGAAATGTAGGTGTCGTATAGTTGTTATATCGGAATGGATTGAAAAGTTGGGAGTTCGATTCTCATCCGTGATAGCCCAAAACTGAGTTTAGTTGGTATCTGAGAGTATCCGGGAGTTGAATTGACACATGGCAGATAATTCGTGGTTAAAAAATCACATGTTGTCCTACTCACGTTATACCAGATTAATATTTAGAGTCTCGCTTGATTAGATGTACGGTTTTTTTTTTTTTGAAGAAAAATGCCTAGAGGCATTACTCAATTAATAAACGATCAAAAGTAACAACAGCGTTAACAGAAGGTGGGAACCCATCCTCCCATACAACTTTTCCTACGGCTCGTGGAACGCAATGAGCTAAACCATGAGCGACACAGTTATTGACTCGACTTACATAAGACCAAATAACAGACTCAAAATTGAAACTAAAAGTAATAATATCATCTAATAATTGATGAAACATGCTTCGTCCCAGCTGCTTATCGCGAATGGCTTCTATCACTGGCAAACAATCACTTTCGATTTCCACCTTGTGAATCCCACGTGCAGCTGCTTCTTCCAGGCCATCCAAGATTGCGGTAGCTTCAGCAAACTTAACATCCCAGCTCTGAGTCCGTCCAATCGAAACACCCCACATCACCTCGCCCTTACTATCTCGACAAACAATACCCGTACCCACTCCCTCTCCCTCCTTCACTCCAGCATCGACGTTAATTTTGACGAAACCCATACACGCCGGTCTCCACCCCGACTCCTCCTCACCCCGAACACTTCCCGGTTTGCGTGACCACCCCTCAGACCGTACACCCCCATCCCCAACACCTTCCATAGCCACGTCCTTTGCCCTTCTCACAACATCCTCCGGAGTCACCATCGCATTATCGAAAATTACCTTGTTGCGGTGTTCCCAGATAGCCCAACAACCAATTATCAACATCGCGCCCTCTTCCATACTCATGTTCCTCCAACACCCCTCCACCCATTCCTTCACATCCCCACCCAATCCTTCGGTCACCTCTCCCAAATTCAAACCATCCCAAACCCATTTAGCCACCCCACAATCCCGGAACAAATGAAGACTAGACTCTATATGTGAATGACAAAGAGAACAAAGAGAGTACACACCTCCAACTCGGGCAGCAATGTTGGCTCGTGTTGCGAGTGCTTCACTACACAGTTGCCAGAAGAAGAGCTTCACACGGGGCCAAACCGAACGTTTCCAGAGCCGATTCCACAACCATTCCCCACTAGCCCAGTCAGAACCACCAGCCATATCTCCCAGCTCCCCGACCAACATCTTATACGCACTCCGAACCGAATACAACCCATTCTTCTCAAGACCCCAAAACCAGATGTCAGGAGGTTTGTTTGGACTAATTCGAATGTCATGGATTCGCTGCACTTCGAAGGGAAGAAAGATGTGGTTCAACTTGTCCCCATCCCACTCAGCAAGATTCGGCTTCATCAGCTCATCAACCGTCATATTCTCAAGGCCGTGTGGACAAGGCGAGATAACGCGGCCAGAACTTGTATTCGTTATCCACGGGTGACCCAACACTCTCGTCAAACTTCCATCCCCTATACGTCTCCTCATACCTCGTTCTAACACCACCCTCGCTTCCAGGATTCCGCGCCACGTATAGCTAGGATTGTGGCCTAGTTCAGCATCCATGAAATCGACAGAGGGGAAGTATTTCGCTTTCATGAGCCGGGTCCATAAGCTATCCGGGTTGGTTAACAATCGTCACGCCTGTTTCCCAAGGAGAGCAAGGTTAAACTGTCTAAAATCGCGGAACCCCATTCCCCCAACACCCTTTGGCCGCGCCATCTTACTCCATGAAACCCAGTGAATACCTCGCTTGTCCTCGTTATGACCCCACCAGAAGCGTGCTATTATAGCTCTTAACTCATCACAAAAGTTTGCCGGAATTTTAAAAACACTCATCACATAGGTAGGGAGTGAATTGGTCACAGCCTTTATGAGAATCTCCTTACCAGCCCTAGACAAAATTTTCCCGCGCCAACCTTGTAATCTTTTGCTGAGTTTATCTCTAATAATATCAGTTAGCACCTTCTTAGATCGACCCACAACCGTCGGGAGACCAAGGTAACGGGCGTGCTCTTCCACCTCCATCACGCCTAATCTAGCAGCCACCGCACTCCTTTGATCCCTCGTAACCCCTCTACTAAAGACAACCGTTGTTTTCTCTAGGCTTACCAGTTGTCCCGAAGCAGCTTCATATCGTCTTAAGATATTGTTCACCCCATCCGCTTCTTGTAGCGTTGCCTTCACAAAAAATATGTTATCATCAGCAAAGAGGAGATGGGATATGGCCGGTGCCGCAGCTGAAACCCGAATCCCATGCAGCGTTTGGTTCTCGACCGCTCTCCGTAACATGTTTGACAAAGCATCAGCACAAATAAGAAACAAATATGGGGATAAAGTGTAACACCCCATGTTAATTGAAGAGGTCCAGTGATAGGCTTAAATGACTAGTGCTTAAAGGGATTGAAAGTACTACTCATATCAACAAAGTGCACTTTCTTTTATGGTCATCTATGCGAAAGAACTCCAAAGTTAAGCGTGCTTAGCTGGCAGTAGTCTTAGGATGGGTGACCTCCTGGGAAGGTTTCCGGGATGCGCATGAGTGAGGACAAAATGCGCTATAAAGGACCCGTGTTGATCTGTGGGCCATGTACACAGCCTCGTGAGCTATCATAAGTAACCGCTCCCGACCCGGTTTGGGTCGGGGTGTTACATAAAGGGTCACCTTGTCTCAATCCTCTAATAGGCCGAAACTCAGTCGAGGGAGACCCATTAATCAATACCGAGAAGGTAACTGTTGTAACGCAAGCCATGACACGCTGAATCCACCCCGTATCAAACCCCATCGTCAGCAGAACCCTTTGAAGGAAGACCCATTCCACCCTATCATAAGCCTTCCCCATATCAAGTTTCAAGGCCATGTACCCATCCGTCTGTCTGTTATTCTTCATAAAGTGAAACACTTCAAAGGCTGTGAGGATGTTGTCCGTGATCAGTCTACCCGGGGTGAAAGCGCTCTGGTTCTCCGACACCACATCACCAAGGAACATCTTCAGACGATTAGCCAATACTTTCGACACTAGTTTATAGACCACATTACATAGACTAATCGGTCGAAAATTCCTTATTTTATCTGGCGCCTTCTTTTTCGGTATAAGAACAATGTTGGTCTTGTTGAGTCGTTCAGGACTCACATTCCCACGCAGAATCTCCAACACCGAAGCAGTAACCTGTGGGCCAATTTCGTGCCAATAGGACTGAAAGAAGAGCCCGTTCATTCCGTCTGGACCCGGTGCTTTAAGGGGATGCATTTGGTTGAGAGCTTCCACTACCTCCTCTTCGCGATAGTCCATTCTTAACATACCATTCATCCTATCCGTGACTCTCCCTTCCAAGCCCAATAGCACATCATCAAAATTTGTTGGCTCAGCTGTCTGAAAAAGCTCCTTAAAGTAGTCCACCGCCACTCCCTCAACTTTCTCCTCCCCGGCACATTCTCGCCCTTCATCATCAATTAGGAAGGGTATGAAGTTCTTCCGCTTGCGCTCACCTGCTTTGGAGTGGAAAAATTTAGTATTCCGATCCCCATCTTTCAGCCATAATGTGCGGGATCGTTGCCGCCAATATTGCTCTTCTTGTTTATATAATGCTGCAATCTCCGCAATGAGTTTTCTTCGTTTTTGTACTGCGGCTTCCGATCTATCCCCTTCATTAAGGCGAGTCAATTGTTTACGCTTCACTTCTAAACCTCGATTGATTTTGCCTATACTAATCTTCTTCCATGCTTGAAGTTCATTGGCACAGGCCTTAATCGTTGTCACCAAATCTCTCTGCCCCTTAACCACTCCTCTACACACGGCTTCCTCGCAGCCCTCTTCCCCAACCCATACTTGCTCAAATCGGAATCTGCATCTCGTTTTCCCTCCCATCTCCCGTCTGTCGAAGGTTAGCTTTAGCGGGGCATGGTCCGACCATTCCCTATCAAGATGAAAATTCTTCGCATATGGGAACATATCTTGCCACGCCTCATTGCACATCGCGCGGTCCATCATACACTGTCTATTGTTCTCACCAGCTTGCCCGTTATCATAGGTAAAAGCATAATCTTCCCATACCACATCTCTCAGCCCACAAAAATCAACAGCGGCGTGGAAATTATTCATCTGCCATTGCGCCCGACTTCCACCCTTCATCTCAGTAGAATACAAGATTTCATTAAAGTCTCCTATGCAAAGCCAAGGTAGTGAAGATTGTTCATGAAGCAGACGGAGTAAGTCCCATGAAAGATGTCTGTCAGACACCGCTGGCCACCCATAAAAACCCGTTATTTGCCACTCTTTCTCCCCCTCTCGAACATGAAAATCCATATGGTGCATAGATGCCGACACAAAGGAGCAATCGATATCTTTTTTCCACATGAACGCGAGACCACCAGACCTTCCTGCACTATCCACATCAATTCCATGGTACCCATCAAGCTTTTCCCTCACCCTCCTCATGTCACGACCACAAAGTTTCGTCTCGCAAAGAAAAATCATGGCCGGGGCTTCCCTACGCACTAGAGTACGCAGGGCATTAACCGTGTCGGGGTTGCCCAAGCCCCGACAGTTGAGACTTAGGAGATTCATTGGGCCTGGCGGGGTTGAGTGCCCTCAACCTCCGCCTCAGGTATTAAGACGCCCCCGTCTAGAGTCACTTTGATTCGCTTCTCGCCTGATAAATCAGCCTCCTCCAACCTGCCTCGTTTACCCCCACTGACACACATCAACACGTTCTCACTCCTCTCCCCACCTCCAACCTGCGCCTGCTTCTTCCACTCTCTTTTCCTCCCTCCAACACCCCCTGATCTGCCTCCACCCTCCCCCCATTCCCTCTGCCCAGCAGGAGCCCGTGTCTCCGTGATTTCCCCATACAACTCCATGGATACATCACCCATTATCCCCTGAACTTCAGTCACTCTCCCCTCATCAGCTATGGCCCCCGTACCCTCCTCAAAGTCCCCCATTCTTCTCCCCTCCTCATCCCTTTCCTCCTCCTCTGCACTAGCCACAACCACCGCCTGCTCCCTCGTTTCACCAGCCCCAGTCATCTCTTCTTGCCTCAACCCAGCCGTGCTCTTCTTGATTTTCAGATTTAAAGCAATAGCTTGGAGTCGTTCAATCATCAATGATATGTCATGCTCAGCTTCCCGTTTTTTCTCATCTTCAAAAACGGAACTCAGGTCCCTTCTTGCTTTCCCCGTACCCGCGCTTGAAGTCTTGGTAATTTTCCACGGAGAAGCTCTCAACCATTCCCCAAACTGTAGCTCGTCATCCTCATATGGGCCATGTTCACAATCTTTCTCTCCATGCCCCATCACCCCACATCTGTAACAAAATATGGGTAATCTCTCGTATTTCACATCAAACTGAACAATTTTGTTATCTTTCATTGTAATAGGAATCGTAGCTTGTAATGGCTGCCTGACATCATGAATTATACGAACACGAATCGCCCTATTTAGTTCGCAGTTCGAACCCTTATCAGCCTCAAGAAAAGTACCAAGGCTCGCCCCAATTCGTCGCAAATTAGCCTCACTTGATCTTCCCGGGATGGGGAGATCATATACTCTCGACCAAATAGGGAAATGATAGAGAGGAACATCAGTAACCTTACCTGATTCGTTGGGTTCGTTAAAGCACCACACAAATTTCTCGAAGTGCCATGGTTGGCCTTCCAAAACCCTTGCCTTGTCTCCTTCCCCTTCGAAACGGAATACAAAAATCTTTTCCTTAGCATCGACCACATTACCAGTAATAGGTTTATTTGGATTCCATAATCGCACCATTGTATCGATAGCCGCTTTCACGTTTATCGGCCTCGACGCCCACAATTTCCCTACTAGCATCGATTTTCCGACTGATTCAACAGATTCTTCCTTCCAAACGAAGCCACCACGATCCCCCCCAGACCCATCTGCATCCTCAGTCATCTGCCCCTTCCCCTTTCGGTTGGCGTCCCGTATGCTGCTCATCGACTGTACCTGCAAAGAGAAACAAAAGCAAAGAGAAACAACAAAGCCCTCCCTCACGATCGAAATCGTGAGAAAAGCCTCGAGCGAGAGGAGAAAACCCTAAGAGCGGTTAGACAGAGCCCTAGGAACCCTGGACAGAAACTTGATTAGATGTACGGTTTTTAATCAACCATAAAGGTGACAAGGTACATATTAATTGTATTACTCCTAACTCTTCTGACTCATGTAAATTTCTAGTACGTTTCGATAAGAGGCATGATGTTTGTTTTAGTATGACGATTAGTAAGAGTTAGAAAGGTGAGCCATCTATCTTTACATGAGTCTGAAGAGCAAGCGAGACTGATGTAATATAAAACGGGGTGTTATAGAAAAAGATTTGTTTGGTGAAGTTTATAGTAGAATGTTTTCGTATGTTTGAGTTTTATAAGTAGTGGAAAAAGTTAAGTAAATGGATATGAATTAGCTAAGAGACATCGCAAGATAACTCAACTAAAGTTGATTTGCTCCAACCAATATCACATAGTAATAAGGAGAGAAACAAAGGGTTGTGTCAACCAATACCATACACGAACAAGGATAAAATAAGGCCATCAACCTCGCAAGGGAGACAAGAAAGCTTGCAAGGGTTCAAAGTTGAGAGAATATCTCAACACTTTGTTTTTGTATTTCTGAAATTGGTTATCTGAAAATGAATTATAAGCTCCATCATATAGAGGAGAAAATAAATTGGAAAATGACTAAATAACATAACTAAACAACTTGGTAATTCATGAAAAGAACCCCTTATTATCTTCTATACTTGACTTACTAGAAAATAAGAAAACCAGCCATGAAAAACGTTGCATAAAGATCTTCTTCTTCAATGCCGTTTAAAAAACCATGTTGCCTTGTCGAGGCCATAACTCCTTCAATACTTGTTCGTTAAAGCTCAAAAAGTAGTCATTGGAAATCTAAGATCAAAATCTAACAACTCCAATTTAAATAACCTTAAAGCTCCCAGGTAATACTTGATATATCACCAAAACAATCCTAACGCTGAAAACTAACACCGCTAGAATTTGATAATTTCAATTATGTCTACATGGAATGTTGTAATATGACCCATTGAGCACTTGGACAATCAAGTGATGTCCAATTTATGAGTGCAACATATATAACTTGTATTTTGAGTAACTCCAAAATAAGAACTTGGACAACCCTAAGTAAGATCTCACTAAAGTTAGCGCTAAAGCTCAATAATGTTGTTGCATTAGAGACATGTTTATAGAATATTCAATTCCGTACAGTTTTGTGGGTAAAAATTAGTTAGGTCCTGTTATTTTTTTGCTTAGTTTCAGTTCATTTAGTCATTTGAATTTAGTTCAACCCTATTTAGTTCAATCTCGGTCAGTTTTGTTACGCTCATCTATTCACAAAATTAACTCTTACTTCACATACGTTTAGTTCACCTTAACTCCCTTCAATTCAGCTCAAGTTCAATCCCCTATTTACTAAATTAATAGGCCAATCTATGTTTTTTCCCGCCTAAAATATTATCTTCTAACCGGACTTTTAATTTTTGCATTCTAGTATGAGCTAAGTTTAATGTAAAAAATGATTCCCAAAAAATATTATGTATAACATTTTATTCTACTATGTGCTAAATGTAGAGCATATCAATGATCTTACCCAAAAATAACGTAAAATTTGATTGCTACATGTATTATTTGATTGCCAGAAAATGTAGATCATATATTATATTATTTGATTGCCATGATAATGATTTCAGCAAAATATAACTTATTATCTTACTCAAGGATGATTATTTGATTGCATATATTATTCTGCAAATTATAGTTGCTGAAATCTTTATAAGATATCAGAAAATGTAGATCATGTCAATGATCTTGCCCAAAAATAACGTAAAATTTGATTGCCAAAAAATAAGTATAAAATCCTCAATCATTGTCAAAAAAAAGAATATACCGTCAATCATTGCTATATTGCTACAAGTTAAAAATCCCTCGATCATTGCCAAAAATTTGGGTTCATATATTACAAATCTCGAAATATATCTTTCTTCACTAATTGAAATATATAAAATCATTGCCAAAAAGAATATACCGTCAATCATGCCAAATATTGCACGTCATATAATATATCTCAAAAAATATCTTCAAATTACCATTACTCATAAGATCATCCCCTATATACTAAAAGAATAGGAAAAGCTTCAAGTTTTCCCACCTAAAGCACATTTCCTATTTTGATAAAATCTCTTATTTACTTTCCTATTTCGATAGAATCCATTATTTAAAATTTGTCTCTAAGATTTTGTGATAAAAAATTCGTTATTTGTATGCGAAACCGTACCTAAAAGATATGTTAATAAAAAATTTATAAACAATTTCATTAATTTTGTTTAAAAATATACACATTTCATGATATTACTCAATTTTTTGGATTAATTTATAGTTAATTTTTTTTTCTAAAAATAAAAACTCTATAAATACCGCGCATTCATTACGCGGGATCTAAACTAGTTAATTCACTAATTCAGTTGAGCTTATTTAACCCGAAAAGAATAGAGGTCCCAAACCCTGAATTCACCATTCATTATCTTATCTTTATTAATTCAGAAGACAATACTCAATCCAGGACGTGCCACCTCATTAATTCAGTCTTTTTTTTAAAAAAAAAATCAAGTTATGGTGGGACCCTTTTCTGTGCAAAGGAGTATATTTCTTCAGAATCCCGCCAATACATATATCCTACAAATTCGGTCGTAGCATAAATACTATGAAATAATAGTATGAAATAATTTTATACATTCCGAATAAATGAAATTAATGGCATATAAGCGGTATGAATTACAAATCGGAATAAATGAAAATAATACTATGAAATAATTTTATACATTCCAAATAATTTGATAAAACTATATTTATACATATGCAATAAATTTACTGACAACGAGTCCAAAGCGATAATAGCCCAAGCTTTACACTTTGATTTTATTTGTATACAGGTTATTAATTTTATTTAACAATTCAAAATTTTATGATATATACGGCATCTTTGAATTTATTACTTAAAAATAATAAATATTTAATCATCAAAACAAATACGAAGTATTATTTATCGATCCATGTACTTCATTGTATATGGGCTTACTAGCATACACTAATTTCACCAATAAATCATATAAGCTTTGACATTATGATGTTACACTAAGTTGTGTTAAAGTATATTATTAAATTATATTTCTTTATTCGGGATGTAAAGTTTTTTATGTATGCAAATTTTATTTACAATGGTATATTACGTTATTTCCTCTTAAACCATTGCATTTGAACACGTATTTGAAATAAGTGTAAACCTATTAACTATGTAGATCGCTGATTTAGACCAAATAGATAATTACAATAAAAATACAAAAAAAAAAAAAAAAAATCATCAAAAATCATTAATAACAGCCCAAATACTTACCCGTGCAATTTTGCATAGGTTTAAAACTACTTCATTATATCTCTTATACAATCCAATCAAATAACCAAAAGTGATACGAGATCCCTGAATCCGAGGATGTAGCAAATTACCTCCATTACTTTCATACTATGTGCAAATCAACCCCTTAAGTTTCACTTGTAGCAAATTAGCCCCATAAGTTTCCAAAAATGTGTAATTAAGCACAAATCAAATTTTCTACCATTTTTTTAACAAAAATTATTTTTTCTATTATAAAAATGCATGATTTTAAATATATCTATTAAAATTTTTTGGGATATTTGATAAGCGGGGTTTGTCGCACTCCCCCGATCAAACAATTTACTCAACTAATGTAGTAGAGTAGTCGAGGTCGAACCACAAGGAGCATGGGTGATTATTAATTGTCTATATTCTTATGCTTAGCTAAGTCGGAGATATTTGGATGAGGTTTAAAACTAAACAACTAAACTAAATAAAATAAAATGCAAATTAACAAAAGATGATAAATGAGTAAGAGAGGATTAAAGTTGAGTTGTAAATCAAACGATTAAAAAAGCCTAGAACTCGGTTCTCCCTCAACAATTCGTAACTTCACACAATTAATTCCCTAGGCTAATTACTCGGGTAGACAAGCAAGGAGAAGATGGCTCTAATTCGCTTAAGACCCCCCTCTCGGGTTCGAAGTAGGACACTAGCACTACCCACCAACCCCCCTCTCGGGTTCGAAGGTCGGAATCCTTAACTCAACACCCAACAACCCCCAAAATGTGCACTTTTCCAAGGAGGTCAAGAAATCGGTCAAGGTCATTAAGTACTCATCATAATCCGGGTCATCCCACTCCCTCTCTCAAGGGTCGATTTCAAACGCTAATTTAGAGGTGCCCTACCCGGTTCTCCCTTTCGGTCTCAACCAAGGTTAGCAATAGGGTCGAATTCCGGGTATCCAAATCACAACCTAACCAACTCTCGTTGGTGGACAAGGGTCATAAATCGACACTACCCAAAAATCAATCCATAAACCCGAATCAATCCTCTAAACTACCCTCACCAATTTCCCCAAATAATTAGCCTTTATGAGATTCAATTAGTGAAATTACTCATATTGGGTCAAACCGAGTCCTAGTGGAAGACTACTCACTAATCATGTTCCTAATTGCAAGAGAAACAACAAAGATGGAAACTTTATGCATAATCATGATGGAAGTATAAATTCTATTACTAATCATGCAACAATCCAACTTAAATTATAAGGAAAGACAATTTAATTCAAGAAACAATGAAGATTAAACTAAAGGCACAAACTTTAACTCAATAAACACAAAGACTCAATCTTTAACATGAGAAATCAAAGATTCAATCTTGTAAACAACAATGGTGAGAAGAGAAAAGATGAACAAGAGAGAGAATAACAACAATCTAACATAAACAATTAAGATTAAACTTGAAAGAAAAATAAATGTAAACAAATGAAATTAGGAAGAGAAATTATACCCACTCAATAGCAAAGAAAGGAACTTGGATTGAAATATGGAAGGATTCTTCAATTCTCCAAATACAACCCAAAATTACCAATTGTAAACTAATGAAAAGGGAAGAACTTGAATGAACAAAAGAAGAATTAAACTCATAATTAAAGAAAGATAACAACTTTTTATTGAATGAAAATAAGAGAGGAAATATGAGGGTTTTACAATATTGAGAGAGAATAAGATGAACTAGTCTAATTTCTAAGGTAGTAATTGTGTAATAATGTGGTAGCTAATGTAAGTAAAGGGGTAGTCTTTTTATACTAATTACTACTAATAATTATGACACTACTAATAATAATAATAATAAGGAGTAATTGACGAGAATAATCCCACCTTTGTGACGTCTTCCAAGAATAATCTCACCTTTTAATAATCCAAAAACAAGCTCATCTTTTAACCTCATCTTCTTTAAACAATCCCTCTCTTAAAATGACTTGTTATAGTAGGTAATATGAATTCCTTCAAATTATTGTTTTAATTTAAATTATTAATTAGTTGCATTATTATAATTAACATGAATAAAAATTATGTTTGGGAAACTCGGTACTGCATTGTTATTTTGATATTTGTAAATCGATTTGTCGATTAAGAAGAGAGATCGAACAAGGCTATCAAAGACAAGTAAAAGAGGCAACTGGCAAGGAATTGAAAATTTGTAGCCATCTACATAGTATAAAAGATGGGTTTTTTAAAGGATTTCTATTGGTTGTTGGTTTTTTTTTCCTTTTTTTTCTTCTTTTATTGTGGGGTCCTCCATGATGTCCATAAAATTAATTAATAATCTCCCTACTACACTTATCCTCTCTTCATTATTATTCCTCTCTATATTATACTTACATTAAAACCATACATTATACATCAAATGATTTTCGAAAAAGAAAAAAACGAAATAAAATTGCAGCAAAAAAAAATTGATTCAAATAAAAATTTCAAGGATCAAATGATATTATCAATCAATCATTCACTTTATGTTCAAACGTAAAAATCTTGAGAACATTAATTGGACTAACTATTGCAGAAAACGGAAAAAAATACGTCTTATTAGAAAATTAACAAAGCGAAAACATTTAAAGTAAATATTTTGAAAAAAAATATTAGAGGACTATAATTAGCGAAAACAAATTAAAACTGAGAAGTCACAAACACAGTAAATTGTCATTAATTCCATAAATCTCATAAATCGACATCAACAACATGCATGTACTTACCGAACTGATGAGTCGATCAAACTGATGAAAAAATTGAACATTATCACATCGAACACCTAATCAAATATGAAAATATTCAACTTTATATCAGCAAATTTTCAGATTCACTTGATCGAATATTTTTTGGCTAACGATTTTGATAATTATTTTGAGTATATAGATTAATTAATTGACAGACTAGCTGAAAATTTAAATCTATGAAAGAAGGTAAAAAACAAAAAATAAAATAAAAAAATAAGAGAGATAGCATGAGAGTGATGGTGAGGTGAAATATAGAAGTAGCTAGGTTAATTAATTATGTTTGCAAAAATATAATAGTACTCCGTATGTGTCTTTTTCTAAGTATTGGGAGTATATGATTTGGTTATGAGCCCAATTATATATGCTTCTATAATACGGAGTATCATCCTACTATTTTCTTGGATCATATATGAGCTATTTTAGGATAACTTAATACAAAGTATTTTATTTGCGTTAACAAAGTTGATATGTTCTCATATACATTTATCATAAACGGTGTATCGTATTTTAGCCATTTGAGGATAATTTAATACGGAGTATTTTATTTGCGTTAACAAAGATGATATGCTCCCATATACATTTATCATAAACAATGTATCGTATTTGAGCCATTTAAGGATAACTTAATACAGAGTATTTTATTTGCGTTAACAAGTTGATATGTTCTTATATATACATCTATCATAAACAGTTGTAACATAGATCTATCTATAGTAGAAGTTTAATGATAATCCTAATTAAATTATTTCATACTGCCTTCGTTTCGGTCAATTATTTACCTTTAATTTTAACACAAAAGCCAACGAAAATCGAAAGAGAAGGGTAGTAATAGCGTCAAATTATAAATTACTTAACTAAAATTCATATTTATGTATTGTTTAATACTATTGAAATGGTTTTATAATTAATAATGATCGAATAATTTCAATAAACGACATCACACTTAGACTGATAATTAATAGTTATAAGAAATTGGACCGACCCAATAGACACTTTGATAAACATATTAAAATGGAATTTAAATATAAATGATCAGCCATATATGTGTAAAATTGATAAATGAGTATTTTTTTCATTATATGTGAGTCTACGCCAATTATTTTCACCACCATAGGTTCATAAAAAGTAATGTATATCATAAATAAAATCACAAAATCTCATTTGTGACGGCACGTATCCGTCATTTTGAAGTGACGGATACCATTTTCCCTCACAAATGACCCAAATAGAGGAGAGAGGGAAGCACATGGGGGTGCCCCCACCTTGTCCCCCCTATCCGTTTTGTGAGTGACATTATCCGTCACTTACTCCGACCCGTCTTCAGCAAGACTAATTGAAATAAAATATTTAGGATGGTGAGTACACATTTTAAATTCTAAACTATTTAACTCTTGTGTTCAATGGTAGCGCCTGCTACTACGGTTTACGACAATACAACCCGTGCATTTTTTTGCACGGGATTAAAACTAGTTAAAGAGCAAAGTCAAGGTTTAACCTTGACCAATACAACCATTACTCTATGTATTTCCCTCGTCAATCACCCAAAACACCATTAAATTATACCAAAAATTAACCCATATTCCATCAACCTCATCCTCCATCATCCATGGCAACCATCAGTAGCTCATCTCGATTCCTCCTCTGTTGAACGTCACCGCATCAGCTGCTTCTCCTCTGCCACACCTGCTGCCAACCCACGACCAATTTACGAGCCACCGCAGCACACCTCTACCACCGAGCAACCCAGCGTCTACTCGACATTAACAACATCATCAACCGAGTCCATCTTCACCAGTTTTGAACTCGGAATCGAAACTCGAGTTGATTTGCAATAGTAGTGAGCCACCATCGTTCAACCTCTCCTCTTCATCTCCGCCTACCACATCATACATCCCGATAATCAATCGCATATCCGTCGATCACCAATCCACCACGGTTTGAGAATTTTTTTATTGTTCATCTTTCTGGAACTTTGTCTGCAATAATTAGTGGGTTTAGAGTGGGAGATGAAGAGATAAAATAAAATAAAAATATAAGAGTTGAAACCTTTTAATCAGGTAACTGGTAAAGGAGAGTGTTTAAAGAAGACGGGCTGAAAAGATGAGATTATTTTCGGATTATTAAAAGGTGGGACTATTCTTGGAAGATGTTGTAAAGGTGGGATTATTCCCGTCAATTTTTCCTAATAATAATAATAATAATGACTCTAATCCTAACTACCAAACTCATCGACACAAATTACATCCCAGACAAATCAATTCAAAAACAAAAGAAAAAGGAAAAAGGGGAAGGGAAACACGAGTAAAACGCAGCAGAGGTGCTTTGCCGGTCCACCGGCGGCCGGGCTTGATGCCGGCAGCGAGGCCATTGAAGAAAGAGCAGAAAAGGGATGGGTGTGCGTTATGCCGGCCTGTCGGCAGCCGGGGCACCGGCATAGAGCACAAAATTGATGCGAGATTGTTGATTGTGGTGCGTTTTGCCGGCTAGACGGCTGCCGGTCCCTATACCGGTAGCGAGGCCATCACAAAAAGGAGGAAAAATGGGTGTGTTATGCCGGTAGGGGATGTCGACTGCCGGGGCACCGGCATGGAGCACAAAGCTTCATAAAAGCTCGGTTTCGATTCCGAGTTCGAATCTGATTATGCATTGGAGATGGTGGGGTTGGAATTGGGCTGTTCCATGGTGATGGAGGCGATGTCGGGTTTGGTCGTGGGAGATGAATGGTGATGAAGGGATGGAGGTTGAAGGTGGTTATTAATGGTGATGTAAATGGTTAATGGTGGAATGATGGTGAGCTGAAATGGCGATGTTGGTGACGGGTTTCTGGACTGGTGGTGCAGGGGATGGTTAAATGATGGAGTCGCAGTGGTAAATTGCAGCTGGTTGTGGTTTGAGTAATGGTGTTGGTGTGAGACGAGTTGAATTGAGAGGAGATTTGAATGAATGGAGGTTGAAGATGATGTTGTTGGTTTAATGGAGTTGTTGAGTTTAATGATGGTGGATGTTGCGTGTTGTTGATGATGAAGCAAAGTGTTGGAGTTGACTTTGTCAAATGGTCAGCTTTGACCATTTCTTTTGTTTTCATTTGATTTACACGCTTTGCTCCATGACCCGTCTCACTCCTCGATTTCCGTTCCCTTTAATTCTTACTCGAATCTCCACTTTATTACATCGCCTCGCCTACAAATTATAATGAAACGATATTAATGTTAATTATTAAATAAAAATCCAACTAATTAATAAATATAACCAATACGATTAATTATTATAAATTAGTAATTAAATGAGCTTATTAGACAATTAAACACACAAAATCGAGTCGGAATTAGGTATAAATGCAGGGTAAAATACGACTAAAATGCTACTTATCAATATTCTACATGGTACCTCTCTATTTTTCGACTTTGTACATGACACCCCTACACTTTTTAAAACATACATGGTACCTCTAATTGTTGTCATTATCACTAAGTGTACCCCTAAACTTTATTTTCCGTCAATTAAACTCAGTTTTAGGCGTTAAGTGATTACTTGGACGCGTAACTAAGCTTGTCATTTATCATCCTATGACATAAGGACTCTATTAGGCTCAATATCCATCTCTGGACGTGATAATTTGGCAGGGGATCAATAAATTTTCCGTCAAAATTTTTTTAGCCTATATATATCAATAAATGTTAGGATCGAGATGGATATTGAGCTCTTGTAGTCTTATGTCATGGGATAATAAATGACAAGTTTTAAGCATTCTGCGTTAGCATCACTTAACGCCTAAAACTAAGTTTAATTGACGAAAAATAAAGTTTAGGGGTACACTTAGTGATAATGACAACAATTAGTGGACCATATATGTTTTAAAAAGTGTAGAGGTATCACGTAGAAAAGTCAAAAAATTCGAGGTGCACTTGTAAATATCCAAAAAATTAAATATAATATATTTTTAAATATACAACGAAAAGCGCAAACCAAATTTAATTTAAACAAAAATTTGGTCATATAATTTTGAAACTTCACTTAAATTCTCATATTGTGAACATTTTTTCACCAAAATAAATAAATAAATATTATAAAAAAAATATTTGAACATGTATTTTTGATAATTAGGAATTTTAGAATTTATATTTGATTAAATATTTGGACTTTCAATAATAGTATTATAATTAATTTAGTAAATTTTATTCTTAAAAATAAGATTTGTGGTTAATTATACATTGGGAGAGACTTATGGGGATGATTTACTACATAAATTAGGGACTTAAGTGCATCTAGTATCAAACTTATCGGAGTGATTTGCTATATTTCCCTCCCTGAATCACAAGACTAGTGTCCTCGGTAGAGCTAAACCAACATCAATTGGTGAGAGAAAGAGCGAAAATGGGAGCCGGGAAAGAGAGCAGTTACAGGGGTATGACCCTACACGCCCCTAAACGCTGGCATTCCGTCACCGGCAAGGGCATGTGTGCTCTTATGTGGTAATTACTGATTATCTCTCTTTTACCCTATTCACTTTATTTACCTTAATCCCATCTCATTGCTTTTTTGTTGCATTTCTGGGATTTCTTTGTTTTTTTTTTTAAACTGTTTTGGTTGACTTTCATTATATTGGATTTTGGGTATTCAATTAATTAGCTTAATACTCACTCCCATTGATTGATTACTGTTCTTTTACCGCAACTCCGATGACGAACCCATATGTAGATACGATTTTTATACTCTAACACGCGCCCTCACACGAATGCCCTTTAGACTTCAATTGTGGATGCATCTCAGGTCTGTCTTCCCCATACCTGATGCTAATATTCCAGTTTAGAAAGGAGGGTTGGTTAGATTTGAACCTATAACCTTTTGGTCACACTTGCTCTGGTACCATCTCAAGGAACCAACCCAGCCAAAAGCTTAAGCGGATGGTTTGAGGCCCAAGAATGATTTTATACTTTTAACATCTTTCGGCATTCGAAATTAAGTGAAGGGTTAATAATGATTTTTCATTACTAAATGTTAAATAATTGAGGACAATAGAATTGAGATGGAGGAATGTGTTTTTGGCTTTTCATTTGGACCGAGTTATTCAAAATTTGTTTTCGTGATAGTGGAAAGAGATTCCAACAGATAAATTGACTGAGCAATGTGTATTGAAAAGCCTTATTGTATAGTCCATGCCTCCATGGTATTCACAGCATCGTCAACTTCAGAGTATAGTTGTCTGATAAATTGTCGTATGTGATTTCAGGTTTTGGGTTCTGTATAGGGCTAAGCAAGATGGACCCGTTGTCTTGGTAAGCTTAATTTTGACTTCCTTCCTGATAGGTAAATTGGAATAGTCCTTTTGTGCTCACTGTTGCGCCTGACGCCCGACATGTATACCTGTTTCAGGGTTGGAGGCATCCCTGGGATGGGCATGATGATCATGGACATGGTCACTAAATGACTTTCTTATATCTGTCCACTCATGTGAGTCTTATGTTTGTATTTCACGGTTACTTTTCTGTTGCTTATCTTGAATCTTATTTTTTTTCATTTCTGTAATTATTTTACTCCACGATGGTTTCAAACGATAGTTCATTTTAGCTGAACCCAAATCATTTTGGGGGCTAATGCTTTGTTGTTGGTGGTGTGAACAATCTACAGACGCGAATCAATCCACGAAGAATTGCCTACTGTATTAATTGAAGTATTCAGTTAGATTTCGAAAAATCACTCGGGCTTTACAGCACTTATATCTTTTGAAATAAACTTCTATGTCAATAATGCCACTCTCTTATCTTCTATGCCATTGCAAAAGGTCACTTTTGCTCAACCTCATGGAATGGTGTTATAGAAACACTTTTTCTAAGCCATTTGAATATGAAGTTTGTGAATGTTACACTAAATGTTAAATCATAAATGTTATTTTGAACATGAACCTATTGTTACTCTATATCATATATTAATATTCTACTCAGTATTTGTTTCAGTGCCCAATATAGAGTGTCTAGGCAAATTAGCTCAATGACTTGGCGGGCGTTTAATTTGTTTGAATGTACCATCCCATTTTGAGGTTGTGTGAAAAAGACAAAAAAATGGGAGAGGTGAAACTATTGTAGCCCCATCACGATCTTCAACTCGCCTTCTTCCCCTTTGTTTATGCAAAATCTGCAGCACACCAAATTACCAATAAAAAAGACAAAAGGGGGGAAATAAAGATATCTTTTTTTTTTTTTTTTTTTTTTTTTCTGTGCCTTCGCAAAAAGAATGATTTCTGATAGCTTCTGTAATATTTTCATGGCTTCCGTTTTGGTTTATTATGTTTATCCAATTGCCTTTTTTTTTTCCTTTGAAGGAAGTGACATCTTTTGTGGTCTTGTGCTCATGGTAAATATTTAAAGCAATTTGACGTTTCAAAATTGGCGCTTTGTAACAAATGTAGCTTTGGGAATTTAAAGCGTTCATTTTGCTATGACGTTTCTCACTAGTTATCAGAAATATACTAGCAAGTTGAGGTCCAACCTTTTCCTGCCTTGTATCTAGATGAAATATTAGGCCTTTTCTTTTTCAAGTTTGTTGGGAGGCTAATTTGATATTTGGCATATAATAATAGTAGTTGTGGACGTATAGAAACTTTGCTTGATAATTAACTCTTGATGCGCTGGTTTGGAGATTTATATTTTGGTCATGGAATCCCTTTTACAGTAGCTATTATGTAGAGCACAATGTTTTAGTTCAACTTAGGTGCTTCATATTTTTTTTACGACTAGAGCATAGTGAGAAGATTCATGCTTGTATTGTTTTGAAGGACTATCTGAATCCCGCTTCTCGACTAATCTATGAGCAAGTCTAAGGATTTCGGATATGGAAGTGGAGTATTTAGTTTAGCTTTTGGTGATTTAAGGTAATTTTGGATAAATTAGTTAATAACTAGATGCAAATGGCCTTGTAGCTATCATGATTTGATTGGGTAACTTTACTGGATGTGTAAAATTGGTGAGCAAGCATGGTTCTTGCCTCCCTCCTTGGAGATTTCTGTATCATTATTGCCCTGTTACATCTTGCACTTGGAAAAAGGATGGGAAATTGCTTATATGATTGTCTTATGGCATTCTTCATTTGATAAAGCAAGATAGATAATTAACTATAGTGTTTTTTTTTCTCCTTTTTTTTAGTAAGGAGTCGATACAAGTCTCAACTCAATTTTTATCATGGCTTCTCTGTGTCACTCCGGTAAGGCTGCATGCATCAATACCCCACCATTTGCGAGAGCTAATGTGTCATGTTGTGGCCTTTGTCACTTGTCACTTGTGGTACATGCAATGCTTACCTTTCACACTTGGGAATTGGGATTGCATTTGTACCGAGGTTTTTAGTCTTGACTATAGAATTTATCTTAATTGACAAGCAAGTAGAACTCGTTGCCACATGCCTTCAAGTCCTTTTCATGGGTGATCGACATGAAATTGACTGCACAAGCTTTTGGGTGATGTGAGGTAATGGTAGTGATTGAGATAGCAAATGTCTTGGATGATTATAAAGGTACCATCTGTGTCGGTTGAAGACTGGTGAGTGGACTGGTGGTCATGAATTCATGGTAGCCAAAAATAGGCACAACACAATCAACTTTCCAGTGAATGTGGAATAGAAGACTACCTGTGTTACTTTAGTGGTTGGAAGCTGGGAATCAGAGTTGCTCACCCCTATCAAATCGTGAATCGGTTTGAGCTTATCATAGTTCTTTCTTGAATATAATGTTAGACACTATTACAGACGATCCAGATCACATGCTGCCAATTTGCATATAACTGGCCAATCGTGATTTAAAGTATAACCCATATTTTTACTGTGTTCCCTTTAAGCGGCTTGGGCAAAAATGTATTATTTCCTTGATGAGGTAAGTATATCATCAAGCTGCGTTGTACGGAATACGTGAAAATGTGCATGAACATGTCGATGCCTCGTTGTAATGCAAAATTTGTGCTCTTTATTGCATCCTCCATTGGAAAAATGGGTTCATGACGGATGTCACACGGCTTAGGTATTCAATAATTCTTGTATAAAAGAGTTATTGATATTTTACCTAAATAACCCTACTAAAATAACTTGCACCAATTATCACTTCTTCATGCCCTTGTCATGAAGGTCTTTGTTATATGGTCTTACAATGTTTTATTGTAAAATCATTTTACATGAGACATACTCGACTCATTATCTTAAAATAAACACTGGAAGAACAGGGGCCTGACTTGCATTTCGTTTGTTGTTTTCAGGGTTTAACTGTTGCTGGTTCAAGAGATGACTAGTTTTCCGGACCTCCTTAGGAATGTAGTATCGGACATCTGTTTCGGGCTAAATAATTTGATTTAAAATATGTTGTGTTGAACTGAAATTATCCTTTGATAAATCTACTGTGTAATGTGTTTGTTGTTTGTTCACTTTTGTATTTTATGTTTCGACTTTCGACTGATCTCATTTCATTGTGCTATATCAATGTGACTCGATTGGCTTTATTCTTCAGATGACCGCTTGTTTTGTTGTTCGTTCTCTTGTATTCCATTGGATGTTCTGATTGTTACTCAATGAGGTACTCTCAAGGTGCTGCTTTTCTCTTCGGCTGATAACGGTTTCATCTGTTAATGCAACATCAATATTAGGATGAACTGGGTTCTTGTGTAATTTGGGTTGGATCAAAATGGATTTTAAGAACGGTTCGTATTTTTGATAATTTATTTGAGTTTGCATTTATTGGGCAAAAATCATGAATGTGAGAAAGAAGGAAATTGCTATGAAAGGAGAATTGGTATCTGATAAAAGAGATCTTCATTTTGCCATCAACATTTTCTCCTTTATTTTGAAATCTATTGCTCTTATAACAATAATTACCAGGAGTCTACGATAAGAGATTTTTTTGGGACCGGTAACAACGATAAGACGCTTTTTCTTTTGCGGATCTGTTTTGGGAGATTTTGAATTAGTTTGTAAGTTTTTGGGTTTAGTGTTAGTGTAATGTTTAGTAGAATAATTGGTGTTTGTGGGTAGAGATTAAGGGGGCGTTTGGTTCGGGAAAGGGAAAGAGAATGAAATCAAGAAAGAGAAAAGTGGGGAAATGAATCAAATTCCCTTAAATTTATGTAGTTGTTTGGTTAGTAAAACAAAAACAATAACTACAGTGCAAGACTTCTGACAAACCAACCACAGCCACCACATAAACCACCAACACCCACAACCACCACAACGAACACCATCAATGACGACGCCCCTGACGCCCCATCGCCGGCACCGGCCTCCTTGCCGTGACTGTACCCCTCGTCGAATCCCTATGTTCCCCATAAAATCGGTCAGCGCACCCTAAGATCCTCTTCCCTCAACCTGAAACACCCACCTCCACCCCAACAACACCAGGATGCAGCGAGGGAAGGGGATTCCGGCTAGGAGGAGGGGTTTTAGGCGCGCGATTGACAGTTTGATGGCCATACCGATGAGGAAGAACATGTGTGTGACGGTAGGAAAGAGGTGGCAAGTCGGCGACGGCGGGTGTCGCCGGTGATGGTGGGTATTGCTGGCGAAAACTTACGGTTGGTGGTAAGGGAGGAAAATCCATTCCCTTTGTTTACATCAAACAAACACAGACAAAGGGAATTATTAAGTTTGTATCCCTTTCCCTTTCTTTTGCACCCTCAACCAAACGCACCCTAAGATGATTTTGTGCCCAGTTTGTGTCGGATCCATTCCGGAATGATTATTTGTGGTGATTATGGCAAGGGGATTGGTTGAGGGGAGTTCTTTATCCTCGTTCATTAATTGGTCTCTCTTCTTGGGTTGTGGGCGTGTTAGATCAACAAGATGCAGGGGATCTTTCTCCATCGAAGGCGGATTATATTGCCCCGCATCCCACCTTTCATTTCTAGAGTACGTTTTAGTAGCGTAAGTGCACCTTTTTCTTGCTAAAACCCGGATTGCTAGATGAACCTTTCAAGTTTCCAATATTGTAGATGTTGTCGCCTCGCCGGTGATCAACCTTGTGCCCAATCTATTGTACTCTACTAACACGTTACAGAAATTCGGTGACACCTTCACTACCACATTATGTTCCTTGAATGGAGGGTAGGCATGGCGCATGGCTGGTCAAATGATACTCCAGCTGGTCACTTATATGGTGATTCTAATTTGAAATTAATGTCCGTCACACCGGAGTCTTTATTATGCCTCGTGGGGTAATCCAAAAAAAAAACAAAAAACAAAAAAACTTCTCTCTAGATTAAATAAAATAAACTTGTCTAAACCAGAGCTGTAGCCTACACGAAGCTTACGACGGCATCAGGCAAGTTCTTCAAAATTTTAAGATGAGCCGAAAGAAAATCTTTTTTTTTTTTTTTTTTTTTTTTTTGGAGCAACTACAAGTAGGCATATATCAGTGATATCACAATATTTTTGAAGATATGAGATGCCCATTCAAGGTTGACTGAAAAGCCATTACTTCAAGATTACAGTACACCCTACTTTCGAAATAACATTGCTCAGATAAATCAGCATCCATGCCTCTAACTTGTCATATTGAACAAAATTACATACTAATGCCAAAAAAAACAAAAGTTGCCCTACCTCCGATCCTGAGCGCTCCTCGAAGCTGAAGAATATCTCCCAGAACCATTAGAATTTCTATTCCTAGATTCACTATGCTTGTCTATTTTTTGCTCAGTGGTGCCCTTTTGCTTTCGCTGCAAATCCTCTGCATGCCTTTTCCAAAGTGTTTCTCTATCTTTTCTTGGCATCTTCGAGTATCTGCCATCAGGCTTTAAAGCCTTTTTGGCCGTCGACCAAGAGTTAATGACTGTTTTCCCATCCTCTGTTTCTCTTAATGCTGCCTCTGGAGTTATAACCTCGGCTAACAGAGCTTTGAAGTTGTGCGCACATCTCTGGAAAAGCAAACAAATTACAAGTTATAAACCCTCAAATCCCCCGTCAGATGGTCTTATAATGACTTCTTGTGAGACTGTGTTGCGATAATACTAAAATGGTGACTAACAGTTGCCAAACAATCATTAATGATAGAAAGGTTACTAACAATGTGAAATATTGTTACAAATGAAAAGGATTGCAATATTAGAAAAGGACTGCAGAAAGCAAGGTTGTGAAAGCACAACGCCAGTGTGCAAGAAGAAGACTGGATGCACATGGAACACGTCCATTAAAATGCTGCCCTTTTCATTATCCTCTACTTCCATTTGATAGAAAAAGGGAAACATAGCTCCACGAGCCACTTGGCTGTGCCACGGAAAGTTAGGAGAGATCAACTATTTTATTATTTTACTGTTTAGCTTTCTAGTTTCTCCAGCCATTTATCTGTGGCGTTAGAACATTGCACAATGGCATTAGTATCTGCCTAAAAACGAGTTTTCACAGTTTCTAAACGAGGACCTGATACAGAAGGGTGATATCAATATCTTAAAACACTACTGCTCATCTGATAACCACTTTTCCCGGATTGAACATCTATTTCTTGTAGAAAAAAAAATCAAACTCCATCCCAAACATTGTCTGTCGTTCTACAACATGCAAATAGTTTTTTAGGAAGAAATAGAGCACAGTTGCATTTAGTAATATACCTCATAAAGCATCTTTACATGCTCACGAAAAAGCTTCTCCAAGTCAGATTCGTCCAATTCAGGGTTGGACGCACGCCCTTGTGGATCTTTCTCGATTTTGGTTTTTGACTCAGTCCACGACGCCTAAACATGGATTAAAGATATAGGAAACAAAACAATTTGTCAATCCCATAGAGGCGCATACGCTAAAAATAAATGACTTGTCTAACCTAAAGTGCCAATTTGGAATATTTTGTAAAGGGCACAATTGAAATTGAAGGTGTTTTCAAAGTGAGTAACAAAACTACAGAATGATTCCCCTCTCGCAAGAGGAAAACGAGACAAGAAATTTCAGCCTTCAGATTTCAATGTTGTCTAACCTGAGGATCTTTTATTTTTTCAACTAGCAGAGCTTGATATGAAGCAACTGCTTCCTTTCTCTGAACCTTTGATCGTACTCTTTCCACCTCCTGCTCATCTCTTTCTTTTCTCTTACGCATTTCTCTCTCCCGCTCTTTTAACTTTTCCTGCAACATATTTTTTTTCCGTTTTTACACCAATATAAGCAACTCTGTAGCACCCGGGACATAAATTTGTAATGAAGCACTAAAGTCATATTGTAGAAGACCAAAATTTCTGACTGGAAATCAAGATAGTGCCACACAGTTAGAGTAATTTATGACGACAATTGTGTCAAATGCCCACTACTTAACAATCGAAGCATGGACAGTGTAGCGAGTCATTTGCTTCCATGCAATATAACAAAATTTCATTGCGTACCGACTACCGACAATAATAATTTGTAACCTAAATTCCTAGGTCAAGAAAAAGTTCTCTAAACGCCATTTTCAGCATCAACTACTCTTACTCATTTTAAGGGAATGCGGTACAAACTACAAAGTAACAGTTATTCTACTCTTACTCCTTACTCCGAATAAGTGAAAGTAAAAGCACACAACATGAATGACTTTTAAAGTATCATAATTCTTGACCTGAAGGAAAGGGGGCAGTCATCAAGCATTAATACCTGTTCTCTCCTTTTCGACTTCTCAGCTTCATCATCTGTAGCCTTTAACTCCGAAATGTATTCGTTGAATACAGCCTCTCGCTCTTCATGCTTAACAGCTTTGTACCTTGCATCTTCCCGGATAACATCCTTTACCTACAACATTACGAGACAAGATATGATTCTAAACCAACATAGAAATATCAAGTTATGTAAAAGCAGATACTCCCTCCCATTTTTTGTTTTTCTTCCCATTACCTTTTGCACATTTTTTAAGGTAAGGGTTTAAAAACTTCTACCCCTCTCTCACTACCCTTCCACAATTTCATCATCGACAAAGACGGCTGAGACACAAATCAGAACACAACACAAGTCAACCTCATCCCCACCACAAGTCCACAGCCACATATAGCCCAATTTTTTAGATTATTACAAGCCCTAATGTTTAGAATTATAACATCCCCGCCACAAGTCCACAACCACTGGCACTATTGGTTTCCGGCTTCTGTATGCCCGTCGTACCATCGTCTTTTTTCTCGTTGGATTCGGTTGCCAGCAGCACAACCCCCATTTGATCTGATTCCCACCACTCCCACCAGAACCCCCTTCATTCCCTCACACACTCGTTCATTTAGATCTAACATTCGTTCAAATAACTCGGTTATGACTTAGGAGATAGACTGGGGTTTGTCGGTGGAAGAGCAGATGCGTAGGTGATGGGGCATATTCTGCACCCTCTGACCGAGTCAACATATTGAGCGAGGTCAAAGATATCCACAGCAAGTCAACGACTTAGACAGCCTAACCGACGCAACCTGTCGGCCTGTCTCTTGTGCCTCGGCTAGGACAACTAGCCAGCCGGGGCACATATCCGCGAGCTCATATCCAAGACCCCTCGGCGGCAGGGCCCGCCGGCCTGCCATGGGTCCGTCAGCCGAGGGTACATCAGTCTTTCCACCTGCTAGCCACTTGGCCACTACGTGACAAAAGGTGAAAGTCTATAAATACTCCTCAACCCTCATTGAGGAAAGGATCCACAATTTAACCTAAGAATCACTATTCATCTGGTAATATCTTCCTTATCTCTCTACAATACATACTTCGCCAAGTAACAACAACTTATCCCTTTAAGTTTACTGACTTGAGCGTCGGAGTGAGTTCGCTCGGTCCAAAGCCGAGCCCTCAGTTTGTTCATCATTTCAGGAGACCGCGAGGAGGATTCAACCAAGGACGTCATTCTACAAGCACGGGTGGTAACAAATAACTGCTCTGGAATTACACCCGGAACAGTAGGAAAGGAGATCCATGTTGCTTCGTTAGAGATGCATGAGGTTTGCCAAAGGATGAGCACAGGCGAGGGGTTAATACTACTGCTGATCAACGAGGACAAAGGCAAGCTGTTATAAAAGAGATGTTCGTCGGAGGATGACCATAGAGTGGTGGTCACTGGCTAGTTAGGCGTTGCCAGCGGGAAAAGATGAGATCTTGTAATAGAAAGGGGGAGTGGGCGAGGAGGGAGGTTGTTACTGAAGGAAGAGAAGATGAGAGAGAGGTTGTGAATTTTTTTTTAATGAAGACTCGATTGGTGGTTCACTTGCAAGCTGTGTTACTCCGACTCTCCGACATGGTGTCGTGTCTAACACGTGTCGGAGTGTCGGACACGGCTATTTAGGGTGAATTTTCCTATTTTGTGGTCTAAATTGAAATGTCGAAGTGTCGTGTCGTGTCTGACACGCGACACGGCAGTTAAATGAAGTGTCGGAGTAACATAGCTTGCAAGTTTAGTTATTTAAATTTATCTTTTTAAGAACTATGCCGCTATTAAATGGGGAGAACATGGATGGAAGGGAGTACATCACTTTTGCGAGAGGTTTTCAGAAAACAAATGTAAATATTTTTGTACTATATTAACTTTCTATATATTTTAGCTAATTTACGGTCAAAATTTTACAAATTTAACTTCGAAAGGTCAAACACAAAGATTAATGTAAAGAGTGTAAAACACACCACCTTAGACCAACGGGAACTTGAAGTTATGTCCTCTCTTTCACGAAGCATTGATTTAAAATTTGTGATGATAGCTGTGCGCTCAGCTTGAGCTTTTTCCTCAGCAACCTTCTTTAGTGCAAACAACCTGCAACACGAACAGACTTTTGCTTAACTCACCATGATAGATGTTGCACGTCCTTGCCGTTCTGATCGAAAAATACTCAATCCATAGCTTCATCCCCCAATCCACAAATGAAAAGATTATACACCCTCGGTCCAAAATGTTCTTACATTCCAAAATTCCCTCACATATTTTCAAAAGATTTTATTTGGACAGGAGTATCAAGTACCAAAAACAAAACAAAAAAACTCAACGGTGGGCAAAATGTAATCTTGGGCAAGGTAGACTCACAAGTGCTAGATCAATCAGTAAAATTAACAAGAGAGCTATCACAGCACATTTGAATAAGAAACCCTATCGATAACAAAACTGGATCACGCTAAATGCAAGTTACAAACATTACAGTAACTAAACTTCCATTCCGCAAATATCACGGGCTTTGAAAAAGATGATTGGAAGAATGTCATCTTCTTACTATATGGAGTTCAAAGGTTGGGTTGGTGGAGTAAGGAAGTGAAGTTATCCAATTGTGTTACTCTATCAAAATCCATACTGTCAGGATTGGGTTTCTTTCAAGTTTCAACGTGGTATTTAGGGTTAATGATGGAGAGAAAATTTTGTTTTGGCATGACATTTGGTGTTGGCATTCACCTTTGAAAGTCTAATTTCAAGATCTTTTTCGAATTGCCACTCTCAGAGATGCTACCGTGAAGGATGTTGAATGGGACGGCAACTGATATGGACAATACTATGCTAATAAAGTCGATACTGGATCGATACAGCTTATAAAACCGATACCAAAAGAAAAGTCATCATAAACGACACTAGACGCAGCACCACGGCATAGTACACAACCAAAATTAATAAACGTTCCCACTATTACGACTAATACCCTGATTTAAAACCATGAGCCGACTCCTATTGTCAGGTAGTCATCAATGTGTTTTAGTCAGGGATCACACTGAGCTGAGTACCAAAATAAAAAATAAAAAAGATGAATAAGCAAATAAATAAATGGTACCGCTCATTCAAGAAAGCCTCTCGCTCTTTGCGCTCCAGGGCCTCAAATCGTGGATCGTTCCCCCATGTCTTCTTAAATGTATGATAATCAGTGCTGACATCAAAACCCTGAAAGGTGAGCACATTTGAAGTTTCAAGTAAGATCCCAGTACAATTTTCCTGCTGAACTCTAGAAGGATGAAAGTTTAAATTAAGCATTTAAAAAGTTCGGTCAGAAAAAAGGGGGACACATTTGAGTACATCAACAACTGAGTGCACCTTCCTTAACATTCCTCAGGCAGTATAGCTTTTCAGTTTTCACCCTTTTGCAACAACAAATTACAGCTGAAGTAAAACTAAACCAAGATTAGCTCATATAAACCTCTTTTGCTTCTTCTAGCAACTGCTTGAAACCCTCCACAGCAGCTTTCTGAGCTGCTCGCTTTTCTTTACGTTCTTCTTCTGCTCGTGTACGGACGTAGTGATCGAACAATGACCGACGTTCACCATATGTGGGAATTGCCTACAGATATAAAGCAAGTAAGGCTCACCTCTGGGCTCATTTTGAAGATAGAAAGGGGAAAAAAGCATTCCCAGGTCATACAACCATGGAATATAGAAGGCTCGTGTGGCAAAAGTGCAGAATAGTAATCTCACACCAAAACTTGTATTAACCAGTCTAACTGTAAGCAATGGCCAGACATAGCAGATTTTAAAATTATATAGTGAGGTTCTTACTTAAAAAAACCGCGCCCACACCCAAGGGTCAGCGAGGCACTAGCCAAAATGCCTCAATGCGGCAAATTACACCTCACTGATAAGGCACAAGTGCGAAGCTAGCAAAGGCACACCCTATGCGATTTCCACAATTTTCTTCTTATAGCTCTTTTATCATTCCCTTCTCTTGTCACATAAACGCTTGTATTCCTCTTTACATGTTAGCCCACTTGTAGTGTTAAACTATTTTTGAAAAAAAAAAAATAGTACGGCTAGTGTCTATGAGGCGCACACGCCTACGCGGCTACGCCTCATCCCTTGCACCTTGTCACCATGGGCCTTCATGCTCTAGGAACATCTCATGCCTTTTAAAACGAAGGTGAGGCTTACAGGTAGGACTTTGGAAAACAATGTCGTTTTTGAAACGTCCTTTTTACAATTACAAGTTTGACCATAACCTTAATTGAGTTGTGTCTCCTATCACTAGCATTTAGACCCATTCGGACCATAACATTAATTGCCTCACTTCATGAAGCATCAAAGCAAACAAAAGACGCATACATCACAATTTTGAATATTTTTATGAAATAATGCTCAAAACATTAATACAGTGGTTTTGATTTTTATTTATAACCTAGCACACAGAACAAACATGGCGTGTTTGCATCTAAGAGCGGCAAAACTGAAAAAAAAAAATTACAAATTTGTACAGCATTTTGAGAAAGGAGTTCGGTTCTGACCCAAAACGATCATTTTTTTTATACATTATTTTAAACAAAATTACAAATTTGCAACAATATTCTTAGAGAAGTATACGCCAAAGAGAAGCAACAACAGAGAGAAAATCTGATGATGACTGCCACTACAAAGCAGATTTCTAGAAAGTTAGACACGTGAGTGGTGACATTGAGTCTCTTATGATGTTTCAAGCTATTCCATAGTGCGTTCTTACAAGCAGGGAAACAACTGCACGGTCCACGTTCTGAAAATTCTTTAAAGTTTGATTAACATATGTAGACAATTCATTCTTTTTTATAGAGAAGGTAGTGTATAAAAAGGTCACCAAGGGAATTAAATCCATTACAAAAGGAGACTAAAATTTATGTCGATAATTGATAGTTGGCTGCAACTCCACAATGTATGAAGTGCAGAAAGTTCATTGAGCTACTCTGCTTTCTCCCTTCATATCCTAAAGCAAAGAATTGTGAGTCCTTGGCTCTGTTTAAGACAGGAAAATGCACCAAAATAGGGGAGGAAAGCAGAATAGGAGACATACAACAGAAATATATTCAGCAGATATAATTATATGATTAGACCTGCTTAAGTAAACCCTTATGCAGAGCCTCGGATCCTCAAGACAGAAGATTTGAAATCTTGTACTGAACAAACCTTGAAGCGTGGATCGAATACAATCTTTGGCAGCTCTTTATCCCACTTTGAGAAAGGTGCCACTCCACGATCTTTAAGCATTTCCTAGTAAGTAGAACAAAGGAGACTGTCAAAGATAAGTATAAATAATTATACACTACCAAGTGCAAAAAAAAAAAAAAAAATCACCCCTTGAGCTTCTACTCTATGTGAGCAATGTTCCATCTAATCTAGTAGTGCTTAACTTCTAATTCAGTCTCTCAAGGAAGAAAGAGTTTAATACATAAACGTCCTTGAGTGAAATTAAGAATAATACACTGTTAAATTTTAGAAACTCGTAAGATTACCATAGGTCACTTCAAAGTCCATTCTTCTTCTTTAAAGCTTGATTAAATGTCTTTGATTTCGTGACAGGAGGTAACAAATGGTCCGTTCTACACGCAAACTAAATCGTACAGTGAGTCCTATACACAAACCCTAAATTGTCTAGCGAACTACGAACTACACGCAACCCAAATGGTCTTGCGATCTTGTAAGTCATATACACAACCAAAATCATCTAACAAGTCCAACACACATTTATCTTGTCAACCTCGCGAAGATGAACATGATTAATGAAGACGAAGAAGCATTGATAATTATTTCTATTTTAATTATTATATTTTGCACACTCATGGAAATTTTAGCAAATTAAACGAGTTTGAGGAGGGTGTTAATAAGATTAGGATGCTATAAGCCAATAATATAAGAGAATAAGATAATCCGAGGAAATAATATTATTAAGATAAAGTAATAAGAAATTTGGTAGTATTTGGTTTCCAAGTTAATGTAAAGGTAGGACCCTACTTACACTCCCCTCGTTTCATTTCCACACATCTGTTCAAAATATGTGAGATTTTGAGCAAACGTATGGAAATGAAATTAATGGAAAGAAACCCCAGCTAAAACATTTATGTATTCATATTACTAACAATCAAGACAATGCAAATTATGAGAAATATATCTCCCCTCCCAAATCTTATCATACACTGACAATGGTTCTCCATGCATGGCAATCCCAACCTTCTTTCTCTTCTCCTATCAACTAACCAAATATATTGACGAACTTCGGGTATACGCGTCAACCGCAGTGGCCAAGCACATAATAGTACAACACTATAACAGCTCCAACTCTAGTTCAATCTTCCCAGACCCGGCCATTGCACCAATGCCTTTAATAAAGCTAAGGGTAAAGGCTAAAAGATGGTTCTGTTTCAGTCGTGAGAAATACATCTCCCCTCCCAAAATCTTGTTATTCGTTGACAAAGGTTCTCCATGCATAGCAGCAATCGCAACCTTCTTTCTCTTCTCATATCAACTAACAAAATATATTGACAAGCTTCAAGGATACATCTCCCCTCCCAAATCTTGTTATTCGTTGACAAAGGTTCTCCATGCATAGCAGCAATCGCGACCTTCCTTCTCTTCTCATATCAACTAACAAAATATATTGACAAGCTTCAAGGATACTCTCGTCCACCGGAGTGACCAGGCACATAATAGTGCCAACACCAAAACAGACCATTGCACCAATGCCTTCAATAAATCTAAGGGTCAGGGCTATAGGATGGTTTGTACTTTGTACTATTTAAGCGGTTAAGCCATGGTACCTTGCTTCACAGGCAGCAAGTCGAGCACGTCAATAAGGAACCAGATATCATGACACATACAAGTATACAACATGACAGAAATACACATTAAGAACAAAGGACCATAATGGTGAATCAAGGAAGGTCAGACAGGAATCCAGGATGTAGCATTCAGAGTTTACTGAGCTTAAAAGCATGAGATCGTCAATACAGTGTTGGAGCCGAAAATATACCCTGGCTGGTGCTGTAAATGATATCCAAATTTTGCCAGTTTAAATAACCTATAAACCTTAAAATGAACCAAACTTTGTTCCTAAAACCCTGGAATTTTCTACGGGATCATCCTGAGATAGGCCACTTGAATAGATGACATTGCAGACAAATATATTTGGAATGGAAAAGCAAAGAGTGACTTGTTAAAGGTATTAAGAAATTTTGCTAGAAGTCTACTCATTCAAGAAATCTGAATCTTAACTGAAAGTTGAAACAACATTTTCTGATTCTTGTTAAATACAAAACTAAAGTCGACTAATTCAATCAGGTTGCAATGTTACCGCTCACACCATCACACTACGATCCTATCAACTATCCCCTTCAATATCATTCTTCAATGAAACGTGCAAAATGTTCAACATCATATGATGCTATGATATGCACCCAAACACCAGAAAGCAAATAAATAGAGTAGGCAACAAGTGTAAACAAGACATTTACCTTAAACTGTCTAACGCGCTCCTCCTTGGTGGGACCACTATCTTCGTCCTCTGAATCCGACGATAAATCTGACATATTGCCATCTTCACAGTCTCTTTGCTTTTCCTTGCCACCATCACTCTGCAAGCCCTTGACTGTAGCCTCAATTGTTTTAGTTCCGTTGATTTCTAAAGTCGTTGATCCTGACGAAGCAGAAGTTGGAAAAGAGGTAACCTGAGCTCCTGATTCTTGCAGCTTTCTTTTAACCAAATCAAGAGCAGATGATGGCCCTGTAGCACTTAAGCCTCTAAAAGCCATCACATCTCGACCTCCTGAAATGAGAGCAGGAGCACTTACAATTGCCGCACCAGATCCTTTTTCATCTAATGAATGAGAATTTGGCACTGACATGGAATTTTCAGTTGCGTTGTCGCCTTCCTGCTTTTTTCTCAGCTCAGTCACCTCTGGTGGTACTTGCCAGCTACTAATCTAATAACAAAAAAAAAAAAAAAAAATTTACATCTAATGGCATCACACTGAATAATACAAGTCCAGAGCAAAAGAACAACTATTTAAATTAAAGTCTTAAAGATTGGGGTACACAACTCAAAGAAAAGCCAAAGAGGGATTATAAACAGACGTGAATTTTGTATATAACCCCCTTTTATGTACCATTTTTTACAAATAACCCCCTTTTAAGTCGGTTCTTACAAATAACCCCCTAAAATTTCACTTAATTCTAAAAATTACCCCCTAATATTAATTACGCAAACAATTTTTATAAAACCCGATCTATGTAAGATATTACGACTTAAATTTATGTAATATACCTAAACTACCCTTTCATAACACTCCCTACCCAACAAACACACCCCATTCATTCACTTATTTTAGTTAATCGACAAATCCCAAATCAAAACATAAACCCCCAAATCAATTCCAAAATCAATCAATTAAACCTAAATTTTGCCACTGCTTCCCCACTGCGAATTGTTGCCGCTTCTTGTTGTGGGAAGTACACTCCTATCACGACACTTTCCTCCAGTGCAACTGCGATTTAAGGGTTCTCGGGGGTGTTATAGCAAGGTTCAAGGGCTGTGAAAGGCGCACTTTGATCTCTCAGATTTGGGATTGAAAAAAAGATCTGAGTTTCCATTATCAGCACCAGCTTCATTTGAATTTGGCACTGCCTCCACATGATCTTCATCGAGCTCTTTATCCGAAAATGCCACTCCAATAAGGCGTATGACTGACCCTTTAAACTTTCGAGCCTGATGATGCTGAATTGAGGTCAAAGATTTTGGGCTCTGGAAGAATCTCTTTGGTATTGAGTGGCGAAATTTAGGTTTAATTGATTGATTTTGGGAATTGATTTGGGGGTTTATGTTTTAGGTTTATATTTTGATTTGGGATTTGTCGATAGCTATCGAGAATAATCTCTACAACATTTTGGCTCATTACCGACCAAACCCAAGAATTAACATGAAAATCCTCAAATTCATTCAAGTGATCCATGGAGAAGCGACGGAGCAACGGTGCATCATTGAGCAACAATGGATACACAAATGCTTTGAACGCGGGTAGTAATGAATATGAAACATTAAAGCTAGAGAAATCAAGTATGAGGAGTTTAGTCCAAATATATTTCCATCTCCTACACAATATGCATGTTTTCATTACATCTTTCATTTGCAGGAAAGACAGAATGAGTACTACAAGTTCATTTGAGAGTGCACTTATCCTATCTACTTCGAATTCTTTTGACTTAACCATTGCAATGTTTGCAGCAGCTGACAGATTTTTGAATCAACAATAGTTCCTTCGACATTATCATTTGTTTACTGTTAATTAAAATAGATGGAGGGTGTTAGAATCGCATATCAGATGAGTTAATGAATGGGTGTGTTTGTTGGGCATGTACCGGACTATTGGGTAGTGTTATGGTAAGGTAAGGGTAGTTTAGGTATATTACATAAGTTTAAGTTGTAATATCGTATATAGATCGGGTTTTATAAAAATCGTAAGAGTAATTAACATTAGGGGGTAGTTTTTAGGATTAAGTGATTTTTAAGGAGGTTATTTGTAAAAATGGACTTAAAAGGGGGTTATTTGTAAAAATTGGTACATAAAAGGGGGTTATATACAAAATTCACTAAACAGATAAATAAAGAGAAAACTAATAAGCTGAAGGGCTTGAGATATAGAGAACAGGAAGCCATATAAAGTTACAATGTGTTCATGGTTAACCGAACCAAAAAAATCAAAAACTGCGTAAATTTTAGGGCCGGTTCACAGAACCGAAAACAGTGAACTGGTTCGTTTCTGGTTCACACATAAAAAATCGATGAAACGAACCATAAGGAAATAGCAAATTGGATTTCAAAAGGCTGGACTAGAAGGTAATACTAAAGAAAGCTCAAATTGACTTAAAACCCTTGTTTCCACACACATATCCGCAGCCATATCTTACTTTAGAATAAACTTTACTGTATCTAATTATCAAACCTACCAACTACCCATCCCTTCCTGCCGCCGGTTAGCTCTATGTCGCTGGTCATCCTACCCACCATCAGTCAGCAGTCCTGTCAAAGCATCTCTGCCGTCGAACAACCTCATCTGACACAACATCATCAACTCACTCGACTATCCAACCATCTTCCATGAATGGAACCCGATTAATGGGATATTTTTGAGAATGATTATCAGGGAGAAAGAAAGCTCTAAACTAATGTCTCAACCCTTGAATGAAATATATATCTGTTGGATATGTAGTAATAGAAGAGAGTCCATGCATTGAAAAATTTGACTCGAGTGATTCTCATTGAACATTTACTATTTTTACTTGTTTTTAAAATTTCATTTTTGAACAGAGCGGTTCCGGTTACCCAGACCGGAAAAAACCGTTTGAACCAGGTCGATAATGGTTCAGAATTTTATCGAACCGGTAAACTGGTCAATTATTCTTGAACAGAACCGAAAATGAACAACCCTATGAACAACTATAACATTATACAATCAGAATTTTATTAGCATGACAATCATCTACCAACGGATAAATAAAATCACAATTTAAGTGCAAATTTCCAAAGCCCAAACAGCCTCAAGTAATCCAAGATATTGAATAGCATCCATGAATTAACCTAGCATAGAAAGGCCAAATGATTCTCCTCGATCTCTAGTTTAATACCGGTACAAAGCAGTACGATCTTTGACCACTATGACCATAATGAATTCTTAAACTCAAATGGTTTCCGCACTTAACCATAATGAGAAGGTAAGCCATGGTCCCTCACCCTAAACCGTAACTTCACCATGCATTAAAACATAAAAGTTGTAGAAGCACTAAAAAGTATAATGCATCAATACCTGGGTTTTTGTGTTGTAGTAGTACTTTTTTCCATCATTTGTGGCCACCAATGCCCAATCAGTGTCAGGGACCTTCTCCCTACACAGTTTTTTTAGGCATTTAAGACAAGAAAGCTTTACAAGAAAACTTCCAAACTAACAAATGAGATTATTCACTTGTGCAATCACAGTAATTATGAATAACCTAATCAGAATTCACATATAACTCACACATAACAAACTGTAAACAAATCCAAGAAAGGTGGTAAGACAGTAGCATCCCAGCTTGTACTACTGTTGCAACAAGTTTCATGACAATTTGAAGAGTATATAATAAATAATGATCATAACTACACAACGACTAAAGATGGCCCAGTGAGACACTTTGTCAGAGACACACTTTGACAACTGTTAGCTTGAACAAGCAAATTTGCTTTCACAAAGGTGAAACGACTACCCCGGAAGAAACAAATTGATATAAGGTTGCTTGAGAAATAGTAAAATCACCCACGGTATCTCTTAATCATTATATTAAGAATTGATGCAAACAGAAGTTCAGATGCTAAAGCAGCACGAAGTATATATTATAAGCTATTTTACTCTGACTCGGCTGCAAGTACACGGTATTGGAAAATCTGATACGGTTATGTTCACAAATTTTTCAATGTTTTTGTCTAACGTGAAGAGTAAAAACCGTGTCGGACACTTCAAATAGATGACACGCAATCAAAGTGAAGTTTAAGAGCAACATAGATTATAAGCAACCAATTCAGCAGGCAATTTAATAGGCCAAAACAGACAACATTGGCCCTTAAAAATTACACAGAAACAATTCAGCTCAGAATAAGTATGAATGCTGAAGGATGGCTGCAGGATAATAAGCCGAAAAAACTAGCAGAATCTTTTTGAATAATCTTTTGGAAAATGTTCATAAGGACTTGTCCAATCCTTAAATAGCTTCCACAACTGAGAAAGCATGCAAGTTCAATTAATTAAAAGCAAATTTGACAGATCAATCACTAGCTATGTTACTCAGGCTCGTTTAGACGTTTACTACATGGGTGCGTGGGCAAGTTTCGGCTCAGCTATTTTTATGAAAAATGAGGTGTTCAAGTGTCATACCCATGTGCAAGTGTCAAACACGAGTACATGAACCGTAAAGGAATAAGAAGAGTCGCAAATTCGGAATAACACAGTTCACATGTCATTTCAATAGCCGAATTAAAAAACTGGCAGCGTGTTCATCCGTTACGGAACTTGAAGATAAACACTCCCTCCAATTCTTTGGAAAGTACCATTTGCTGTTGGCACAAATATTAAGGCAAGTGGGCCAAATGTCTCTAGTTTACCAAAACGCCCTCACAAATCACAATTATTAAGACCAAGTGTATAGTCTGTGTGGGGCAGCAATAGAATAAGGGAATTTGGGTCTTTTAGAGGGATTGTTTTTCCCATATACGGAAATGGTAGCTTTCCAGTGAATGAGCCGAAAATCGAAAGTGGTAGCTTTCCAGTGAATGGGAGTAACGAACAAGAAGATTGGCAACAGTAGCCACATAGACAGCAAAATTGGGTGCGACTTATTAGGCTATCAGATGCCAGATCAGAAGCGAATTTATATGATGATTAATTAGACAACAATGAGAATATAGTTTGAGAAGGACTGTTGACATATCACCTTGACGGCAAGAGAAGCCTTGTAGAAAAGGGCAGACAAAAATCATAGCAGCAGGAACTCACCAAGAAACAGGAGTTGGCTGTGCTGCTGCATTTCCAGGCTGTATCCATAAACAGACAAATTGATGAGAGGGAATGAAAGAAAGATAGTAGGTAAGCATTGAGATTTGAGTAACGATACACTGCTAATGCAATAAGAACGTGCATCAAAACAGTTAAATCTTTCACCGCATCACAGGGTTCAACAGATTACTGTAGCAAAAAGAAGACATACTAGCATAACAAATTACCCATGACTGCTCAAATGATGTGCGATATATCATTGATGTGATCAATCACAGAAAACTATTAATGACACCATAATACATCAGATAGGAAAAAACAATAATCATGTATATTTACTCAAATGATAATCTCGTCTCAAATTGCATCCCGGAACAGAAATGTTCAACCTCGTCTAAAATTGCATACCTATTGTTGTTACATTCTGAGCAAAGTTTAGTGACCATAACATTACCCAAATGAATTGAACTCCCATTTTCTTTCAAAATAGGCAATCTTAAAAGCCACTAACAATATATGAGACAAAACAGAATACTCGTAAAAGCTTTCCAGGTAACCCAAGCATAATGAGAAACCCTAGTAGTTACCAATCTTAACCAAGGGGTTGAAAGAGCGGAACATGCAAATATTTACCGGAATAAATTCACATGCAACCAGTACTAACCTAACCACAGAGTAAACAGTTCAAAAAATGGCAGCATGATGAAGTTGGACCAAACAAAGCAACAAATAAAGCCAATGATCAGTATAAGTACCTCCCCTCTGTAACCAGAAGGCTTCTCATAAGTGGATTCCCCAGTTAAAGCGTTGTAATAATAAACAGCACCGGATTCAGTTCTATGGGCGCTCCAAGCATCCGATTGATTATTCTGAACAGCATCAGTTTTAGTGTCATTATCATTAAGCTGTTTACTGCTATCTGCAAAATGAACAATTTTCCTCCTCAATCCACAATTCCTCATCATAACATAAAAGGTGAGCAAACGCATCAATATATCACACCCAAGGACATATTTCTCGTCCTTTTGATAAGAAACGGGAACAAATTCTACATAGTAGGTCCTAGGGTTGTTAATGAGACGAGACAGCTCGCGAGCAACTTGAGCTCGGCTCGGCTCGTGTGAGCTTGGCTCGGGCTCGGCTCGAGAGCTTAACGAGTAAAGCCGAGCTAACGTTAGTTTGGCTCGAAAAGCTCGTGAGCGGCTCGAACTTGTGTAATTAGATAAGATATTACTCATATTTTATAAAAATATTTTGTCATGGTTATATATTTGTATCACACATTCACACATATAAAATATGTCTCATTGATTTAATTTCCAATATTTGTATATAAAATTTTCGAGCGTTGCTATTGAAAATATCAAGAGAGAAAACGAAAATTCAACAATTATATATAGGCTCGAGCTCGAGTTTGGCTTGAGCTCGCGTTAAAGCTCGCAAGCTTGATAACGAGTTTCAAGCTCGGGTAAGCTCGAGCTCGAGTTTTACTTTACGATCACAAGCCGAGCAAGGCCAAGCTCAAGCTCGGGCTCGACTCGGCTCCTTAACACCCCTAGTAGGTCCATATAATTTGGAAAATTAATGACGAGCTGTATAATAGGTGGTAATACTAAAATGTAATACTAATATCACTAGTATCATCCTCATATGATATAGCCAGTGACGGAGCAAGAGTCTAGCAGGATTTACAGTCCTAGGCGATGAGAAATTTGACATTTTCACCTCCAAATTTCCCAATTATGCTTTAATTCCCAAATTTCAAATCACGGCTCCACCACTAAATAATAAGTACTCCGTACTACCTAAGCAAAGTAAGTGAAGCCAGCGGATCAATGAAGGACAAGTTCTACCACAAGTCCACAAGTCGGGACAATCAAATAATACCTAACTACCGATTTTGTGAGACGTATTTTAATCAAAGATAAAAAAATGATTAGGACGGAGAATAAAAAAGAAAAACAAACCAGTTCCAGGAGGCAGGACATCCGGCGATTGCTGCATTGGATTAGAAGTGGCGGTAGCAACAGGCGTAACGCCGGGAGGCTGCGCGTCAGGCAGAGGTACAACAACCCGCGGCGAGGTAAAACCGAAAGGAGCAGGATAAATAGGAGGATGTGCGTAAACAGGCGGGAGAAATGGAGGTCGCATTGCAGACACCGTCTGCGGCGGAGCTTGTGGCTGAGATTGAGGGAACCAGAGCGGTGGAGGAGGGAGACCGGCGGCGGCCTGAGGCGGAATGTACGGAGGAGGATATAAGAGACGCGGTTGGTTTGGTGGATGAAGTAGCATTGGTCTCGCCATAGATAACGGCGGCGGTGGTGGTGGTTGTGTGGCGAATGGACGTGGCGCGGTGGTTGAGGAGGATAGCGACGAAGTGGATGTTGATGTTGGTGCGGTGGTTGCCGCCATGTGAGCAGTGGAGAGGATGATTAATTGATTTGATTGAATTTAGTGAAAGCCCTAATTCGATGTTGCTTATTTGCTTCTAGTTCCTAGTATGTTTACGGAAGAGGAAAAATGAGACCAAGGACTCAAGGAGGGACTTGCACTCGCTGACTAGCAAAATGGCTAGTGTGTTCACAAATAAGACCATACAACCTGTTATACAGTAGCATTGTACAATAGAGTCATATATTATATATACTGAAGCTGCGAAGCGAGGACATACTAAGATTGTGGTGGAAAGTGATTGCTTGCCAGTCATCGATAGGTTGAAGAAGAAGGACACGGGACGGAGCATGTTTTCTCTTGTGTTGCAGGACATTTTATTGTTATATTTTGTTTTCTTCTGTTTTTTGGTCGTATACGAATCGCAAGAACAATAGTGTAGCGCATTCTTTAGCTCATCTGGTACCTAGAGTAGTCGGTAGATATGTGTGGTTGGATACTTTACCACCGACTGCGAACAATGATGTTTGTTTTGGGTCTCGATTAATGCAGTAAGGCCTTCGGGTTTTCTCCTCAAAAAAAAAAAAAAAAAAAAAAAAAATCCAATTAAAAAAAAAGTTTGACGCGCATCTCAATTCTCAAATCTCTTTTAAACGACTCTCAATTCTCACACAACCACTTGAAACCTTTCTCTCATCTCTCTTAAGCGATTCTCAATTCTCAAATCTCAATCGCATCATAACTTAGGGGTTTAGGGTCAGGGTTTTATATAATCTCTCTTAAACGAATAGTTACCGTCCTCTTTTAAAAAAAAAAATTGTAAAACACAATAAAGTTACGAAACACTACTTTTAGGCCGAAGTTTGACCCAACTTAATAAAAATTCGTTGGTGACTGACTATTAATTACTCCAATAAGTCTCTTTGTGACGGATATAGTCACAAACTTATGACGGGTTAAATATCACTCACATGAGTAGATAAGATAAAAATAGAGTGTCTAGTGACTTACAAATCATTTGTCTTTATCTACCCATTCACTTTATTTCACTCTCTTCTTAATTTAAATCTAAATCACCTTATACAATCCTTAACAATCCCAAATTTTTAGAATTGAATAATCCAATTCATAAACAACCCCAATTTCTTGTGATTATCCTCTGAATCTTGCTGGGCGAATTAATATAAAGGGTTTGTTGGATAAATGGGGGGAAATTAAGAAATAAGGGCATGATTTCGAGGGAGAACAAAAATAACAGAAAATGTCAAACATACTTGACACGTGCGAACTATTATGACACCGGAAATGAATTAAATTGATGGAATTCGGTCAAAAAATAGTGTTTTGTAACTTTTTTGGTTTTTAAAGGTAGTGTTTTGCAGTTTTGTTAAGGGAAATGATAAATACAACCCACTGGGTTGTATTTAAACATTTAATACCCTTCTATATTTGGCATTAATTTAGAAATTAGAGAGTAAATTACACATAAATCAATGTCATTAATGCATATATTAACTATTTATTTCCTATTTTAGTTGCTTAAGTACAACCCAGTGGGTTGTATTTATCATAACCCTTTTTTTAAAGGGTTGTGTCTGACAAAAAATCCTTATTATAGCGCGATAAGCCTCTCCTTAGAATGTATTATCGTGCTAAGTTTAAGACAAGACGAGTCAAGTATATACATCTTTTATGGGCATGTTTGACCTCAGTAGTTGGATTATACATCTGATGTATTACCACCAATTCTATAGTTTCTGAGCATTACAATAAAAATTTTGAGTTTTGTTTAAAAAATTATGAGTTTTACTATAAAGTTTTTGAGCTTATTCACTTAAACATTAAGCTCTAAAAAATTACAATAAAACTCAAAAACATTACATATAAATTTAGTAAAATTTGAGTTTTGATGAAAAAAAAAAAGTAAAATCTAAATAAGTTCAAAAAAAATACATATATGCTCAAAAACAAATAAAGTTTGAGATAATAAACTCAAAAAATATACATATATGCTCAAAAATAAAAAAGTTGGAGGTAGTACATCGATGCATGTCCCTTTTTCTCGTTTGATCTCGCTTTAATAAAACTGTTTTTGCTTTTAAAAATAAGTTTTTTAATAAAGTACTTCTTGATAAAACTGTTGATGTTTAAGCTAATTTTTTTTTTTTTTTTTAAAGTATAATTTTACTCAAGATAAGACCCGGGAAAATGAGGTATACTCCCTACTTTTGGTACTTCTGCACATGGGTATTATCGTCAATTAACTTCCCCAAAACCCCTCAAAGGCGGATATATAAGGACAACAATATCAAATTTTCCCTTCGGACATAATACAACTTACCACGCCATTTTCGCCCCTTCACTTCAACTTACGCTGTGCTCTGTTCGGCGAATCTCAAAGCGTCACAAAAATGGAGAAAATTACGGTTCGTAATCTCTTTCTCACACATTTTTGTGTGTTCTTCACTTTATCTTCAATTCAATTTTAGCTAACATTCTTTTTTCCGTCACTTTATCTGAACTAAATGCTCTGTAATTGTTCTTGTTTCGTTCTTTTTTTTCGGAATTTAATGAGAAAAATTTAGGTTTTCTACGTAATTTAAGCTATAGATTCTTTTATGCTATGGAGTACTGTAGTTCTATGGAGTTGAACTGATTTCGGCAAAATTTACTTTCTATGTGTTCATGAGAAGCTTGAGATATAAGTTTCTTCGTTGTTTGCAAGATTTGTTCGATTATTTTCTTGATATTTATGCTGTTTAAGTTTAATACCGTCGCCTGCTTTGCTGATTTATCGATTGCGTTCTTGAGCGGAAAATTCACTTCAATTTGTGAAAATTCACTTCATAAGAAGCTTGAGAGTGAAGTTTCTTCGTTGTTTGCATATAAGATTTGTTCGATTAGTTTCCTATTATTACGCTGTTTAAGTTTAATGCCGTCGCCTGCTTTGCTGATTTTTACGATTGTGTTCATGTGCGGAAATTCACTTTAATTTTTTAATATTCCGCCAATGTTTTGAATTCGGAGTTTTTGTTTCAGAAGTTGCTTCCTTGTTTGAAGATTTGTTCGATTATTTTCCTAATATTTACGCTGTTTATGTTTAATGCAGTCGTTTGCTTCGCTGATTTTTTGATTGTGTTCTTGCACGGAAATTCACTTCGATTTGTGAAATTTCCGGCCGATTGTTTGGATTCGGAGAATTTTGTTGAAGAACTTGCGCAACTGTTGCACGATCGCTCTTCTGTAAAAGTTTTGATTGAATTCGTTGAATATTTCAAAGCATTCGTAGTTATTTCTCAATATTTCGGATTTTTGCAGCATATATTATAATGTTAGTTCGTTGCTAGAATCCAGATTACACACAGTTTGAAGGCCTCTAGCCTCTAGGCGTGATATTATTAAAACAAGGTCGTGATACTGTAAATCATTTTGTAAAGGTTTTGAATATCACCGCGACCGTATTTTATCACCGTATTTTGAGGAGACATTGACCATATCTAGTGAGATTAGGCCGTCTCAATTAAATCGTGATAGAAACCGGTATTTAATAATAGGTGTTACTTTAGCCGCTGTAGTTTCTGATATGATGCACGTTAACTGCTTTGTTGTTTTCTTTTGGTAGAAAATGTTAACTGCTTTGTATGAATTGATTGTACGGAGTAAATTTAGGGACATTGTTAATGAATGCGTGTAAGCATGACTATTGATTTTCAGGATATGTAACGAGTTGTGTTACTTAGATCGAACATACATAATGTTGCTCTTATAGTTTCGAGAAATCTTGCCTGTGAACACAAGAATGGTTAAGTAGTCCTACCTTCCATTATGATTTTTTATAACGAAAAAAAGAGGAGTGAAACTGGATTAGTTTCGATTTTGCTGAGACTTGGCCGTTTCTGGTATAAAGTAGTAGTAAATCTAAATTGAATGAAAAATGTTTGCTAAGATGTTCAAAATCATGTCCTATAATCTATAGCATAGTAATTGCTACATTCATATGTTTACGAATGAATATTACTGTTGTTTTTATGTTGTCGTGATTGTAATGACATTGAAAAAAAATGCAGGAGAATCTCAGCATCATTCCATGGTTGGTGAACTCAAATCTTCACAAAATGGATGTGATTGTTAGTCACATTGACCCTACGGCACTCGAGTTGAGCAAGAAGAAGTTCAAAAAGAGCATGGAGGAAAAGTCTGATGCCTTGGTTTCAAGAGCAAAAAAGGAAGTCAAGTCTTTCAAGAAAGTTGCTAAAGCTGACAGGTACAAGATTTACCCCAAATTGACTAAACTGGGCAAAAAGCTGAGGAAGATTTGCCTAGAGTTGCAGAGAACTCGTAAGTTGGTGAAGAGATTGATGAGCATTCACCCCGGTCCATGTCAAGCTATGATGCTTGCAAAGAGAATCCTTCTGAAAGCTGATATTATGGTTGATGTGATGATGGACTACATCCAGGAGCTCCGCTTCTATGTCACAGGCCTTGCAAAGGACATTAAGAACAATCCCAAGATGAATTCAGTTTCCGTGAGCCTTGATATCTTCAATTGGAAATATCCTGAAGGAGAAAATCCAAACAAGGTTGCCAATGTTGCTAGCAGATCTGATTTTGTTGCAGTCAAGCGCTTCAAAACTATAACGCGTTGCAGCAACATATCACTTGAGTTTGCTGACACCCTTGATCAGAACAGTGCAGCAAAACTGGTGAAATCGGCTTTACGAGCTGGTTTTCCTGCTGAGAACCTAATCATTCCCGAGGCAGTTCGAGTCCGTGTTGCAGATGGTGGTTCAGTTGAGAAGTACTGAAACGTATCTGAATGGCCAAAGGTAGTACACTACATCTGATCTCCGCAAATAAAGTCATCACTTATCCTGCTTGATTGTTGACAAGTCCATTGTAGATATCCACTGAGCAGAGGAAGATTGCTACAGTCTATAACAGCTTGTTCTAAGCTCATTTTCTCATACTGATTTTGACACGTAACGCTTCCAAGTACTAGCCACCTTCTCCATGGCAACACACACACACACACAGCCAGTTTGAGAAAATTTGCTCTTAAGTCTTTTTTGTTTCTGAGTGTATGACATACTAAAGCATACTTTTGTACTCAAACTTGAAGCATCTAAAGAGCTTTTTAGCGGTATTCAGTGGTGAAGAGCTGCGTATTGTTTCAGTAGGAATGCAAGATATAACAGGTTTACATACTGAGCCAGTAACTGTGGTACTTTATCACAGTGTTGGTCGATATCCAGTTAAAACAGTCGTAAACCGCGTTAACAGTTGTAAATTGATGTTGTGTGGTGTCGTGTCCAATATACCAACTCGTACACTCCCAAGTAACTCTGTGGTGCTCCTCTGAACCATATTCCCTTGACCTTGAGTTGTAGGACTTTGAGTGATGACAGGTCAGTTCCGACCTGTGCAGTTTCATTCAGAGAACAAATACACTTAGATAACATCACAAGCTTTACATCCATATAAGATCCACATACAGGAAATGGTTGCGTATAACTCTACTTACTCTAGGTAAGAAGCTTTAAATGGCGCAATATTATTTTACCTGAAGTCAGAAGTGCTTTTATGTTGTTTTGACACGAAGGTGGGAGTCATAGAGACACGAGGTGCACTGATTATTCAAACGTACATATGTTTAAACTATGAATTTGTGCAACAGTAGTATTTTTTTTTTCTTAAAGAAGGTAACATGCAAATGACTGAAAATTAAGGATAAGAAGAAGAGAAGGCCAGAAGGGTAAAATAAAAGTGTGTTACCAAGTACGGAGTCTTACCCTTGTGTTAGCAACACAAAGAGACTGTGTCCGAATGACCCAAGATGACGTTGAAAACTACTTGGAATGATACTTGGAATGACTGGTACTTCACAAAAATTAAAAAAACGCAGCTACTTTAGTGAACCATTTTGCTTTATTCCATCATATTCTGCAACCAAAGAGTAAGGAGTCTTCGACTCCATAGAAAAAACTTTTATTAAAATTCTTTTAAAAAAAAACAGTTTTTCACTGTTTTTAAGGAGCGGCAGTCCCTGTTAGCTATCCTCGCCCCGCCACAGGACCAATTTATATTCTGAGAAAATGTTGGTAAGAAAGCAAACTCACTTAGCTTCAATTTGGCATACGGCGGACCTCCTATTTCAGCTTGAGCTAGGAGTTATACTGTCTGCTGCAACTCATAAGTCATAACTGACCTGTCAACACTGTAAATAAAAACTATAACTCATAACTCAGGCCGCATTTTGTACTTGTAATACTTGAACCAACCAGGCAAATATGGAAGTTAACAACAAATAAGCCACTAAAAGACCACATTATACGTAGTGATTAGACGCCGTGAGAGCATTTGAACTAGAAAAACGAAAGACAGTGATAGGCCATAAAGCATATGATTCATAATCTATAGCCAAGACGCGAGAAAATGTCGCCATGACATTGCCCGCTGCCCCAAGTGATAGAAATAGCTTTCCCTGCCATATTTAAACAAGAAAAGGAAATAAAACCCAACATTAATTATATGACTCACCTGTATATCAGAATATCAGTCATTTTACTTTTCTGGTCTTTTAGAAAATCAATCTTCACTGTAGTAGGCAAACAATTTAGAACCGTCCCAAGCATATAAGGTGCCTATTATACACAAGTGAGAAAAAAGAAGCGAGCATTGCTGCATATAGGTTGATATCATTGGAATGCAAAAAATCACACTTTGTGACTTAGCGGAAATAGCAACGGGAAAACCTAATATACTATGTCATCAGCAAACAATCAAAATCAAACTTGAGATACTAAACATTTGAAAACTTTCAATTACCTTCACGACACATCCACATATTAGTATACTTCGGTCAGTAATACATTTGGTTACATCCACCAGAAGGTATGATCTTCTTAAGCATTTTTAGGCTTGAAACTAACAGGAAACACTTGAGCTAGGATGATTCTATGAAATTTACATGCCGCAAATCCAAAAGTATAACGAGAACTCATTGCGAAAACCAACCAATGTGATACACTATGATGATTCTATGAAATTTACACGTCGCACATCCACCACAGGGAACAAGGTATATATCCAGCAGTCCTTTCATAGCTAATTTCATACTTAATGGAAGGTATATATCCACCACAAGGGACAAAATACCCTAATTTCTTAATTAATAGAAGGTATTACTAACAGTGGAAGAACTCAGAAATATTTTTCATTTGTGGGGCTCATCATCTCTTACGTTGACGCACAAGAAATAGTATACTGCGTACCTGGAATTACAGAGATGTACTACGAAGAAACAGATGGAAACATATTCACAGAATAGCACTCTTCAGTCTACAAAAATCAGGCCAATTAGTAGGATGCGCTCAATATGTACGAAACATTATGACCAAGACAAAACTATCATGTTTCAAAATTTAAACCATCCACATAACAACTCATGATAACATATCATATATACAGATTAGTTTGAGAAGACGCGAGGTACACTAAAGTGATGGATCTAAGGCGATGAGACACATGGCGTGAGGCGAAGGCGTGTCTCTTATGAGGTGCATTGATTTTTCAAATGTACATATGTTTAAACTAAAAATTTGTGCAACAATAGTCTTTTTTTAATGAGGGTAACATGCAAATGAGTGAAAATAAAGGATAAGAAGAAGAGAAGAGTAAAATAAAAGAGTGTGGAAAACAACATACATACTCCCAATAACCAAGAAAGTCCTAAAGTGTATTTGAAGAAGAAAAAAACAAACCACCAACAGAATATATTTATTTTCGAAGAGCACGTCAATTATCAATCTTAAACAAGTGATTAAGTGTCAATACGATTATGCTAGACCTCTTCAAAGAGCCTTAAACTATGTATTTAATGTCGTAAGGTAGTAAAGTTCGCCTGCAGTGGCCGTGGCCTTTCTTTTCTTGAGCTCATGCTCGAGCAATTTTCTAATGCTATCACAGTTAGCAAGCCCTCTATGGTACACAATCTTGAAATCCTTTAAGACACGCCTCCAGCAACTGGTTGGGTGGGCACGACAGCAGACGCAACTTTCTAATTCTGTCATTCTGTCTTCATATTGGAGCTGAAAATGAAATAAGACCCTTCAAGTGTAAGCAAAACGATACATCATCAGTCATCGCCAATGTAGCGAGACTAGACCTATTAAGCTATGTATTCTTATTCATTTTCAAAAGAAACCATCTTATTAAGTTGTTAGTCCTCTATTTAATCAGCAAAAGTTCTCATTAGCAAAATAAATGCTCATTTAAGTCTCGAGGCATAGAACAAAAGTGAGAAAGAAATCGAATAAAAAGAAAGTGGTGTTACCTCAAGTGATAGAGCGGGCTCGAGATCTTCCTCACAAAAAGAGATTGTTTTGGGGTGAGGAGAAAACCATAACAAGGCATCCGCATAGTTCAGAACATCATGAACCATCGAAGATGTTGCTAATATGAAGGTTAGATTTTGGACACCGGAAAGTGGAGGGCAAAACCTTTCTCGCAATTCTTGTGGGATGATCACAACCTACATGAGTACACAAATACAAGAAATAAGAAGAAACCCTTGAAAGAAAACCAGACCAGTTCCTTTCAGCCTTACTGCTCAACGTCTCACTGATGTTCTACAGGTTATTTAGATTTGTTCTCAGAGCCATGATCGCAATAAAAAGTCACAAAATTTCTAATTACATTTACAGGAAAAAAATAATTACAAGAAAGAGTGTGTGTGTGTGTACCTTTTTGGAATTGGTTTCTATATCCAGATGAGTTGATTGGCTGAAGTTAGCGAGGAATGCTACAAGCTTGGAATACCATAGAATAGGGTTGAAAAGCGCACCACGAGGACGTTGCAAAATAAGAGAGGTGCGAACAAATTGACATTTTGACAAGAGGGTTATTATGTTATGGTTAAGGGTAGTGTAATATCTGAAGAAGTCCATCTTGGAAGCATTCAGCTCGATTTGAGACAAATTCGGGCAGTCCTCAATATCCAATCTTGTAAGACACCTAGAAGTGATCTTAATACACTTCAACTTGGGACAATCCAAGAGGGTTACAGCTTTCAAACGGGGAAACTCAGCGACATTATTAAAGAAATCATCAGATATGGCACAACCATTAATGAACAATTCTACCAAATTGTTACAAGAATAATTAGAAGTCACTCTGAGTTTGCATTTATTCATCTTAAGCTTAATAAGGGTCAAATATTCAAGAGCCGTAGTATCAATCTCAACTCGATTGAGATCATGTATGTGCATAACTTCGAGGTCTTTCAATTTAGAAAGACCTGAAAGTCGAAGCACCCTAACACCTTCACCTCCCAATAGTTGTAGCTTCTCCAAAGTTCCCCCACATTTACAAAGCAGGATATCCAAAATCTTCTGGTCTAAATAATGGAGGCATATGAAATTGAGTTGTTTCAAGCAAGGAAGATTAATATAATACACCTCAGTTTCACTAATCAAGCTACAGCCTTGCAACCACAACTTGGTTATTGTTTTGGATTCTAGGATACCATTAAAACGATTCCTAACCCCGCCTTCCGGAGTCGAGAAATTAAACTTGTTAACATTGTGTTTGGCAACAGAAAACCATTGTGATACAACATCACAAGCATAAACAGTCATGTTGGGTACAAAAAGTGTCAAATTATCAAGAACATCCAAAGGTTGTCTCTTTTTAATGTAAATCTGCAATAATTGGTGTAACAACTGGACATACATTAAATGCTTGATAGTTTCATCAGAATCATGATTATTATTATTACTATTATAAAAAGGTTGCAGCTTTTTGGGATGATTGGGGGGAAGATTGTCAAAATAATTGCAGAAGTGCTCAAAAAAGGAAAACCCAAAAGAAAAAGAGGGAAGAGTAACCCAAGTGTACCTCCAAACAGGAGACAGATAGCTTGTAGCAACAGCATCTCTCATGCAAAGGGAAGACATTATATGTTGTTTTATGTCATTGGGTAACTCTGATATTCTGTCTTTTCCTCTACTTGTTTCCTCCATCGGAATATGATGCTCAATACTGAATTGGGGATGGAGATTTTTTTTTTTTTTTTTTTTTTTTGAGGAAGGTGATGGAGATTAGTTAAAGACTAACTCCGGCTTGCAAAACATTATATATACCAAATTACCAATACAACCCTAACTCCGGCTTTAGGAAACCGAATATATGGACCCGACACAACTACCCATTTACCATATAATACAAATATACATTTACCATATATATGACACAGAATAATATACTTCCGTAACACCGCCCTCAAGTTAGAGCGTAGGGATCAACGACGTCCAACTTGGAGATCAAATACTCAAATTGTCGAATACCAAGGGCCTTAGTAAGCATGTCAGCCACTTGCTCGGACGTATGCACGTACGAAGGATATGGATCCAGATTCATATCCGCCACACTAACGTTGGATCCATATCCGACCCATATCCGGGGAATCCAAATTTTCCAGATCCAGATCCATTTTCAAATAAGTGGATCCATATCCACAGGGTCCGAAAAATTAGGATCCATATCCTATAAATCAGGGTCCGGATCCGCGGATCTGGATAGGGTCCAGGATCTGTTGCCATCTCTAACTTACAACTTGTGTACTGTGTTTGTGTAGTGTTAGTAGGGATGACAATGGACCAGATCTGGATAGGGTCCGATAGGATCCAGATCCATATCCGTCACACTAACGTTGGATCCGTATCCGACCCATATCCGGCGGATCCAAATTTTCCAGATCCATATCCAGATCTATTTTCAAATAAGTGATTCATATCCAACCCATATCCACGGGTCCGAAAAATTAGGATCCATAACCTACCCATCAGGGTCCGGATTTGTGGATCTGGATAGGGTCCAGGATCCGTTGCCATCTCTAAATGGTACCAAGGTAAGGTAACTACTTAAGGAAAAATCAAAAAAGTAGCATAACATGGTATGCGGTGAGATTCGAACTTAAGTCTTCTAGCGCTAGGAAGTGGATTGCAAACCACTATAACACAGAAGTACGACTGATACTGTACGTCTGTACTACTTTATTAAATATATGTACAATTTTTCTGGAATCTACTAGGGCTATAGCCCTAGTAAATCGGGTATGCATCCGCCCCTGATTGTAAGACTCGTAGCTTTAACAATTAAGACGGATTGTGGTGTTTTAAATGAGACTGGTATGGGACCAATGAATAGCATTGATACGCTTTAAAGTTATATTTTTATGTATGGAGTACTTCGGAGGTGCCAATCGGTGCAGGTCGGGTCATGTTGAGTCGAGGTTATTTCGGGTCAAACAAATTATTGGGTCTGGTGTGGACACGGGCCCACGGGGGTCGCTCGGGAGTGAAAAGCGAGCAAGCTTTTGCATTTGTGGAGTCGCCACCAATTTATTGTGGAAAATTGGAAACCGTTCGAATACCTCGTGCCATGTCAAGACACAAAGTAGTGACATGAACACCAAGAACTCGTTACCCTTAACATTTTATGTCTAGAACGGCTCTCGTGGATGCCAATGAACACGGATGTTCACAGATATCTGGAGTAAGGGGTGAGGGTACGTATTAGGAAGCTCTTTTGATCGAACACCTAATCCCGCCCGCTTCGATAGCGGCTTCTACTAATGATTAGGGAAGTCATTTATACTCGATATGTTGAAGGTTATACGCATGCAATGCAACATCCAATAAATTGATCCTAGCATGTGAGAATTAACTAAGTCGGTGAACAAGTAATTAGCACACAAATTGGGTCAAAGTTGGTTTTAGATTGATTACATGTGAAAGACATACAAGCAATAATAAAGAATACAATAAAGAAAATTACAATAATTACATTGGGTTAATCGATTTACGTCGAAAATACATTTCAAACGGATGATTTGAGAAAAGAAGGAATAAATAAATTAACGAACAGGTTAATAGTGGTAATACGAGTAATAGTTAATTAATACGTAATTAATAAACTAGGTCAAGGCAGGAACGGAGTTGAGGACGAACTCAACCGAATAAAGCAGCGAGAAATCGCTTTAGAAGAGGCGCAAAGCCGCGTCTTCTGAGTTCGATTAAATGGCTGTGAAGCCGGAATTGCAAATCGTTAATGTTCGTTGGTGATTTAAACGCTTGATTATTAACATTTGACTCGGATGAAAGTGATTTAATCAATTATTTCATGTGAATTGGTCATAAGAACGACAAAAGATGAACAAAGTTACATTAGAACAATTAATTACAAGATTAATTATAAGGTTAATAATGAATTAACAAACTAAAACAAATTAATTAGGTTATTAATGATGAACTAATGATGATGACGGTAAATAACATATGCAAATATATCAAAGATGAATTCCAGAGACTCAATATTGATGGATCGAACCTCTAAAAATCCGAATTGATTTTAATGACAAAAACCCGCAAATATGAATTATAAGGGATTTAAGTCGGGATCAAAAGATGAGTTAAATATTAATGATTAACGATTTACATTTTAAAATTATCATACTCAAATTATTGTGTTAATGAAACATGAACAATACAAAAAACAAAACAAAAACAATCAGACGGACAAAAGACGAAGGAAGAAGAAAGGAAGCAGGAACTGCGGCAGCCTCAGGAAGAGGCGCAGCAGGTGTTGCGTCCCTTCGAAGAGGCGCAGCAGTTGCTGCGTCCTTTCTCGACGTTTGTCTCTTGATAATACGTAAAAAAGGGTTTGAAATAGGGTTTTATAAATCAGTTTTAAGTGTGTTTTCGACGTAAATCTTACAATAATGATTACAATAATAAAGAACAATAATAAAATAGGGATTTACACCCTCAGACTTACATGTTTGACGAAAAGAGATTGACTAAGTTAACGTTTAGTGATGCTCGACTCGAATGTACGACGAAAGTGCCCTATAAGAGGAAAACGAACAAGATTGATTAAAGTTGATTGATGTGGAATTGGTCAAATTGGTCGGTCATGCAAAACGAGGCTGGTACTCAGAAGGATCCGAGCATACGTGGTCGAAAGTTCAAGCACGTAGACGCCAAAAAGCAAGAGCGTGGTCTAGAATGCAAAGGGAGAAGAGAAGGGCGGACACTCGCGTGAGAAATATGTGAGACCGAAGGTCTCTATTTATACTAATCACACGGAGGAATTAGGGTTTCGGAGAAACTTTGAAAGTGAATCTCGAAAAGATATGAAAAATACGCAGGGAGGACTTGGGGAAGAGGCGCAACAGGCACTGCGTCTCTTGGAAGAGGCGCAGCACCTGCTGCGTCCTTTCCCAAGTGGTTTCCTCCTGCGGAAGAAAGATTTCCGCGTTTTTATTATGGAATTGCGGTTTGATCTCAATTTCCTTAATATTTTATATAATACTTTCGGGATATAATTTACCAAAGAGATAAAAGATTGAAAATATGGAATGGAAATATCCGGAACATTCCAGAATATTCTGACTTGGCATTTTAAACTGTTATTAGAAAATGAAGACGGTTTTTTACCCGGACTCCAAATGTACTCTAATTACTGTCAAAACGACCGTATCGGCGCGTAGATGACGACTATGAGGTAGACACAAGTGTTTGAGCTATCACTTATCGATAAACTTAAGAACTGTCATAAATCGTTCCGTGTACCAAACATGCGGCCCAATCATCACCGGGTGGTTTGCGGGAGTGCAGAAATGAGGTATCTACATTTGGTTACTTCATCACATTACTTCAATTTTTTCACTGAATTTAGCTTTTAACTATTTGATTTAATTACTTCATTATCAAGTCAAACTTATCAATTTAAATACAAAATCACTTTAATTTTGATCAATATTAAGCTTAATATTTGTCGGGTCATCAATTTAATCGGGCCTGTTTCGGTTCATTGATCATCTGGTCGTGTCGGGTTACGATTCGACATCGATTCGGGCTGGGTCGGTTTGGGTTGCAACATTTTTAGATTATGTTGGGTCGGGTTTGCTCGGATTCGGGTAGGGTCGGCTCTAGTTATAACATTTGAAGATATCTCTTAAACGAATCTTGTGGTAAATGGAGAAAAAAATAACGTAAACCAATATTTATAAATAGTTAGGGGGCATTTGGTACGGAAAAGGGTAAGAAAATGGAATAAAGAAAGAGAAAGAGGGGGTAAAGAATGAGATGACCCCAAATTAAACTCATTGTTTGGTTGTCATATGAAAGGGAAAGTCATCTATCCCATCAACCACCACACATTTTATCTCCACCATCAACAACCATCGTACCTTTCCAAGGTAACCTCTTACCACCCATCCTAATTGCCCTTCCTTGTCGGCGACGCCGCCTGCCTCCATCGCCGGCGATAGAGCCTCCGTCGTCGGCACCTTGCCTAAGTATATTTCCCACTCATGACTCAACCATTACTCCCAAGCCATAAAAACACTCCTTAGCTTCAACTCTGAAATCCCCTCCCCCACCCTTGAAGGCACCAGATCTGGTGTTTTCGGGATAGATGAGGGGATTATGGTGGTGATGGGTTGTTGATTCGAGTATTGGGCACCGACAAGGTGGTGAGGGGTTGTTGATTCGAGTATTGGGCACCGACAATAATGGTCTAGAGGTGTCGTGCGCGGTCCAGTGGTGGTCGAAGTATGTAGCAGGTGGCGGGTCTTAATCGTGTTTGTTGTAGTACGGATTATGGTGATAATTAGGTCGTGGTGGTGTCTTGGATCGGCGACGGGTGGCAAGGAGAGGCTACCACCACTCGCGATGTTAGTCGTCAAAGAGTTAGTATTGATGGCGTCGTGGAGGTCACTGATGGTGGTGGACTGGTGGGTGGATTAGTGATAGTGGTGGTGACTCGTGAGTGAGTAGGGGGAATCAAATCTCATTCACTAGGGGGTGAGGGGTAAGGTGATGGAAGGTTTTGATGTAAAGGGAGAGGATCTCATTTTCTTTGTTTGTGTCAAACAAACAAACACAAAAGGAATTATCAACTTTAGTCTCTTACAAAATGACTATATACAAAATTACAAATACAAAATCTTTCACACAAGATATATAGTAAATTTTCTATTTCAACTTCCTTTTTTTCTTTCATTGGTTTTAGTATTCAAAGAATTACTTTATATGTGTTACTCTTATAATATTTGTATTTGTACCTATGTGAGATGCTCTCTTAGATTATTATTCATTATAAAATCGGTTAAAAAATATTGATAAAATCACGACTAAGTCCACGCAAGCATACTACACGTGACGTCGTTACATGTCTCTCAGCAAGAGGAAGATGGTTATTTCTACTAATTTTAGAGAAAAACAATACCCCTAGTACTCATAATTTATTTATTTATAATGTGATGAAACATGAAAAATTAATTAGATGTCAGTTTAAATTCTCTAAGTATAATAGACTTATAAAATAAAGATAATAAATTATACCTTTGCTTTGAGCGGGATCTGTTATTAACGAATAAGAAGATGAATGAATTAGAGAGATTAAGAAGATGAATGAATTATTGTAATTACAAGAGAATCTTCATAACAAACTATCCTTTAACAAACTATAACAAATTAACTATTCTTTAACTAACTATCTAACAAACTCCAACTAACTCATACTAACTATCTTCCCATCGTGTGCGTGTGTATATATATATATTTATACACACACTATCGTAGAACACGTGAAGTGTCTAACATACCATCATCAATTATCAAAGTTGGGCATTTAAAAAAAAAAAAAAAAAAGTCACAAATATCAAAGGGGTGTTTATGCAACCATAGAAAAGCTTTGAATAATCAAGAAAAATGGGAGACATTTGGCCAATTTACCATGCTGATGATGTTCTAGCGGACTTTTACGATGAGGACGAAGATGCTTATGGGGCTGATCTCGTAACGGCTTTATTAAGACGTTACATGTCTCGGAAGAAAAAGGTGGAGAATTTCGTTCGAGCTTCTACGTACTACAGTTCCTTAATAGTGAAACACAAAGAACAGATGGTACTTATTCTATCAAAAATGGAGGTCCACTTTAACTTTCTTGCATACCCGACTCTACGTCAAAAATACGTACTTCTAGCCAATGCGGCAAGCCCGTTCTACAAAGCCACCATGGATTTATACTACATCATCCGAAGGCCGAGAAGGAAATACTACATGATGCTAAGTTGTTTCAACTGTATTTCGAATTGTTTCTTGCAGGAGTCTCTACCGCGGAAGAAATGGAAGCATTGGAAGAAATTAAATCCTTGCGGATCGAAGAGTAAGGTTCTAATTCTTGGATTGTTATGCTAGTTCTTGAATTGTTAGCTATTATGTTCTTGTACTACATCGAATAATAGGTTATTTAGATAGATTCATTCTGTTTTCTTCAAGATAGCTGTATTTGATAATATCTGGCTCACTAAAGTTGATGTTTCTAGTATTGTGAAGCATCGGAATGTTGATGTATATTTGACAAAGCTTTCTTGTGAGTCATCCGGAAACAATAATATCACATCTTATCTTAATAAATACAAGAACATTTAGACGATTTCTGTGCGTCCACGTCAACACAACAAGGTTTTTTTTTTCATTCGTGAAATGCGGGTCCCACAGAAAAAATTACGGAATTAATTAAAAAATAACGTTCTGATTGATTTTTTGCAAAAGTGTTCAGGGCGTACTGATTTAATGATTAACACAAAAATAAGTAATTTAATGGAATACCCCGTATATTACAATTAAAAAAAAATAATTTACAACAAATAATAATCAATTACAGCAATTTACATTACAATAAATAACAACAAATTACAATTACAACTTACAAATATTTACAAAACGAAAACAAGTTTTTACTACAGTTTTCCCAATAGTAACAAATTTCAAATTAAAATATCAATATCCCAATAGTAACAAATTCAAATTAAAAAAATGCATTTGTAAATAATATAGATAATATAGCATCTACCTTCCAAGACCAGTTTTTAGTCATGGACAACTTTACGTAGCGATTTACTGAGTTACAAGAAAAGAAGGTTTGAAACTTTTGATTTGTGATAGTAATAAGGTTACATCAAATACAACAACTAATGTAGTCTATCATGAAATTTTCCAATATTTGGAATGATATTAGACTATTTTCGTTAAGTGTACAGTTATGTTTCTTCAATTTGATTGTAAATCCTTTTCAAATTTGACAATTATTTCCATTTTATAGAGATATTTATAGTGTTTGCTTTTTATTATTTCACATACATTGCATTTATTATATACTACATACTATATACTATGTTTCATGTTACAACACCGAATTTGTGCGTTAATATCACATATTTAAAACATGTGCAAGTTTCAATCCCTTACAAATTTAGCACGTGATTTAATCTATTATCAATATAAAAGAAATAGAGTATGAAATATTTACGTATATTACTTTAACATTTTTTAAAATATTAACAGTGATATCAATGACTCTAAAGTCTAAACACATACCCGTGCAAATTGCACGGGTTGAAAACTAGTTTTCCTAAGTTCTTGATGTCATGTGAATGTCAATCCATGGTACTTTATTGTCCATCCAGATTCACACCTACATCACATCTATAAAATATAATTAAAAGGCTACCCTAAAATGACAAATAAAAGTCACCTAGATAAAGTCACGTAGGATCCAAAAAGCCACTTAGATTAAAATTTAATGTGACGTGGCATATTTAAATGTGATGTTGCATATTTTTAATGTAACATGGTGAATTAATGTGACTGGATTTTCAATTTATTATTACATGACATTAATTTAAATCATTTATCTATAAATTAATTTAATTCACTTATATCTATAATATTAAAGAATATTATCATTATTCTTAAATTAATCTTGTATATTAAATATATTGTCTTCCAAAATTTATATAACCCTTACAAATTCACATCAAATTTCATAATTTATAATTAATATTGATCTATAAAATATAATTAAAAGGCTACCCTGAAATGACAAATAAATGCCACCTAGATAAAGCCACGTAGGATCCAAAAAGTCACCTAGATTAAAATTTAATATGACGTGGCATATTTAAATGTGATGTTGCATATATTTAATGTAACATGGCGAATTAATGTGACATGGATTATCAATTTATTATTATATGACATTAATTTAAATCAATTATCTATAAGTTAATTTAATTCACTTATATCTACAATATTAAAGGATATTATCATTATTCTTAAATTAATTTTGTATATTAAATATATTACTGAACACCCGCCATTATTAATATTTTCTTATTTAAACTTTTTTTTAATTAAACGTGGTAATAAATTGATTAAAACTCTTCATAATACTTAACACACACCAAATTAATTAAAAGTTTTTCTTATTTAATTAATTTTTTTAATATAATATGTCAATAATTTTATTAAAAGTCCTTATATTACTCAACGCCCATAATTTTCATTAATATTTTGTCCTATTTAATTCATCTCTTGAGGTCCTCGACAATCAATTATCTAATTTAATAATACCACAAAAAAAATTTAAAAATTAAATTAAAATATGGGAATTTATGGTTGTGTAATGACTATAAAACCTATAATACCTATAATAGTTTCTGTTCACATTATTTATTTAAATATGCCCATTGTCACGAGTTTCTAAGTTGTGGGTTGTATTTTATGGTTTAATTTATTTATTTGATTATATTGAGTATTATTGTTGAGTATTGTTGTTGTTGTTGTTGTTGTTTTTTTTTTTTTTTGACAGCTGTAAAGAAAGTTTTTACATAAAGCACATAGGTCTCGATAGGTCCGGTGCTAATACTACATTATTGGTACAGAAACTTAAACTTAAATTAGGGGTGGGGTTACTTAACACACGAGGTTTCTTCAAATAGTTGTTAGACTAGCACATTGAGGATGTCGGTCATTTTCTTTTCTTCAGTAATTGAGCTTTAGGAGAGTGCCTGTAACAAGACACACTCACGTCACAAGAACGTGAAAATTTACCTGGGTAGATATAAACATTGCGTCTTGGAGATTCTTCTCTTCGGCTTTGCATTTTTGTTGATTGTCTTCTAGCATGAAACACTTTAGGAACCTTTAACTTCGATGATGTGAAGACGAAATATGGAAGTTGATGAGGACTAACACCATATGAGCCGCATAAATTCTCGGTGTTTGAAGAGCTCACAGGATAAACTTGAAGTAGCTTTCTCATCAAATGAGATCAAAACCAGTTGGCTTGTTAAAAATCATAGAAGGTAACGGCAACACATCATTTTTGGTCTCGTGCCCGGCGGTGGTCGACCACCTGCTCGCAAACCTTTTGTCCTTTTTCGTCGTCTTTTTCTTTTCTTCTTATGGGAAGTGACTGAGACTGTATCAGGCGGCTGCTTGATACATGGTTTAAGAACTCGAATTTCTAGAGTTGACAAATGTGATTTTTGGAAAAAAACTCACTTTCTTACCATCAAGGAGTTTTTTATAAGTACACGAATCAATCTTTAGCACGAAGTGTCCTCCTCCCTTTTTTCTAAACTGAAATATTATTTTCCACACCATGGGAATTCCGGTTCAAATATCTGTTAGGGCCATTCTCATCCAAAGAATTACCCACAGCACAACCATCAAAATTACAAGAGGCCTCACTTGATGAAGATGAAACATCAATAATAGAAGATTATTGTTGGTCCGAAACAAGCTTATGACTATCCAGCTCCATATCATACTGCTGAGTCACACACGATTGGGTACAATTTTCTCCAGTGGAGTTGATGTTATTATCAAGATAACTAGTAGAATCAACTCTAGAGTTACTATCAGAACAATTACCGGACTCTCTCATAGCTTTCGAAAGAGGCTCATCATCTTGAACCTGAACTTTACCCTTTTTAGTTGGGTCTTGTAGGGGATTGTCAGCAATGTTCCTCTTCCCATTCGAATTAATTGCAAGGCAATTCTTAACTACACATAACTCCCTAAGAATGTCCTTATTGCTAGGCTCAACCAATAAAGCCGCTTCCAAATCAGACTTGGCTTCTAAGACCTTATTCAACTTCATAAAAGCCAATCCCCTTCGGAAGAGGGCTTTAACATTATGGGGAAAAAAGGATAAGACTATAGAACAATGGTCCCTTGATGCCTCATATTCAAATAGCTTTAAAGCACAAGCGGCTAAATTTAAATTCAAAGAAACCGCAAGATCAGACAAAGAGTTAGTGTTATAGTTACTCTCCATGCCAACAACAAGATTTAGGAGTTTACAAGCGTCATCATAGCAAGACGCAGCAGCTCTAAAACAATTCTGTTTGTAAAGATTATTACCCCTATCCTTCAAATCCTTTATTTTAGGGATGGGAGATCCCTTTGTTTGCATAATACAATTCATTAAATCCCATCCCTCATCCTCAAAAAAATCCTCATTTAAATGAGAACAAGCAAATGAGTGAAGAAACTTCACACATACCCGATTGGAATCCATATCAGCAACCTAATCAAGCTTTTACCAACAACTAAGCAATCACCAGCTAAATGAAACCCCAACCAACACAAAAAAAAGCGGTAATACGGAAATCAATTACTACCCCAGCCAAGAGACATAAAAAGCAGTAGCTGAATGTTTATTGAACTAAACGAAACTATTAACAACCACAAATCACAAGGAAGGGAGAAAGAAATCACCGGTTGAGTTGCACGAGGCGCACAGAACTTGAAGTTAAACGCGATCCCGATCGAAAACCAATCGACCTTAAGAACAATCAACAAACCGGATGACCAACAAATCCCTAAAACTGCAGCTATAAGAAACTACGATGATCAATGAAGAAAATGTTCGGCTCGCCGGTGCCGGAAATCCGGAATGGATGATAGCGGTGGGAAAACGGCCGGCGAGCCGAGGAACATGCGATATGTTTGGGGTTTTAATTTGGGTTCTAAACAAAATCTATTGTTGTCGTGTCTAATAAAGTATATTTTAATTTGTTATGTTGTTGGTTTATGAATCGTTTGCTTTATATTTGAATTCATGTTTTCCAGTTGGTTTGATTTTAGTGACTTACATGTGACAATTTTTTTATTGTTTGACAAGTTTTTGTCAGGTTGATGTTTTGTCTTTTGGTCAATGTATTTTTTTATATAACTTTAAAGCACCATGAAACGTATGTGAATGCAGATAAGGCAAACCATCACGTGGGTAATCTAAAGAGGGAAGAAATACAAAAGGCACGAAACTGAGGTAAAATTAAAGGTAAAAAACGTAAGGTAGAAACTGATAAATAATGGATGATTGTTGATCTCAAAATAGAAGTCTTATAATATTTTTTTTTTTTTTTTTGAGAAAAGAACAATTCATTAATAGAACGCCATACAACACTTACAAAGAATAACTATAATCGAAAACAAATCTAATGGAAACCAACGAAAAATAATTTTCTTATAAACTAGGGATCTCAAAACAGCATCTGACAATTCGGCTCGTCCTATTATCGCTATCTTCATGTAGCTTTTGAGGGGATCCTTCGTTTGATTTATGAGATAAAATTTACCTCTGACTGGTTCCAAAGATCGTTGACAAATCACTTTTATCCTTTGAAAGAAGACGCTGCAAACCATCAACGAACTACTCCTGACTATATTACTGATGAAACTAAAACCACGAATAAATGGAAAACCCCCGAAATAAGGGATGGAAAAACGATTCTCACCAAAAGGGAGACACTTATTGAATAGAAAATAGGTATGCATACTATTGATTAAAATTTGAAACAATTTTGGGGCTTACCATCGATCGATTGATAATCGATGGAGCCCCTTGTATAATTTAATGGAGGCTAGGGTTTTTTAGAGAGAGTTTTTGAGAGAGAATTTTCTTTTTATTTTTTTATAATATTTCTTTTAGTTTGTTATTAAACGTATATTGTGGTGTAATTTTACTATTATACTTTCCCGATCAACCTATTTGAAACTGTATTTTTGTATTCACGAGTATAATAATCTATAACATATATTTTTCTTTTTCATTTTATATGAACTATTATCAAGGCATGTAATAAAAGGAAGCGAAAGTGAAAATTCGGATAAATATTAAATAGTATGATTTCTAAATTCTACTTCGTATGTTTTTAAGTTTATTTGTTTTTTTTGTCAAAACAGGAATAATACATAAAACTTACTCTCATAATTTCCTAAAAAAAAAACGAAGCTACTCTAATAATTAATGATAAATAAATAAGTACAAATAATTGAATGAATAATCTTTAAAATTTCACAATTTATTTTTTGAACATCATGACAATAATTAATATTTTAATTATGTCATTTTCTCTTCCAATTTAAGTTTTCTCCAACTCCCACCTTTTGATTGTTTTTCTATAAAGTTTAATTTATTTTTTTAAGTGGTTTATACTTTTTTAACCATTATAAGATGATCATCGATCTCAAAATGGAGATCTTATAATATTTCTTTAAATTTGTTATTAACCGTATCTTGTTGTATAATTTTACTATTATGCTTTCCCGATCAACCTATTTGAATTTTTATTTTTGTATTCTACGTGGTACCCTTGTGTTTTTTCATATTCTACATGGTAGCCCTATTGAGGTAGAAATCTTTGACTTATAATTCGTGATCACAATTCACAAGTTCAGAACGCGGCGAATTTTTTTCCCAAATTGATCGCCTTTACGAGATCTTCGATTTGAAAAAAATATTGCCACTTTCAAATTTGTTGCTAGAGTTACGATTGATCAAACGCGTTTATCCACATAAACTTTGACCGACAATATCTCATGGTTACGAGCTCATAAACTAGCCATTTTTTTTTCAAATTGAGCGTTTTTACGATATCTTTAGTTTGAAATTTCGAGTTTGTGGCTAAGAATTATAAACCGTCAAAGACTTTTAGCTCGGTACCATGTCGAATCAATATATATAACTAAAAGAGGCTTTTTTTTCTAATTATACGATTAGCATTAGAATTAGGAGATAATTTATTATTTACAATTTTTCTATTATACTTAGGAATATAATTTTCCTAATTAGAAATGAGAATTAATTAATTATTTTAGAATTTTCCTATTAGAAATAGGAAATAAATTAACAATTTATTAAGGCTTCTTTTTCCTAATTATACTATTAGAATTAGGAGATAATAATTATTTAAAATTTTTCTATTATAATTAGGAATATGATTTTCCTATTAGAAATGAGAATTAATTAATTTTACAATTTTATTATTAGAAACAGGAAATAAATTAATTATCCATAATTTAATAATATTAAAAAATTATTTATTAATATTTGTTCACTTTTTATTAAATTAGAAGGCCAAAAAAACACTGATATATTTATAATATCCAATTTTATAACAACTTTCGATTAAAAAAATGAGGTATGAGGCTCAAAGGCCCTAGGCCGAATCAGGTTGTTACAAATATGCATGCATAATATATACTACATGGAATTTACTCATGTAAAGAGTAAAATGAACGCTGAAATATGCCCCTACGTCTTTTGTTATTGCTAATGTCATATTTAATTATACATAATACGAAGTTTATTTTTCAAATGTCATATGTATTCCTCCTACTAATTTTATAGTTATTTCCCTCACAATACACTTCAACTTCTATTGATAATTTTTTATTATATTTTTTACATTCATTTGTCATTATATAAAACTATATTAATCAAAACTTAAATTAGATATTCACAAATTATTGATAAGTAAAAAGTTTGATATCTATTTTTCAAGGAGTATTAAAAGATAAAGAAAGTTGCTGCTAATTTGCGAATCGAAATATCATATTATAACAAATGAGTAAATGTTTTGAAAAACTTTATTGTGCGATTGTTTTACAATTTAAAGTAAAAATGGTACCACGAGTAATAAAATAGATTTGAATGAGGCTTGAGGTAAATTAGATACACTTATTATAGAAATATGTATAAGGTTAGGATTCAAATTATTAGATACATTAAAAAAAAAAGTCATGAAAAACACATAAAAGGGTAAGAGTAGTCTTTTCCTAATATAGTGAAGACCGTTTCTCTCAAGCTTTTCTTCTGACAAATTTACATGCATAAAAAACGGTACTATTCAATTATATGGAGCAAACTAATTATTGTTGAGGCTATATATTTTTTTTTGTGTAAATTGAGCACATAATCAATATAATTTAAGGAGAGATATAAATTGGGGAAGGGTGAGACATATTCGTCATGCATAATACAATGCTTTAACCACCTTTAAGCAAAAATATAAAAATAAATGAAAAATTTAAACCTGAAAGGCGGTCACGTACTTACCAAATCTTCTATAGTTCTCCATCGTATTAATATTCTCATGAAGTTTATGACATTTATTTCATATTAATAAAAAAATGATTATAAAGCTTCGTACAATGTGTGATTTATAACTTTTAGCTAACTTATTTGAACTTGCTTAAATTTATATATTTTAAGTGAAGAATAAAAATGAGATGAAGATTGTAAGATTTAATTATGCAATATGAAATAAATAACAAAGTTCGTGTATATATATAATATTCAAACTTATTTAATTTACAAACATAGTACCTAAACACTTTGTTTGAGTATCTGGAATGGAGGTAGGGGAGGGGACGAGAAAACGACTAGAAAGGGAAAAGGAAAGAGATAAGAGGGAAGATTGCTTCTTAAACTTTTCTTTGTTGAAGGAGAAATAAATTGTCTTCGATAAGGGAGACGAGGATCCATATTTTCATGGAGGTGAATGTGATTTATGACTTCTTAGATGTAAAACGTGGCAGAAAGGTAGTGATAGTGGTAGTGGATTGAAGGTTGTTTCAAGTAGTAAGAACTAATCAGAGTGACTGATGTTTTATTTTGCGGGTAAATTAGTGGGGTGGAGGGAATGTGCATTTGTGAAGGGTGGTGAGTTCAACGAGGATAGTGATAATAAATAAGGTTATTTATCAGCAAAATATCGCTTGCATTAAAACATATAGGTAACATGAATAATAACAAGAAACCTCAAAAGATCGTACTGATAAACTTAATCTTGACCCCATCAATCCAAATTAAAGTAACGGATTTTCTATCCTATGCCCACAAGGCATAGGATAATAGTTATTAAGGCATAGGATAACAACCACTTTTAACTATCTTAAGAATCTTTTCCTAGTAAAACTAATTATCATTAATTAACCACTTTTTTTTCTCTCTCCTCCCTAATTTCTCTCAACTTCACGTTTTTTTACTGCACTCTTCTTCTAATTAACTATTCAAATACCTATCATTATTTACTTCACCATTAACATAGAGCCTTAAAAAATCACAAAATAACAACACAACTCATCTTATACACCTAAAACTCTTTCATATGTACTATTCTAATGGAACAAAATTTCATTGTCTTAAGTGCAACGCAAAGGTATTTCTCTTTGTATTCTTTTTTTTTTTTTTTTTTGGTTAATTCAATTTATGTTTCTCATGTGAATTTTGTGTAGAAAAAATAATTTTAATTTAATTGATGTGCTATTATGCTTGGATGAGGACCCATACTTCTTAATTATTATTGTAAATGTCATGACTTATGCAAACGCATGAGATACAGATATATGAAATCGTTAGTAATAGTGTTGTATTTTAACATTCTAGTCACAGGGTCCCGTAAGAATTGGGATTTTGATATTTAAAGGCATTATAGAGCTTTTACGTTGTGAAATTTTAATTTTTTTTTTATATCAAACGGTATGTTGTGATGTATTTTTTGGGTGATTCAATGGTTATACACATGTTCTAGTTACTAATCATGTCATGCATTTTGTTTATATAGGTCCAACTATGTTCATCATATTGATTTGAACAGTTATCCTGAACATGAAATATGTAACTTGGACAATAACGAAATAATTGATGCGAACTCTTTTGAGCCATTTCTAGGGCAATGCTTTCTTAGTGAGCAAGAGGCTTACAAATTTTATGAGAATTTCGCTCAGAAGAATGGGTTTTCAATTCGAAGAGGCCGTTTTGCTAATAAAAATGGGAAAATGATTCGACGGGATTTTTTATGTCATAGAGAAGGTTTCCCAGAGGAAAAAATCGTAGAACCTTTCAAAGAGCAACGAAATAGGTCATCCTCAAGATGTGGTTGTAAGGCTGTCATGAGAGTGTACTTAAAAAAAAACTAATGACATTTTTCCTGAGGAATGGCATGTCACCCAATTTAATTCAGTTCATAATCATGAATTGTTGTCACCTGTGCAAGTGCGATTTCTTCCTTCTTACCGTACCATATCTATGGAAGATGAGCAACAACTTTTGTTATACAAAGATGCGGGTCTTTCAGTCAAGCAAATAATGAGAGTGATGGAGCTTCAAAAAAATGTGAAACATGGGGATCTTCCTTTTCTTAAAAAAGATGTCCATAATTTTTTTAGTAGGATTCAAAGAGAAAATTTGGACAACGATGCAATGGATCTTCTTGAGCATTGTAAGATAGCAAAGAGTCAAAATCCTAGTTTTCAATTCGATTTCACGGTTGATTCTCAAAATAGGCTTCAAAACATATTTTGGTCGCCTGCCCATTGTTTTGATATGTACCAAGAGTTTGGAGATTGTACCGGATTTGACACTACTTATAGAGTGAACGCATTTGACATGCCTTTTGACATTTTTATTGGAATCGATAATCATGGAAGAACTATACTTTTCGGTTGTGCTCTTCTTCGAAATGAAAGTGTAGCTACTTTCCGCTGGTTGATGAAGGTACGTAAAAAAATATACTCTCTTTTTTCCCTCCTCAAATTTATGTTGTTTGTCACTAACATATTTTGTTTAATTGCTAGACTTTTGTTTCATTAATGAAGAGACATCCAAAGACAATCATAACCGATCAAGATCAATGGATGACAGAAGCTATCTTGATAGAAATGCCATATACAAAACATGCCTTTTGTATATGGCATATTACATCAAAATTTTCTGGTTGGTTTACTGCACTTCTTAGAAACCAATATTCGAGTTGGTGTGCCGAATTTGATAGACTTTATAGGTTGGATTCTATTGATGATTTTGAACGAGAATGGCCTCTTGTAGTGTCAAAATTTAATTTGCAGGAGAATAAGCATGTATGTGGCTTATACGAGATCAAACAAAGTTGGGTCCCGGCATATCTTCGTGAGAATTTTTTTGGTGGTATGACAACTACCGGAAGATGTGAGAGCATTAATAGTTTGTGAAGCGCTTTACATCATCACGCTCCTGTTTAACCCGGCTTATCAAACAGGTTACTCTTAAAATCTTAATCTATTAGTTTTACCGAATGTACTGTTATGTAGCTGCGTACATATATCATTATTGGTTAGTGTAGTCAATGCTCATATTAATTGCACTGTGTACGTATATCATTATTTGCTCAGTGTGTATTTTGCTTTCCCTTATTTACATTGTAAATCCATTACAAATCCTCATAGTTGTACTTTGCATTTTGTTAGAGCATAATTCATATTGCATTTACGTGCACACAGGTCCATCGATTTATTTATACTATTTATATTGTGAATTTGTAGATTGATCTAGCGATCGAAGATATTGAGCAAAGTCATCTACATCATACAATGTTAGATACATATAGGGGATCTGCATTGCATACATTATCTCCTATAGAGGAGCAGATATACAAATTGTTCACGGCATTTGCTTTCAAAAAGTTTCAAGACGAGTTTGCAAGAGCTACACAATATACGGTATGCGATAAAGATAATTTTGTTTTTACTGTGCAACACTACAAGGAATTAAGTTCTCAAAAACACAATGTGACATGGATCGAAGACAATATCACTTGCACTTGCAAACTCTTTGAATTTTGGGGTATTATATGTCGGCATGTCTTATCTGTCTTCCTACACAAAGATTGTTTTGAAATTCCAATGAGCTATTTACCTTTACGTTGGCATCGTGATGAATTTCATGTCCAAGTTGTTCTTTCAACGACTAATCAAAGTGAGGCAAATTGTGAAGATATGGCATGCGATATTGGCAATGACACTATTATTGCGAATCCTCCTGTTTCAAGAACAAAAGGTCGTCCTAAATTTAAACGACAAATTGGTGGGAAGGAAGCTGCATTGAAGCAAATAAGAAGCTGTTCTTATTGCAAAAAATCCGGCCATAATATCACAACTTGTCCGGATAAGGAAAATGTTCATGTTAACACTATGTCGACGACTAGTAATGTTCGGAAAAGGAGAAAGGATACCCAAGATATTGAGGAGTTAAATCCCATTTTTAATGTAAAATGTTAGAACATCTTTCTTTTATGGTACTGTAGACGATTAACATTGCCATCTAAGTTGAACAATTTATTTGAGAATATTTTTGGTATTTAAGTACGTTATTTTAGAATCTTAATTACCTATCTAAGGAAGTATAGTATATTAAAAGGGGAAGGTGTATAATAAAATGTGGGAAAGTGAATGGTACAGTAAAAAAAAAAATCTAAACGTGAAGTTGAGAGAAATTAGGGAGGAGAGAGAAAAAAAAAGTGGTTAATTAATGATAATTAGTTTTACTAGGAAAAGATTCTTAAGATAGTTAAAAGTGGTTGTTATCCTATGCCTTAATAACTATTATCCTATGCCTTGTGGGCATAGGATAGAAAATCCGTTAAAGTAAAATCCTAATTCTAAACACATTGTCTAGAGCAAGGGTTAGTTTCCACTTGGTTGGATAAATTTGAGAGAAGTTTCAAAGACAAGGATCGATCTTTTAAGGGATGAGATCAGATTGTTTTAGATCATGTGTGTGAATAGAGAAGAAAAATAGGGGTCTGCGTGAAGGCTTTTGTTTCAAATGAGAATATGGGGGCAAGACTATTGTTATAGGGGGGTGTCATAAGCGGTGACCATGTAGTATTGCGTTGGAATTTGGTTCATATTCAAAGGTACGTCTATAGTTTAACCGGGAGATATAACATTTAACTACTTGTAAATGTTTTTACGTAACTACCATTTGACCCAACAATGATTAAATTATGGTTGTTATCCTAAAGAAGGAGATTTGTTGCATCATTGAGTTAATTATGCAAAGTAGATATTATTGTTTTCCTTGACCAATTGAAAAACAAACAAGTATTAATGAATAAAATCTAAAAACTCTCAATCCCAAGTATCATATATAGACACTTCATATTGGTTTTATTTTCCTAAAAAAATCAACATTGTCGAGAGCAAGGGTTAGTTTCAATTGGATGGTGGATTTTTCTAGAAGTAGGGGTTTAGTTTGATTGGATAAATATGAGATACGTTTCGGAGACAATGATTGATCTTTCAAGGGATGAGATTGTTTTAGATCATGTGTGTAATTAGGGAAGAAAAATCAGGGTCTGCGTGAAATATTTTGTTTCAAATGAGAAGACGGGGGCCAAGACTATTGCTATTGAGATGGGGGTCATAAGCAGCCCTAGTCATGTAGTATTGCGTCGGAATTTGGTTCACATTCAAACGTACTTCTATAGTTTGACCGGGAGATATAACATTCTAACTACCTCTAAATATTTTTACGTAATTACAATTTGATCAAGCAATGATTAAATTATGGCGTTATTCGAAAGAAGGAGATTTCTTGCATTATTAAGTTGGTTATGCAGAGTAGATATTATTGTTTTCCTTGACCAATTGAAAAACAAACAGGTACTCCGTATTAATGAAATTTTTTTAAAAACTATCAGTCCAAGTATCATATATATAAACTTTATATTGGTTTTATTTTCCTAAAAAAAATATTTTATTAATCAAACACTCTTTTACTAGTATAGATCCCGCGCAATGCATGCGCGGTATAAATAAAGTTTTTATTTTTAGGGGTATTATTTATACATTTAAAATATATAGGTACCTTATTAATATTTATTTTTTCACTCCATTGTAGTTTGATATGAAACAAAAAAAATTGCAATGGAAAACTAATCAAAGAGAATTGTAAAATTATGAAATGTGTATTTTTATGAAAATATTTTTATTTTACCATAAAACTAAGAATCATTTTATAAATTTTCTCCAACTATTTTAATGATTTTTTTTCCTCACGAAACTAATAGTAAGAATGTGTTAAATTCTCTAAAGTTATAATTATTGCATTAACGAAAATTACCAAATTATATTTTATTGTTTAACACCAATTTTATTTTACTTTATTTTATTGAACGAAATTATAATTTTGAATTTAAGAAAAAGATTATAGTTAATTATAAGATTATATTTTAATGAAGATAATAGTTTAATGAAAGAAAGTTTTACTTGTTTCCTTAGTTAGATAAATGCATTTTGGAGGGAAAACTAAGACAATTTTTATTCTCTTAGTAGTAGGGGGAATTCTTATGTCAATATTATGTTAACAGGAATTATTTGTTGGTCATGCGGCATACATAAAATCTTAAGACATGAACAATGTACTATATGTCTATATTCCAGTTTATTGTTAAATTTATCACATATTATTTTAGTATCCGTACAACGCACGGGCAAGAAAACTAGTATGAATTAATATAGGGGTACCATTCTCGACGTAATATCCTTTATGGGTTTGTACAACTTTGCAAAGAGAGGTTGATTTCCGGAATTTTGATGTTTCTTGAAACACAAAAGAACATGGCTTTTTTGAGAGAGTAATTCTTTGCTTGAAAATTAGTGTTCAGCCATATTTTTCTTCAATAATATTTTGAGATAGTAGGCGTTTTCCTTCGGTCTTATTTTAATGTGATAAAGTTTCTTGTGGCAGGTATTTCCAATGTTTTATTGTTCGTGTTACGAACAATCAGAACGTATAATAGTCAAGCATGTTCAACGGCGATTCACATGCTTGAAGAATGAAGACCCTCAAAATTGTTGGATTCATGGGAAGCTACGTTGATGTTGGGCTAGCCAAGTATGTCATTGCGAATGCTATGGAACTCGATGAAGTTATCGTATATGTTGGGCAAACGGTCAAAGCAGAAGAGAAGGACGGCCTTTATGTACGAGTCCAAGAACTCGTCGGATTTTCCCCTAATTCACCTTCACTACCCAAGCTCACCTTCAAGGAACCCATGGAAAATTCAATATTTTGAGGCCCTGTATTAGTTTGTCTCACATCACAAAATCCGTCACAAATGAGAATTTGTGTTCTAATAATTAGTTTTGTTGGTAAAAAGTCTCAAGTTAGTTGGGACTTGTGTGCTATTTTATTCCATCAATCGTCAACATTTTTGCACGAGTCTAAACAAGTTTGTAGAAATAAACACAAAAACTACGAGGATCAATAAATTTTGCAGTTTACGTCAATTTGTGTTCATTAGGCATTAACTGAGTCCATTTTTGAAATAATGGTCAAAAATAAAATATTTATCGTTTTGGGTCGGTTTTGAAAATATTTGTCAAAATGGTGTCCACGTAGGTTCGGGATTTCTAGACCTGAAACACGCCACTACTAATGGCGTGTTTTGTGAAGGAAACACGCCATTAGTAGTGGCGTGTCTTTACAACAATTTTTTTCCTCAACTGACTGAACTTAAAAAAAAAAATAAAAAAATAAAAAAATAACATAAGACACGCCATAGGGGGTGGCGTGTTTTCCCTCCGAAACCCGCCATTCCCAATGGCGTGTTTGTTTTAGTCCATTTTTTAATGAATTTTCTTTCCCTACTCATTATAAACACGCCATTGGTAGTGGCGTGTTTTAGGTCCAGAAATCCCGAGCCTACGTGGACACCATTTTGACAAATATTTTCAAAACCGACCCAAAACGACAAATATTTTATTTTTGACCATTATTTCAAAAATGGATTCGCATTAACTGTCAAAACAATTTGCTCAAAAGAAAGACTGACAAGAAATATAGTTCGCATTGTCACTCTTATATAAATACATACTACTCCCTCCGTCCCAAACAATTAAAGCTGTCAACATAACCAGAGCACACAGCACAGGATCTCATGCTGGTTCATCTATAATCGTGTCGAGTACATACATAATGTTAAACTTGCTGAGAAAGGAGTACAAGAAGTCCTTGAGGTCCTACTAATATCTCATTTAAGAAACTAAGTAACCCGAACCAAACCACTGGAGTGACGTCGACTCCACCCAAAGGCGGGATTACTTTGCGAGTTGGAACCAGAATTGGCTCGGTGGGTGCATAGGCGAGAACATAGGGGAACTTTGTGACAGGAAGCTTTGGATACCAGGACATGACTATTCTTACGATGAAGAGGAAGGAAAGTGCAGAAAGAAAGGGTCCTATAAATGGAATTACAAGCTTTGCAGTTGCGGGATCCAAGTCTAATAATAGCATGTTTTGTCTCAACTCTTCGACAACATGTGATGCTTGTAGCGCACCAATAGGGTTGTTATTCATGACGACAGAGGGAAATTCAGTGAGTGGTTCAACTGTGAGTCCGTAGACACATCGTGGGCTGCATTGAGTCAGTTGTGGCCTGTAAACCGGGGTTTTTCTCCTACTAGGCAACCAGCATCTTTTCTGCAATTAAACAAGTCGAATATCAATAAATGCAAGTTCATTACTCATTTAAGTTTCGTAGTATAATCTTGAGAATTGCTACAATCATTCTTCATTTATCATTTTCAGCAAGCGAAATTCGCTGCAGAGTTTTTCATAAATTCTAATACCCAATAGAGCAAGTAAAATAATCCCTGCAGTCCAATTTCAGTGACCAACAACTTAAGAAACAATTATAAACAAGTCGTCCGTATCAAATGCTGAAATCGGGAGCATGGGAGTAAAATCAGTCACACAGTTGCATACTTGTATTTCAATTGAATAGAAAGGATCAAAGTTTCTGCTGTTTATATATTACAGAATGACATATAATGCAAATTGTGTAGAGAATGAACTGAAGTTAGGTTGTCAACTACAGTAATTATTTACAAATGACATACTGTATAATGCAAAATTGTGTAGAGAATTGCATCAGTTACTGTATAATGAAAATAAAAATAAACGAGGATGAGATTACTGACCAAGAAAAAGGGGCAGGGCCTGCAAAGGGTTGCCATGGCGCGCTGCAATTACAACAAACCAACTTTATCAATTCTAATGTCGCGGGTACGAGTCGAACCCCTCAAGTAAGAGAGCTTTACCAAAATCGTAATACATAAAATCTAAATGTAATGAGAGACGGTCTCTCATGAGACTTACTTAAGAAAGAAAGTGAAGATTGAAGCATAATATAGTGTACTTATTACATTAGTTATTGATTCATGAAATGTAAAGAGAGAGTGGAAATAGAACCTGAGGAAGAGAGACCCAGCTGAAATGAGGAACAGATTTTAAAAAAAAAAAAAAATGGGTTGAAGATGATGAGGAACAGACGGGTAGAAATAGTTGAGAAAATGAATGCCCAAGATGCATCCACGGATACAATTCCCAAAACAAAGGTGATGGAATTTAGACACTATTTGGAATCGCGAAATTGATTTAAAGGGTTTTCTCGTTTGTATCTTTGTATCTTCTCGTTTTTTCAAGTCTCCCTAACTTATAACCTTCTACCTTTTGTTTGTACCTAACTTATAACCTTCTACTTTGTTATCCGTTGCCAAAAATAACCTTACTAATTAACTCCGTCTAAGAAAGTCTTGATTTTCACTTTAAGTTGTAATGCTACCCACCTATTGTAGATGGGTAATTAGCTCAGTCAAAATGTGTTAGTTGACATTTTATACTCACAACTCAACCCTTCTGCTTCATGATTGAGCAAAGTGTAGAGTGAATTTGCAACTTCCAACCATACATGGTGGTTCGATGGAAATCTCGACAGTGTTGCTCCAAGTGTTGGTGGATACAATCTGACGTCTCAGGCTAAAACGCGACATGTACATACAATCTCAGGTATTCAATGTAAAGTTAGGACTAGTCTTGCAAAACAATTACGCGACATGTACATACCACCTGATGAAGCCCAGAAACTACCTATTTTAACCAAGATTAATTGATCTAAAAAAAAGAGGATATAAATTAATTAAAACTCGCATTAAATAATTTATTGACGGGGAAGCGACACTTCCTTCCCCCCTCTCCCTCCGCCACTCACATGATACGAGCAAGAAAGGACAAGACGGCAATTCTAACAGCTATCACACTACACGGTTCAAGAGAATGAAGACCTTCAAAGTGTTGATGCGCAGAAGCCGGTGTTTACTTGGCCTTCTTGACTTGGTAAGACGTCTGAGACATAGCATCATCCTTAATGAAGCTCCACCAAGTGTAGGTAAGAGGGATGGTGGCAGCATGCCAAAGAGCATGTGCATCAACCAAGCCTTGATATGGAGGGAAATCGTATATTTCCAAAAGCATGGCAAGTCCACCAGCTACGACAACAAACCATAGCTTCAACCGTGAAGGATGGCGAGTGGTCCCGGCCCATATTGCCCATATCAGAAGCTGAGCAACTGCCATCACTACGCATACTTGCATGTTCCATCCTGTTCATTTCAGTGAAGGTTAGACAACGTAAACAAAAACACCAAAAGTGATATCATTTATAATTTATACTTTATAGGCTCGAAGTCATTTTAATGTCCAAGTCTTCCTTTCTATTTCTAAGAGAGGTAAATACACATTAATCATTATTCTGTGGTTTATGATTATGATGGAATACAGCAAAATGACTCACTAAAGTTGTTGCACTTTAATTGTAAAGTAGCAGCTTTAGAAGCGGAGTCTTCCTTGGCTGAGCTTTGGCTCACAAAAGTCTGGAGTCGAGCTAATTCCATATGAACCAAGACATAGCTTATCTCAAGTCTACAGCCACTGAGTCCAGGCTAAACTAGCATGCATTTTTATTCTATTTATTTACTATGAACCTCCTTTACCCTGTTATACTAAGCCCCACATGTTAGTAAAGTGACTTGAATTGGACAAATTCAACAACTTGCTAGCTAATATATTCAACATACCTACAGTCCACTCCAGCTCAATCTTAATTCACAACAATTGCAATGAGTTCATCTGTAATTTCAATAAATTTTATTTTGCTAGGGAGAAAGGGTCAAGAATGATGTCACTTAACCCGTGCTCCATGCAATTTCTTATCCTGGGAGCTTGAACTAATAGAAGTATCTCCACTTGCCTAGTTCTGAACGAGTTAACGTGACACATCGCCTCAAGCAACTCAACTCTTTCACAAGGGCCTTCAGTGACGCATCAGGAAGGAACTAAGTTACATTATCTCCATATGTATTTGGAGAAATAAATGGCCAAAATTGACATCTGATGTGTGTCATGTGTCAAATAGGGACAATACAGTTGGGAGTGGAGGTAAAACTAAGTTAAGCCCAAACTCAACTCTTAAGCTTGTAGAGAAAAGTTTCACCTAGTTGATTAACTAACTAACTTCAATGTATAGATAACAGACTGCACCTTTCCACTTCAAATTAGCTTCTTGCACACTCAAAGAGTAAAAAATTCTAAATTTCAAGTGTTGTTTTCACTATCAGGGATGCAGTATGATGCCATGAAATCATCAATGAAGAAGAGATTCTGTTTCTTACCATAATCCATTTTATAGAAGTTCAGATACAATATGTGGGTAACTGTGAAAGATAGGAAAGGAGAAGCCACCATGACTCTAGCTGCCTCATCTCTAACGCGAAAACTTCTCATTATTGAAATAATGAGTGAACACCCAAGTACCGCTACAGCTGATGAATAGTCAAGCTTTTCTGTTAAATCCAGATCTCTGCACTTCAATAAAAAGGAATTAAACTCTTATAAAAGATCCAAAAGAAATTTTTGGGTGATTTTAATCATTATGTATGACAGTTATATAAGAAAGAGCAATTAGACAGATTATATAAATGTAGATATGAATGTTACATAATCAGCTGACAAGAACTACAACTACAGCTTGAGAAGAACACCAAATATTCAGGGATCGAGAACTCGAGCACTTAATCAGCAAGTTGGATCAGGTTACGTCATGAACTACTGAATTTGCGATCCTTATTATTACCCAAATATGACGTTCTACAACTTCTAATGACAGTTCAAAGTTACTTACTATTAATGTCTAATCGAGTTTTGCATAATTTAGAACAAGCAATGAAATACTAATGTAACCATTCATCTGCAAGATATCCTCATTTCCTCATATCCATAACAAATAATAAAGCTTGTTCAAGCACTTCCCTAGCTTTCACAAGCACCCGTGTCTCCTCTATTAGCAATCTAGCTATTCCCGTGTTCTAATGGTTGTTCAATATTGCAATATGATAGGAAAACCTATTTTATGCAGCAATATTTATTGACATGAGTACGTGACCAAATATGCATAATCCAATTAATGGAGTACACATTTATCTTGTAGTTATATCTCCCCATTGGCCCAACTTTGATCAACTAGTAACGAGAAAATTCACAACTCCCACCTTTTCTATTCAAATTTTTTCGAAACTCTCACGTTATGTAATTTCTTTTTCAAAACTCCCACCTTTTTTGACAATTTCTTCCAAAACTTCCATTAAAAGCCCCTTTTTTTTTGCCAAAATAAAAGACAATTTTTTCGAAATCATGATTAATCTTTCCCTTCAACCAAATGTTACTTTTAGACAAAATAAACATATTCAACGAAGATATCCCCTAAAGACAGACACTTAATGGGTTTTTGGTGTGAGTTTTGGAGGAAATCATTAGAGGTGGGAGTTTAAAAGAAAATTTTGAAAAGGTTGAATTTTGAAAAAGTGGTATACAAAAGGTGGGAGTTGTGAATTTTTCTACTATTATTGGCAGGAAGGATAGGTAAATGGCATAACTACTTTGATCTTTGTCTATCATCGGGAAGAAAAATTGGGAAATGGCACAACTACGAAGAGACTGTCCAAATGACCCAAATTGCGTTGAAAACTACATCGAATGACCAGTACTTCACAATAGAAAGAAGCGATATATAGAACATTCAAAAAAAATACATATAACACATATTCTAGCGAATCGCAAATCCGGTAACCTTCTCCTTTCTAAACGCCTAGCCCTTCAGGAAACTTTATTGACCATCTCTAACAAAAAACTTGCTCAAATACCAATTGAAGGTCATTTTTCTGAGAGAACTAATTGGTAATTTCAGTTCAGGCCTTCAGGGTCCTCATTCATTCTCAAGATGACATTAAATTTCAGCAAAAAGTTGACAACTTGGCTATAGTTAGTGAGAAATTGAGATTTTTAGGTACTTCTGTTTTTCAAATATTACGATTAAAAAGATTTATGCAGTGTAGTACTTTATCAGGCCTTTTGAAACTGGGTAAAATTCAGGTACTTGCACGAACAAAATTTCTTTAACCATTGCATAAATTTCAAATTTTCAAGCAGGCAAAAAATGGGGAAGATTTGAGCATAATAAATTTGTGAAGGTGTGTTTCTGTAAAAAAAAAACTGTTGGGTTATTCAGTGTTTTACAGAACATGTGTATTTTCGTAGAATACAGAAATATGTATGCATTTTTATTATTTTTGTTTAATAGATGATAAATTTAATTTAATATAATATAAATTACTTTGTAGTGCCACGCCATACTCTTCTGGTGTCATGTCGAACTTTTCTAATGATTTAACAGGCAAGCAGTGTTTAAATTGGCTTAAATTGAATATTAATCAAAATGTTTGGGCCTATGTTGCTCTCATTGAAAGTAAATAGGCCAGAAATATATGCCACTTTCGACGAAAGGAATCAACCGAACTCAACGTAAAAGTTGCTATACATCTAAACTATTCTAGAGTATCTAGATGGAAGCCTCTTCGGAACAAGGACCAGAAATAAAAGGAAAAAACTTCAATGAAGTAACCTACATATAGCTTGATAGAAATTCCAAGACCCCTAATTTCCCTACATTAGCGCGACTAAGTAAGGCCTGAGGCCTCCTTCCCGTCCCAGATTGGGCGTTATGGCAAAGAACAAGAAGAAAACTAAAGTTAAGGGGCTGACGTCCTCCCCTTATAGCATTAAGCGTAAAGGAGGTGAAGAGGTAGAAGAAATGCATGCAACCTCTAGAAAGAAGGAAAATCTCATCACTTAGATTACAACAATATAAACCTAGGTTCTGTACAGCGGCCTTTGAAGACCATAGCTTTATAGTTAGGCTACAGTTGTATCCAACTCAAGAGTATTCCACTTCAGTGTCTCTGCTATCAATCTTAAAACTCGGATCGTTCAGCCCCCTTTGCCCCAAATGAGAAAAAGTAGAAGATCCCAGTAGATAGGGTATTGTGAGGGTGGAATGCTGGATTACCAATTTTTAAACGACCACGAAAACAAGATATGCAGAGTTCATTCAGCACATTATATTAATCACTTTATATAATAGAAAATATGTTTTTGTTTTTGCTTGAATCTGCTTTGATTCAAGAAATGTATACAGAAAAATTTTAACCACTTTTCCACTCAATCTGTGTGCATGGGTTTGAGGGACTAAATAAATTTATAAAAAAAAAACTTGCTGGCTGCAGACAGCACTCCACAGCCACGAATTCAACAATAACAATACAAAATTGTCTACTCGTAAATCGTAATGTCCTAGTTTGCTTCAAAGAAAGCTTTATAGTATAGAAATTGGAAAAGGATCACCAACCAAAGAGATGCATCAGAAAGTTGAGGATTGATAAGGCAACAAAAAAAATAGAAAAAAAAATAATAAATAAAAAAATAAAACCTTACCGGCTGTGGAAAACAGCACTCCAAAGCCACGAATTCAAGGATACCAATGCATAGATATGCCACAAAATTGTGTACTCGTAATATGTCCCACTTTGCTTCAAAGGAAGCTTATAGTAAAGAAGCTTGGAAAAAGATAGCCAACCATAGAGATGCATCAGTAAGTTGAGGATTGATAAAGCCACCGAAACAGGCTCCTGAAAGCATAAACTTCATCAAATTGGTAACCAAGAAAAAATGAACAGAATAGTATTTGCGAACAGCAATTATATTGTAGCAAAGGTGAGAGGGAGTGTAACATTTCATAGATTTGTCAAGTATGACCAACCTGGAGCCCAATCACACGCTTGAAAGGCCACTTCCCATGATACTTTACAGGGTCATGACCATGTGCCTGTCTTTCAACTTCTATGTCTTCCATGCAATAGTAGCGGCAATCACTTAAACAATCCGACTGCTTCCATTTTACAAACAGAGGCATCTGCATGAACCATGGACTATCGCTCGAACCATTGCTTGAAGGAACCTTGCACTGGGGAAAGCATTTCTCTTCAATACAACCACTGCTAATGCACCGTGTCACACAAAACCTGCAGTAACCAACAGAAAACAATGTTCCAAAAACATGGAGATGAGATCCTTTGCAAGTTACCGCGAAAGAGAACAGTTGAAATAAATAAATAATTTTTTTAAGTGATCAAATAACAGACCTAATCACAAAGAATTTTAATTTTAACGAGCCGATATTCTGAAGATCTCCCCAAACTAGACCGTATTTGACCAACATCTAAATTCTATGGACGAGACTTAGACCATTACAATCTCTACTATACCGATATGCCTTCTATGACCCTAAAAAAAACCACAATATTGAACATAACATAACATTATAGTACGATATCGTGATTTGAGACAATTAAAATGATTGAATACCGTGGCACAACCATTTTTAGTGATATACAATGGTGGCACAAGCTGAGATTACAAAGAAAGCACGGGATAAAAAATCTAAAAAAAAAAAATCATTACTTATGTCAAAGTGAAACACAAATTGGAGAGCAAGCTACAGATTTCTTTCTAAGAATCCATATTCTTGGTAGAAACCAGTTAAGTCTCCGTTGATGCGCAATTTTTGAAGTACCTAAAATAATGTTCAAGTTGTGCAATAATCTCAATATCCCTAATTAAAGAAATTCAAATAGTTTTCCACGATACTGAGACTCAATTGCAAGTAACTACTGAACGGGTAAGCTGTTTGGAGTATCAGACGCGCTATTTTAGGACATTTTATCATGATTTTGCCAATAATGAAATAGCCAAGTGTCGTATGACTCATCGTTTTTGACACGTAACATGGCATGTATATGGGATAATGACACACTCTTACTTTCTTTGGATTTCCGTCAAAGAAACACAAGTAGCTTTAATTTCATAGATAGTCCACCCAGATTCTTATCAACTCCTATTATGCCATCTTGATCATGCATCTCAAGAAGCCCTCTTAGTGGTTGAAAAAGAGTTCCGAAAAAACTTTTATACATCTATGACCTTTTCTACATGATTGCTAAATAATAATAACAAATCTGGAATGCAATCTGAAGAGAACTCCCTCTATAATGAGATTGTCCGTGCCCCACATTGATAAAACAGAAGCGCGTTAATTATTTCATAAACCAAGGAATTTCCTCCCCTCACATTGTCAATCGGTCTAAAGACAAAAAACTCTTGGTACCTCTCAATTTTTCGACTTTCTCCATGGTACCCCTAAACTTTTTAAAACATACATGTTACCCCTAATTGTTGTCATTATCACTAAGTGTACCCCTATACTTTATTTTCCCTTAATTAAACTCGGTTTTAGGTGTTAATTGATGACTTGGACGCGTAACCAAGCTTGTCATTTATTATCCCATGACATAAGGACTCTATTAAGATCAATATCAGCTCGATCCTAATATTTATTGATATATATGGGCTAAATGAGCTAAAACTTTTTTACGGAAAATTTATTGATCCCTTGCCAATTTATCACGTCCAAAGATGGATATTGAGCATAATAGACTTCTTATGTCATGGGATGTAAATGACAAGCTTGGTTACGCGTCCAAGCCATCTATTAACGCCTAAAACTGAGTTTAATTGACGGAGAATAAAGTTTAGGGGTACACACGACAACAATTAGGGGGTACCGTGTATGTTTTAAAAAGGGTAGGGGTAACGTGTAGAAAGTTGAAAAATTGAGGGTATCGTGTAGAATATCCCAAAACTCTTTTAAGCTCATGTGAACTCTCCCTATTCCTTTACGCGAGCAAATCAGAATTCCAATGCAAGAAACAAATTTGATAAACCGAAACAAAAGCTCGCATTCTAACCTATATACTCCCTCCGTCTCAAAATCATTTGTTCAACTTTTATAATCTCCGTGTGGGGTGTTTCAATCAATGGTAAACAAATGATCATGACAGAGGAAGTAATAAAACAAATCGGAATAGTAGGAAGATTAAAAGGTAAGGTACCTGTAAAGAGGATTGGCATCACCAGCACTAGCGTGCGAAATCGGAGCAGAGGAAGAAAACATCAACAACAAAAACGAAATCCACCATAAACGCACCATCTAATTCAATTTTGGAATTAAATCATATGAGTATAGATTTGAAGATCTAATGTATAGAGTAACCAAAATCAAACAAACAAATAATCGTCAAAATTAGGGTTGAATTACCTCTTCTAACAGGATAGATTACTGAAGCCTGAAGGTGGTTGTTCGGTTCTCGGTGTTCGGTCGCCACGAGGAACGAATTCAGATGTGACCAAGGACTCGGGGTTTTCTTAATTTAATCGATTCTAATTTAATTACTCTATCCGTCTCAAAATTGGTTATACCTCAACATCATTGGTCGGTGCAATTAAAAAACAATATACTTTCAAATTAATTAATACTCTAATTAATACTCCCTCTGTTTTTCTATATATGACTTTCTCACATTTCGAGACACACACTTCTCTCTTCAATATCTCTCAAATTATATGCTTAAATATAGTGATATGTATACTCATATGAAAGAGTTTTTCATAAATAATTTAATGGTATAATTGTTATAATATTTTACCAAATATTTTTTTTTAAATATTAAATTCAAAGGCTCGCCTCGAAAAAGCAAAACGTCATATATTAAAAAGTGGAGGGATTACTAATAGGATTTTTTTGTCGAAAACTACCTTATATTTAGGGGTATTTGTAAAACTACTACCTTATATTATTATTTTTGTTTTAGACTAACTTTGTTTTCTCATTTTTTATCAAAAACTACCTATGCCGAAAGTATGGTGCGATTTGGTTGGTTTAATGACATTAACCTATCTTACTTGACTTTGTTAACAACAAATAACAATGATCAACTCTGTCCAAACAACAATTTAACTTCAGATAAACAAAATTTATGGATTTCACATTTCAGTAATAACTACAAACATCAGTGTAATTACGTCATGACTTCCCAAAATCGGGCCTAAGTAAGATTACAACATAAAAGAGTCATGTGAGATAGGTTAAAGCCGAAAACAGACCAAATATGTCTAGACTCCTACCGTAGGTAGTTATTGACCAAAAATACAGAAAACAAAGGTATTTGAAAACAAAAAATAATAATATAAGGTAGTATTTTTACAAATGCCCATAAATATAAGGTAGTTTTTGACAAAAAAACCCATACTAATACAATATAATATTTTTGTATGAATCTTGGGTTTTTTTTTGTCAAAAACTATTAACTACCTTATATTTAGGGGGGTATTTGTAAAAATACTACCTTATATTATTTTGTTTGTTTTCGACTATTTTGGGAAGTCATGATGTAATTACATACTCTTAACTTTAAGAAATGTTCGTAGTTATTATTGAAATGTGAAAACATAAATTATGCTTATTTGAAGTTAAATTGTGGTTTGAAAGCACTTGATTGTTGTTGTTTGGTGTTAAGAGAGTAATGTAAGATAGGTTAATGTCGTTAAATCGACCAAATTTCGCCACATTTTCAGCATAGGTAGTTTTTGACCAAAAAAAGAGAAAACATAGGTGGTCTAAAACAAGAAAAATAATATAAGGTAGTCTTTTTACAAATACCCCTAAATATAAGGTAGTTTTTGACAAAAAAAAAAACATGAATCTAACTAGAATTATTTTACAAAAAAATACGTATTATAATCAAATCATACGGTGAAATATATAGAATTCCGGGTCTGAATAATATTTCAATTTTTGAATGGTTGTTTTATTTTTTGACCACATAAACATTTGAAAATCACCTCGTTATGTGATTATTTAACGCGAGGATGTGTGAATAACATGGATAATATATATATCATAAGACAATTTATGTGAATAACGTTAATTTATACGAATTTTTATCAGTAGAGCTGTTTATGGATCGTGTCGTCCATTGAACCCGATATATCCCGCCCGCAAAATAAGGGGGTACGGACAAGAGATTTTAGGAAAATTACATAAGTCTTGCCCACTAACCCGTTCCAAACTTGCTAATCCGGATTTGTCCGTGGGTCAAAAATTTTAGAAGGTTATGTATAATCTCGTTCTTGAAAGTAGGATAAGAGCAACTCCAATGAAGAACGATGATATAACGTAGTTTGATTTGACACATTGATTTTTCAAGCTATCCTACTTTTTATCTATGTATCGCTTCAACACGGACTAAACATTTTGTAGCTTGTATGAGTTCACATTTTTAATTTTATCCAATAAGACAATTTATTTTTTTTTTTTTTTTTTTTTTTAAAAAAAAACAATTGTCAAAAACTGCATTATTTAATTCGATTTAACATGCTCAACTAATAAATATACGGGCAACCATAAAAACAAGCATAAAAGTTAAGTGTGTTTTGTACAAAGCTCATACAAATTTAAAGTTCGATGTCATGAACTACGACTCAAAATATAACTAACTACAAGACCCTACGACTGAGAGACGTATTAGAAATATAATTACTAGAGATTCAATCAATCATTAAGAATTCAAAGTTTACAGATCAAAAGAACACCATTATTGGTTTTTGACCGTGTGAATTAAACAAAATACAATAACTTTTTTCTGTTATACATGATACAATAAACTTTTTGAATTTTTGGTCTACTAATTTTATTATGGTTTTGTTATGAAAATGAAAAAAACACTCTTTAAACCGCTCCTGATGATTATCACTTACAAATATTGCCGAATAATTACTTTTAGAGAACAAACATAACAGTGAATAACATTTAAATCACTAAAATACTTAACTCAAAAAAAAAAATCACCAAACTACCGAATTGAATTTATCGTAAAAATCTCAACATAAAACACATTCAAGCGTAGAATATTAAATACGTAAGAAATTATAATACGGAATTTATTTTCGCAGTACAATTTTTACTCATTGCAGTACTTTTTACACTAATTTTTCCATTTGTCTACCCCTGAATAAAAAACATGAACTTAATTCTCTCTAATTTCTCTCTATGGTTGATCCTTCGCCTCTTTCAATCTCCTTCAAATTCTTCAATTATGAATGATAATTCGAGTATAGAATCCGTATTCAACTCATTATTCTCTTATATAACTAATTAAATTGACTCTTTGTATGATTTTGTATTCTTTTAATTAATTAGGGTTTATGTTAAATTAATTATGGGTATGGGATGGGGGTATTCGTGTAGTTGATACCGGTGAGAAGGACGAATATATGTGGTATGTGGTGGCCAGCGATAAAGACGAATACTACTTATAAATTAAAAAATTGCACTAACCGTAGGAATATCTATGTAGTACACCCCCAACCCATATGACATCACCCTGGCCCACCCACCCCTGCAACCTTGCTGTCGGCACGCAGTCTGGCTGGCTGGCAAACTCTTTCTTCCGCCGATGACCATATATCGGCAACAGTCGCTGTAGCCCATAGCCCCCATGAGGTGGGTGAAATTAGAGAGAATAAATTAGGGAGAAATTAGAAAGGGGAAATGGGAAATGGGAGGGGAAAATGAGAGGGGTATAATTGTCAATAGTGTACTGAGTAAAATATGTACTGCGAAAATCAGAACCCTTATAATAAAGTATCAAAAATCTAAATGAGACAACAAAATTATTTTTTCGTGTTTAATAAATAAAAAATAATAAAAAAAAAGAGAAAAAAAAGAGGTTTTAGAAAAATCCAAAGATTGACACTATATAATTAACTAACCGTTACCCAATCACACACAACATAACAGAATCCGTTAGAAAAATCCCAACTAACTTTCCCTCCTCTCTGTTTCTTCATTAAAACCCCCAAAACAAGAACTTGAACAACAATGGCGGAATCATCTCCATCTCCTGATTCTCCATCAAAAGGAAAGAAAGTCACCATTATCGGACCGTCACCCGAGAAAAATAAACCCACATCCAAAGACAAAGGGAAGGGAGTACTAATCCATGACTTCCACTTCAAACTTCAACCCTCCACCAAATTCCGTCACGCCATTGCAGCTCTCTCAAACTTCCACTTCAATCCCTCCAGAAAAAGGTCTCTTAGAAGTCGACGATTCCGGTTTATCCATCACTGTCTACAATGCCACTCAATCTGAACCCGGTTGTGAAGAGGAACAAGTTTACGGTTTTCTTCGATTATATCCCGAGTTCTTTAATCACTTTGAATGCATAAATCCGGTTTCTAAGATGATTTGTTTGGACCGCGTGTTAGTATCTCTGACTTTTGTTAAAGATGAATGGCTTCTCTCTGTTTTCTCTCGCCATGGCTCTGATCTTGTCACCTTCGCTTTCGAACCCATCGATAAAAGCAGGGGCGGAGCCAGAATTTCAAATATGGGGTAGCGAAAAATATGCATTGCAAATATATGACAAAAAATACCTCCCAATTCGGTTTCTCCATCTATTAACTCGTCACCCGAGAGAGTTGAATCAGTTGGATTTGGTGTATGTGTATCATCATTGCATTGTCTTTTTGCAAAAAAACTCGTAATAGTCGGCGTACTAATTCTCTTCATCCCTGAAATTCAACAAGATTTAATATTAAAATACAATTTTAATCATTCACTACAGTACGATAAGTCCCTGATAACACTTTATTTTACCGAATTTTAACCCACATTTCGTCTCTTATTCCATCTAATTAATAACTCGAATTAGCTTTATTCACCCATTTTAGTATAAATAATACTTTAGACGATTAGTTTTAAATAGTTAATATTTTATAATATTTTTGGATATTAGTATTGCTTTTATCTTTTTATTTTGTAGGTACTAAGTCCGACTAAGAAAAGCGGATCAAAACGGGCCAAAGGAAATGAGCTGCGTAATAATTTGTCCCCTCAATTTGCTTGTACACTGTTTCCAATCAATTTTCTAAGACTTGGGCTGCTTTGAGCTTGGAAATGTGGGCTTCATTGCGTTGGGAGCAGCCGTCAATTCGGGGGGACACAAGCAGAGAACAAAGACGGGAGTAGAGAGTAGAGGAGATGAGGGTAATTTAATTTGTTCTTCCAAAAATTCCAATAAAAATTCATCTTTTCTTCATTGTTCTTAGATTAGATTAGTTTTATCTCTTCGAATTTACAAATTGTATGAAGATCTACAATCTTGATCTCTTTTAATACAAGTTTGGTATTAATTTCTTCTCTCTTTTTCTCTTATTGTTATTTTCATTATTGTTATGTTTTAGTTAGTTTAATCACTTACAGTCCCCAACAAACATACCCAAATCATAAAATCATGGAAGGTTGAACCGAAATTCATGAAAAGCTAAGAACTTGATAGCAATCCTCAACTAAATACAGAATGCTCAACAAAAAACAAGTATTAAAACAGCACATATAATCCTGTAATTCTAAATAACCAAGTTAAAATCATCAAATTTCATACAAAGATAAAAACTTCACACGAAATCTGCAAATCAAAACCCCAAAAAAAAATTCAAAAACCATACAAAACCCAGATCATTTTAGCACATTCCATACAAAGATTCAAACTTAAACAAATTTGTAAAATATAAACTAAATAAAAAAAGATGATTTATACATACCTCAAATGAAAGAAAAGAAAGATAGATGGATGAATTGGGGGTTGTGCTTGTGCAGTTGTGCGTAAGATTGATGGAAAAGTAGAGAAAAATTAGTATAATATTAGGAAAGATAAAATATTTGAGAGAATAAAGGAAGATTGAAAGTCAGTTGGAGTGTTGGACAGTTGGCTTGCCTTATTTGTGTTATATTTTATTTAAAAGGGGTAGCATAAAAAAAATATTCTCTTTTTTTTTTTTGAAAGTGGGGTAGCATGTGCTACCCCATGCTACTATACTACCTACGCCACTGGATAAAAGTCAGTTCTTCCATACTTTTCTTGATTTATTTTTCATCATAAATTGATTTTTTTAATTATATTTACAATTGAAGTAACATTGCATTGAAGTCTCTGTTTTTATTGGATATGTTGTGGGTTATTTTGATATCTTGTATGACTATTGTCTTAAATTCTTCGGGTTTTATCGAAAATGAGACGGGTTCAAAAAAATAATAATATTGGAAATTCTATATTTCATTACTTTTTAGTCAATTTAGTCTGTAACTCCGATATTCTCGATTTCTTAGAAATTCTATATTTCATTATATTTACATTTGAAATAACAGTGGATTGAAGTCTCTGTTATTGGCTTAATTTTTTCGGGTTTTATCGAAAATGAGACGGATTCTTAAAAATAATAATATTGCAAAATTCTTTATTTCATTACCTTCAGTCAATTTAGTCTGTAATTGTGACATTTCTTGATTTTTTTGGGTAAAATGACTGAAAATTGATGGATTTTATTGTTCAATTAAAACGATTTAAATTGCTAATTATGATATAAATTCTTTATTGCAATTTGTTTTTCTTGGTAGTTTTGTATATTAAGATTGCAGTTTGTGAATGCAGATGAAGTTCCTCGTGGTATACCATCAAATGTCGAATTAACCGATGTGAATCCGGAATATCCAAGGTTTCCTGATATCATCTATGGCTTTGAGGCATCTATACTATCTTCTCAGTTAATCCCCCTTATTACCGACCTTCTTACACTGCCACCCGATTCGCTACCCGACTTTGGTGAGTATTTTGTTCATTTACATTTTAAGATTCTATGGATTTTCTATGCTTTACATTTTAAGTACTATAATTCGATTTTCTATGCTTAGTACTCCCTCTGTCCCGCTCATTTGTTGTCCTATTCCATTTTTGGTATCTTCGTTATTTATTGTCCTTTCTATTTTAGGATTGCATTTGATGAGCAATTTGATCTTTCACACTCAATTTGGTCCACTTGTCATCTTATAATTGGCCTACTCCTCTTTACTCGTCTCGAGTGGAGCCTTATCTAGATATCTCTAATCGACTCTTTGATTTGGAATCAAATGTTGCAGTGACATTAGATTTGCAGAAGGCATCAGTGAGGCTGACAGTTGGAGAAAAGACAGTGGAGAAGGCTGCTGACAGGAATGAACTGTGGTTTGTGTGGCCATACTGGGAGACACTAAGGAGAGCAGCGTCTACGTCAAAAGAGTGTTCGGTATACCAGACGACAGAGCCACCTGAGAACCTCATGCTGCTGTTCAAATTCACTGACCCTGATGATACAATTACTTTCACAAGGGGTACTTACAGCTGTAACAAGAAAGTCAGCTGCCTCGCTTTCTTAAGCGCCCTAACCTGAACGCATTACATTCAACTGCTGCTGTATGCGCGCTACCAGTTCTTTCTGATCACAATTCACAACTGAGGATAGTAGTTTAGTTAAGGTTGCGATTTTATGCATGGTTTTTGTCGGTTAGTCTTTGATGCATACGTAACAGGTATACTTGTAGCCTAGTAGCTAAAATGTCTGTTACTTATGCATCAATCAGACTTCTGATGATAGAATAATTGCATTCCAAGTTTCAGATTTTGGGTAATATTTCTAGGAGTAGTTGATTGCTTGATTTTCGTCTGCACAACATTGTGACAGCATGATCAAGAGTCTTATTTTCGTCTTTTGGTTCTTTTTTGTATGATTGGCCTTTCTGTTTCTCCATTTTGAGTTTTTCAGCAACTTTTTCTAGGTATCTTGATCTTCTCACTCTTATTATCGGAACAAAATAAACATATCTACACAGCATGCTCTCGTCTAACGTGATGTATAGAGCTCGGGCATAAGCAGCCGTAACCATGGATAAATTTGCGTTTATCTGGGAGCCTTTGAAGATCTTTAGTACAGGAGAACGGTATGGGTTGGGGTTTGTTCCCGACCCTTTCGTCTCCTGTTGTTATTTTTTTTCCTTTAATTGAGCCACAAAAATAATGAAATTAGCGCACTATGTAGCGGGTATTTGAAGGTATGGCCAACAACGAAACCAGAAAAATTTCTTTCTGGCGTCCTGATTAATATTTAAAATCTATATACAGATAAAAAAGTTATAAATTTATTTTTTTAGTCTGAAAGTTAGATAAAATATGCAAAAAAAAAAAATAAAAAAAAAATCTGATTCCGGTGTCCGCGCACCCCGGAATGTTGTTAGTAGATCCGCCGATGGGTATGGCCGGATTCCATCGTGTCGTATGAGCCGTATCCACTGTCCAGTGAAAAATGGTGCCAGGCGAACTGTAGCACCGCGGTAAGGACTGATTTGAGCAAAATTCGTACTTTAGTCTCAATTCGGTCCAGGCCGATTTAATATCACACGCCTAAATATTGGATAAGATAACATGAAACACAACATACAAATACTGACCACATAAAAGAATAGTAAACAGAAAGGGAAGCATAGCAGAAAAACAGAAAAATGGCCAAGGCCATCCAACTGAGTTCAGCTAAGAACATCAACACATTAGAAACTCCATTCTACTTAGCACACCCGAAATCGTCTTCCCCGAAAATCATCAAACTCATTACAGCTACCAAAAAAGTTGATGGCCCTTTGGTAAGCCCTTTTTGTTCTTCTTCTTCTTCTTTGGGTTTGAGTTTGTGATAATATGAGTTTAATTTCTGGTGACTATTATATTGGATTAGATTGCAAAAAGGGCCTCAAAAGTGCGACGTCGAGTGATCACCATACCAGCAGCGTCCACAGGAAGATATCCAGGGAAATGGACTTGTGAGTACCTTATTTCTCTAAAGGACCTTCAGTTACATGATTTAGCTGAAGATGGACGTAAAGGCACCGAGGTTTTCGTTACTCTTTCCCTACATAAGGTCATTTTCTTTACTCCCTCCAACTCAACCGGTTCTTTACATTTGTACATTTAGCTGACAGCTGCATGATTGATTTGGGCACAGCATGCAGGGTTTGGCCTGTCAGTAGAAGGTAGAGTGATCACAAACATTGCCAGAAAATGCAGTAGTTGCTCTTCTCCTTACTGTAGAAAGGTACACTACTCTTCAATAATTCTTCAGTGCAGTAACCAGGGGTGTTGTTTATTTGGTTTCGTCTTTTGTTTTCAGATCGACACAAGCATTAGAGTTTGGGTTCTACCCAATGATGGAGATGACTCATCAACCTTGCCAGAGATTGGCGGCGATGATCCATCTGTAAGTCTCACGTTTTCGCTGTCATTCAGTCAACCAGTAGTTTAAACTTTTAGTTGGGACGATATATATCAACAGTATGAAATTGGGTGCAGGTAATCTATGTTAAACCAGGTTGTGAAGCTGACCTAGACTCCCTCATACAAGATACTATACGGCTTCAGATTGCTGTTAGGGTAAGCATCTTACATCATGCCTAGGTAATAAGGAGATTCATCCACCTGATCAAAACAAGGTAAGTAGTCATACTAAGGATAAAATGATGGCCCTACAGGCACTGGCGGAGCCAGAATCTTTTACCTGTGGGGTCTATTTTAATGTAATTGTTAATCATTTCTTATTACGGGTTCTTAAAGACATAAAATTTTCAGAACGGACAAATTTTAATGATAAAAAACGTCAATTGTTGGAAAGTACCATATATGTGGCTGCCACTGCCTACAGGCTACGGGGGCAGTCGTCTTCTGGCAATGAAAAAAATAAAACTCTTAGTTAAAGTTGAGGGTTTTACAGGTTCCCCAATTGCATTAGTTGTTTTCTTCACTGAAAATTTTGCTCCAAGATTTGGCATTGCATTTGAGTAATTTGTCAGCAATGACATTGTATATATGTAGGAGACTTGTTCAGAGGAATGTGCAAACGCAGAGCCAAAGTTACACTGTAAGCATTCTGTAAACCATTTACAAAAACTGAGGCATTCCATAAGTTAATACAGTTGCCAAGATGCAACTGCATCACCTGACTAACAGACTAAACTATGTGTGCAGATATAGGCGATCAGACGACAGCATCACTAGATCAAAGGTGGTCGAAACTATTGCATCTACGAAAGGCGATTCAGTGACACAAAATATCATAGACAGTGTCAGATACTAGCCGGATCAGTTCAGTTTTGCTACGAATAAAAGCGGCCACAACTCACAAGACATACAGGTTGGAGTTTGGACAACATTCATGGAAGATGGGTGTTTCTCAGTTGTCAAAGGCTCAAAGCACTCTGAAAAAACTGAAAATCCCATTGTATATTGTACTACAGGATAACTAAAGCAATTACTCCTACTTTGTATAGCATAATATGTACATTATCGGTGATATTGTGTTTCAGTATCACCCTTTCACATTAGAACGTAGACTCTATACATTATATGGGCTCTACATGTAATATTGAAACTTATTACCATCCAATGACGCCTTATCATTATCGTAGTTAAAAAAACCGTATATTTTAAAACTAGTTGCTAGCTTTCATTGTAATAAAAGTAATAGTGAAACGACATCATGGATGACGTTAATTAACCACCATTGCCACTTGCTAATTTCTTGGAGTTTATAAATGGAGAGCAGATGTAGAACTAGTACTAGTGTTATAAACTTTATGTTTTTTATATGCTTAGGTCATGATATATAGCAGTAAGCCAGTAACCATACTCTTTTAACTTTTATGATCTTATCATTTGTAATACATAAAAATAATAATAATAATAATAAAAAAAATAAGGCAAGATGAGTACAGTAGAAGACGTTGAAATTGTAATTGTTGGTGGTGGAATTTGTGGATTAGCTACTGCTCTTGCTCTTCACAGGTGGTCTTCTTTTGCTTTTTTCTCTGCAATTAGACTCTATACAGGTTTTTTTTCTTTTTGGCTGTATATCACTCGGTTTGTCCGGATTCGACCCGGGTAAGAACCATCTGGGCGGTAAAACGGTAAAGCTCTCCCTCATGAGTTTTAACACGGCTACCTTCACAGGGTTCGAATACAACACGAGATTTAATTGGGTCGTGTTTGAATTAAAGAATTCATAACCCATTTACATGTGACGAACATGAACCTGACATAACCCGATGTGTTACCTGCCAAAAGATATAGTACAGCTTTTTTTACCCTTTTTATTAGGGTTTTCTTCAGTATCTTGAATTCCGTTTCCTAATTTGGGAATTATAACAGCTTGGTTTCTGGGTAAATACTATACTAGACTCCTCACATAAACTAGGAGTAACAATTTCTTGAGTTTTTGGTGTTTTTCATATCCTCCTTTCACTATCTCTCTCTAGACTCCAAACCCTAGTTAAATTATAAAAGAAATAATGGTGGTGAAATTGGTTATTTCACCGTCTCTCTCGGTAATTTCATCAGCTTTACTGTGAGAGGTGCCGGTGAAAATGATGAAATTGCCGAGAAAACGGTAAAATAACCAAGTCATACAATCATATTTTATACATGGTTTCAGAGCCACTGTTCAAATCTCACCACCCTTGATTCTAAGGTAGAATATTAACACCAGGTATGAGAAGTTTGTCACACTTCTAGCGCAGAAAGGGCATTCATGTGGATGACATGTTAGAGTATAAAACCGATCCTCAAACACCAACCATTAGTTTAAGCTTTTGGTTTTGGTTGAGATGGTTTCTTGACTTTATCATCATGTGACTAAAGGAAGAAACATGGTTGAGATGGTTTCTTGACTTTATCATCATGTGACTAAAGGAAGAAACATAATTACTTGAGATACATGTACTAAAGTGTTACTACAAAGCGTCTTGCTTGTGACGGTCTTTTCGAAGAGACCTCTCACAGCCCCTCCCCACTTGCCCTCCCCACTTGCTCTTTTGTCTCACGTCTCTTCAAAGTGACGGATTTTGTCCGTCAGAAATGAGAATTTGTGGTGTTACTATATGGAAGGATAGTAAACAAAGGAGCTAGTTAGCGAATAACAAACTAGTCCTACCGGATGACCTTTATACTAGCGGTTAAGACAGGAGGTATTCTGAACATTAAGTCAGAGTCCGAATTAATTAACTTGGATGAACTGATCACAAAATGCAGGAAAGGAATAAAGAGTGTAGTGTTAGAAAGGTCTGAGACATTAAGAGAAACAGGAGCAGCTATCGGTGTGTTTCCTAATGGGTGGCGTGCTCTTCACCAGCTTGGTATTGATTCCTCTCTTCGCTCTACTGCCATCCCTATGTTACGGTATTTACTCCCATTTCATTTGCTTTCCTTGAAAATTATTAAGTCATTCAGGGGATTTCAAGATACATTCGGGTAGTACATGTCGGTTCAGTCGAGCCTTCACTTGAAAATTATCTGTATTTATGTTTTTAGTTTCGGTTCTAATATAATGTGCTGTAAGGGTTCTTCAGGGCTGTTGATACTTGGATTGACAAAGGCACGGTGCGAGAAACCCCATTTAGGTAAAATGTCTATTCAATTTTTATGCAAGATCATCCATGTTTTGAATTCAGTCAATGTGCTGTAAGGTATCTTCAGGGCTGTTGATACTTTAGTGGTCGTTACTCGTTTATACCGCCACTGGTTGTTTTATAACTCGGAGAGAAAGAGAGAAATAGGGTGCTGTTTAAAGTACTATATTGATGGATTCTGCTACTCAAATTATTTGATACTGATAAATGAACCATCTCAATTCTCAACCAAAACCTTAAGATTATGGTTGAGGCCCAACAATTATATTTATTCCTATTACGCCCCCTCACTCGAGTGCCCATTGGGCTCGAAGAGTGGTTAGTGCACAGGCCCCCTCATACCATGTGCTGAATTTCCACTTCGTGAGTTATTGGAAGCTGCCAGGATTTGAACCCGTGACCTTTGATCACTCTGCCTTTGATACCATGATAGATGAACCATCTCAACCAAAACCTTCAGGTTATGGTTGAGACCCAACAATTATATTTATTCCTATTAGATACTCCGTATATGGCGAAGGGTGCCATTTTGATAAAAGGAATGCTATGTTTTCCCAGCACAGGAGAGGCTCGTTGCTTACGGAGAAATGACCTCATTGAAGCTTTAGCCAATGAACTTCCTTTGGGCGCCATACGTTTTGGCTGTCAAGCTGTGTCTGTACATTTCGAAACATCTACTTCTACAACAGTCCTTCAGCTCCACAGTGGAGGGTCAATTAAGGCTAAGGTACTTCCGTTTTGATTATATGCTAACCATGCATGATCATACAGCCTGTAATTATCTCTAAACTAGCTAGTTGGATAAAATGTAGGTCGTCATAGGGTGTGATGGAGCAAACTCGATGATCGCAAATTTCATTGGCTTAAAGCCTACTAGACCATTCTCTAGATCTGCAGTCAGAGGCTTGACTGTTTATCCAGATGGGCATGGCTACAATCCTGAGTTCTCGAGAATCCGTAAAGGTAAGCATTTAGTTGGAAGAATCCCAATTGATGACAAGACAGTCTACTGGTTTTTTGTCCTGCAAGGAACTCAGCAAGGTACAAACTCGCTTTCTCGAATTCATTTGACATTTTCATTTGTTTATTTGATTAACCATTAACTAGTTTAGATCTCATGCAATGTATGTACGGTATATTATAGAATTTTACTATTTAGTGTATTATTTATGAAATTTAAATTAACTTTTTTTTTTATATTTCTCATCGTTATATTTTGATTTGAAAAATCAAAATCAAAATCGTAGTAATCGTGAAATGAGTATTTCAATGACAGTTTTTCTATTACCAAGAAATTAATGGTGTTATTTTATAAAATTTTACTGATAATCAAGGAATTTTTTTAGTATGATTCTTCAAAAAAAAAAAAGAATTCTTTTTTATATCCTGAAAAGACCGGAGATAAATTTGTGTAGACGGTTTAATACAAAATGTTATAAATATATAAATCTTAAAGATTATGTGTATTTTAGCCCACCATATTTATATAATATGCTAAAAAAAACTAAACCTTATTTTAGGAAATATATTTAGGCGGGAAAATTTAGAGTTTCAGCTATTCTTTTAATAAATAGGGGATTAAAAGCAAAATTGTGGTGTCACAGATGCAGAGATATCAAAAGATCCCGAATCCATCCGAGAAATGTCCTTAAACATGGCTTCTAGTTATCCAAAAGACATAGTGGAGATGATAAAGAACAGTGAGCTTAGCTCATTGTCCCTCACAAGACTAAGATATCGCGCACCATGGGACTTACTATCTGGCAGTTTCCGTAGAGAAGCTGTAACAGTAGCTGGAGATGCTTGGCATGTTTTTGGCCCGTTTCTCGGCCAGGGTGGCTCAGCTGCTTTAGAAGATGCCGTTGTGCTTGCTAGATGTTTTTCAAAGAAGATGAACAATTTTGGTGAGTCGAGAATCGGTTTGTCAGAAGAAAAGGCTAGAGAAGCATTGGATGAGTATCTGAAGGAAAGGAGGTTTAGAGTACTACAGTTGTCTCTTCGGACACACCTTACTGGTTCATTGCTGGTAGGAGATTTGTCTTTCTTGTCGCGGTTAGTGTGTTTGGTGCTCATGGTTATTCTGTTCCGTGACCCGTTGAGGCACACTAGGTTCGATATTGGCCAACTCTAAGGCTTTCTATTCCGTGACCCGTTGAGGCACACTAGGTTGTGCTGTGCAGTTCGAATGTTTTTCCAAAATGGGGCGTAAACACAAACAAATTAACGAAATAGGTTGAGTTTCAAAGTATTTACCCAAAATGGGTCCACGTCATCATCGAAGTTAGGCTCGGATTCAAGTCGCTCTCCCGCTCAACGACCTTACCCAAAGTGTCACTTTATGTCCACCCAAACCTCAGTATGGTACTTAAACGGCAAGTCGCTCCGGGAGTGAGCGATTTGAGCTCAAATCGCCTACCCCCACGGCGACTTTGGTGTTTGCAAAAAAAAAAAAAAAAAAAAAAAAAAGGCTGTTAAGGAGAGTCGAACACAGGACCTTCCACAAAACTAACACTTATTCAATATTACCTAACCATCCATGCAAGAAAGTTTATATGATAAAGGGAAGTGATTAAAGATAATATTGAGTAATAGTTATTCAAGTCCCAAAACACATTTATTGCTGTTAGTATTAAATATAGAAATTTAATCCCCTTAAGAAGACATCACTTTACACTTGGTGTTATGGTAAGGGGTGTGAAAGAAGTGTGAGCAGATTTCGTGTTCCATTCCCATAAGCTACAATTCACTTGTCTTTTTTTTTCTTCTTTTTTCTTCTTTTTTTTTTTTTTTTTTTTTTTTTTTTTTTTTTGGCCAAGTCGCCCAACCCGAGCGTTTTTTCCTTCAAGTCGCTCTCCCGCTGAGCGACCTTAATCCTGAACCTACCATCGCCAAAACCGAGCCTACGTGGACCCATTTTTGGTAATTAGTTTCAAAGTTACCCTATTTCGTTAAATTGTTTGTTATTAAAACCCATTTTGGAAAAAAATTCGTGCAGTTCACTGTAGTGTTGTCTTAGAGCTACACAAGACATCACACTGTGAGAGGCATTTTCAAGGGGTACCGAGTCTACCGACCAGTGAGTGCATTTGTACCCCGTTCAACAAATACTAAAATCGCACTAATTTCGAAACATACATAAATATCTCTCTGAATTCCGTGCATACGCCAATAAAATCAAGATATACTCATTTAAGCTCGAAATTAATGAAACCTACAAACTACAAAGCATCCAAATCTAGCTTAAAATGCTTCTGGTATGCCATATGATGAGACGGTTTTAGTACAATATACGAGTGTCGATTTAGGTGAATAATATTAAGCCAGATTATATTGCGATGGTGATTTTTTTTAGACCTAATTTCAGTTCAGTTCAATTCAACTCTATATAGTCTAGTTGAGTTCAGTTCAACTTCATTAATTAACTCTCACTTCAATTCAGTTCAACTTCATTAGGTTCGGTTCATTTCAGCTTTTTTCAGAGGAAAATAACATAACCTAAGTTGGGCATTTAATTATCCTGGCTGCTAAAGGTCGTCGACAAATTACTAAATATCGTCGACAATTTTAATGAACTTCCTAATTTGCCCCTCCCTCACACTCCCCCTAATATTTTCCTTTTTATTCAAAAACTACCTATCACATTCCAATTTTTGAAAAAAAACAACCCGAGTCAGATTTTGAAGAAAAAAACCCGACACAAACGTATCGACCGCATCTTTTCCGTCACGAATTCAAACATTCAACAAGGTATGTGATTCGGGATTAAATTTTTTTTGTAGTATTTTGCTTAGTTTGTAAATGTGTGACGGAATTAGGATAGATGCCAAATTAGTGACGGAATTAGGATAGATGCTTTGATTTCAATCGGATTTAGGCGTGTTAAGCGAAAATCAAACGCAATTATCGTAACAATTAATCGAAAAAAAAAAAAAAAAAAAAAAGGAAACACGGAATTCTGGGCTGGGACGAGGAACTTCTTCGTCCAAGACCAGGCCCAGACGAAAGAAGATCTCGTCTCATATGGGCTCTGGACGAAGGAAGTTCTCGTCTTGGCTGGATGTTGGACGAAGAATTCCTTCGTCTGGCCCTTTTCTCGTTTTTTTTTTTTTTTTTTTTTTTTTTTTTTTTAGAATATCTCGTCTTGTTTTGTTATATTTTTTCCGTCTCGTTTTGTCGATGTAAAATATAAATTAATTATTACTAATAAACTTCTTTTGGTGATATTTTGTTTTTATATTTATTTTTTAATTTACTTAAACTTATATTTGTAAATTCTTTGTTTTATTAATTTAAGTAATCAAGTTGTTGTAAAATAATTTTTGTTGCGTCTCGTTTAGTTTACGTAAAATATTAATTAATTATTATTAATAAACCCCGTTCCGGGTTATTTTGTTTTTTTTTTTAATTTTTAATTTACTTAAACTTATATTTATAAATTCTTTGTTTTATTTTTTGAATAGATGGCCGGTGGAGGAAATAACCGTCAAGTTCGAGCTCGAAAGGGGCTCCAGTTTGAGTCTGAGGTTGGAGATGGTAGTACCGATTCGTGGACTGATGAGCGGATGGAGGAGGAGCTGGTTGGTGCAGTGATGTGATAGGTGAGGAGGAGGCGGGTATTGAGCGAGTGCGTAGGGTGCCACGTAGACGGACTGAGGAGGGGCGTTTCGAGCGGAAGTCGGATGGTAGTTCTAGTAGTGTGGTGGCTCCGAAGAAGAAGTCGGGTAAGGATGTCTCTTGGTTGATCGATCATCGTGTTCCTGGTGGTCCTGACTTTCCCCACGTGATTCCTAGCTTCGGGGGCCACATTGCCAACACCATATGGGCGACTCCTAATGAGGTTGGTCGACCAGTTTTGACGGGTTACCACCGGTTTGGTAAGACGAGGTTGTTGAGTTGTTAGCCACTCCTCCGCCGTTAAGACTATTTATGACCAGTGCATCGGTCTTTCTCACCTATTAGATTCCATGGCCGAGAATTATAACATGCCCCTTATTTCGCTTTTGTTGAGAGATGGCAACCCGACACCAACAGCTTTCACATGCCTTTTGGGGAGATGTCCATACTCCTTCACGATGTTGCGCGAGATCTTAGGCGTTCGGGTTCTTGTAATCTGTTGTAAGGTGGAGAGTAATGACGGGACGTTGGCGGATCCCCTTATGTATGTATGTGGCTTCTTTGGGATTTCATCAGAGAAGTTGAGGTTGCCGTTAAACTCTACTAAGAAGGTCCCTATTTACAAGAGTGGGGGTATATTGGTAGATGCGGTTGTGAAACGGCGAGAGCTAATTGTGATGTTGTTTTTGCTCAGGGGTTTTTGGCTGTGGTGTTGGGGTCGACACTTTTTGTCGACAAATCAGGTGATAGGTTACGTCCTCAGTTGTTTCCTTTAGTGTATGATACTGATGGTGTACACGACTACGCTTGGGGAGCCGGTGTACTTGCCTTCATGTACCGACGATTGGGGTGGCTTCACGTCTTTGGTGTGAAGACTATTGGTGGTTGCTTGACCTTGTTGCAATCGTGGATCTATGAGTATTTTCCTATGTTCGGACCCGGTCCACCTTCGGCAATTGACCCTACTCAGCCTCGGTCGTGTTCTTGGAGATCCGTTGGTCCTTTCGCTCAAAATGCGGAGAAATTGTTGGAGTATCGGAGGTTGTTAGATGGGCTTACTTGTGCTTCCATTAGGTGGGATCCGTACGGGCCGCGTCGGGGAGGAGTATCATCCTCGTACTTTGTATACCGGTTGTATTCGTTTCATGGACATAGCGGAGCCGTACCGGCTGATCGGTGTTTACGACAGTTTGGGTATGTGCGAGATCATACCCAATCCCATTATGAGATTGACAACGCATCGTCCCGCCGGGTTTAGGGTACGAGGTTAGTGTTGGGGTTGGGAGACCGATCATCTTTGGGATTGCTTTGGCGGGATCACGTGGTTCGGCTTTCTCGTAAATCGAGACCGCTAGCTTCCGGGTGAGACGGGCGGTATGAGGCTTGGTTTAATGGGAATTCTCACCCGTTCATCATTGATCCCGACCACCATGATGCCCCCCCGCCACATGAGGATTTTGATATTCCCGCCAAGTAATAATATTACTTACGTTGTTGTAATAATCGATATAATTTTCTTCTTGTTCCTCGATAATGTTTATAATGTTCTAGTTGTTCTTGTCAATTTGCAGACCGCACGTCTTTGTAATGTTTCGATTTTACGAGGCCAAAAAATTAAGGATGACAAGAAACAGCTTGCCTTCCTCCGCAAGATGATGAAGAACGTCGGCCCATTGATTGAGAGGGTGGGGATATCATACGTCGGCGAGGACCTCGTCAAACACCCGTGATGTTGTTCAGCGTAGATCGGATGGTGTGTACACGATAGCGACGAAGAGGATGATAACTAGTTTGTGTTTGTTTTCATTTATGTTGTACGGTTTTGAAGACATTTTTTATGTTGGATGATTATGTTAGTTGACTATTTTAACGTTGTTTATTTCAAAAAACATGACGGTTTTAAATTAAAAATTTCTCGAATTTCTTAAATTTCTTAAATTTCTTGAATACATAAAAATCGATGCAAATTCATACATTTCTAGAAATAGTAACTACTTCATGACAATGGCCAACATAATGAAAACAAACAAATACAAGATACACTTGAAATAAAACTTCATCATCCTTGTCATTTCCGAAATCTCCTTTTTTATACCTATCACTTGTTCTTTCATGACATTTCCACTTGATGCATCATCACCTTCATCTTGACATGCTATATTCAACTTTTTTGTTATTGTTAAATGATCTTCAGTCAACCACGACACAAAACGATCGCAAGGTACGCACTTAAAAAAAGCTTTCTTCGGATTAGTAGTTGTCCCGGAAATCATGATGATAGCGTTTCTTTTACAACGATTGCAAATTTGATTCTTAAAATCAAGGCCTTCAATTGGTCGGGTTCCCCACATTGAGGATGATGTTGACATAAGTAAAGATTTGAAGAAGAAGATGATTGGAAAATAGAAAAGGTTGAAGATGAGTGCAAAATTACAACATTATGTAGATGTTTATATAGGGAAAAATGTGACCGTTATAATTCAAATGTGACCGTTATAATTCAAATTTTACCGTTATAATTCAAAAATAGCCGTTATAATTCAAATGTGACCGTTATAATTCAAAATAGCCGTTATAATTCAAAAATAGCCGTTATAATTCAAATGTTACCGTTATAATTCAAATGTTACCGTTATAATTCAAAATAACCGTTACAATTCAAAAATAGCCGTTATAATTCAAAATAACCGTTGTAATTCAAAAATAACCGTTACAATTAATAGGTTATAAATAGGCCATTATATGTCAATTTCAATCACAACATCCAAATCATCTTCACTCACTACAATACTAATTATTAACTCACAACATCCAATTCCAAAATGTCGCTGACCTTCTGGATCGTCAAATGCAGAAATACAACATATCACCCAATTGTACATCGTAGCATAACCATATAGATCGAAACTGTCCATCCAATTACCCGAGCCACACGGTATCTGATCCATAAATGTAATTCTAGCTACCTCCGCATCAAATCTCGCTGGGCCATAGATATGATCACGGTAATCGGGACTACGAATTTCCCTAAGTAAATCTGTTCTAGCCATCGTGAAATGAGATTGGTCACCCCGAACAGCATGTGAGATAACTCGAAAACCACAATGACCGTCTCCGTAAGGATTAAACCATGCTTCTACATACTCGTGAAAAAATGAAGGCAGGAAGTCACGATAAGGAAAATACCTCAAATCACCAATGGTGTAGTCGACCTCAAGAGGTGCGCAATGAGTTGTGCCGAAACTCCCCGTAGTCGTGGTAGCAGTGGTAGACGGTGTACCGGGGCCCGTTTGAGTGGACCGGGGGGTTCTATATGGAGTAAAACGAACCGACGGAGTAGAACGGGGAGTAGACGACGAGTAACAGAACCGTCGGAGTAGAACGGGGGGTACTAGACGGAGTACGTTGGGAAGACGGAGTACGTACTCGAACCCGTGCACGCGCATGCTCAACGGCGGACGGATCTCTACGAGTTCCCCTACTCGGACGTCCTCTAGGGTTCTCGTTCACCCGAGACTCGTTTACATCCTCCTCTTGCGGATGTATCTGAGAGTAAAGGGCATCGAACATGGATGATCTCATACTCGGATCTGCATTCCGAATTTCATCGAATAACTCCTCCAATCGATCATCGTCACAAGTCGGCATTGCCTCCGAACCATCGTACTCTAACTTCCTCCAAAATGCATGTAAAACATCAACAGGAACCCGAGATCCGTTTCTAGCAATGCGATGAAGTGAACAAGCACATAACAAACCAAGTGTAGTAGCCTTTACACAACCGCAATCGATCATCAAGGCATCTTCCGTCATCTTGGCACCCCTTTCGAATTCTTCACGCAATTCAATGATGGCATTCTTTGATATTTTATAGGAAAGCCTGGAAAATAATCTCTGAATCCCCGTCAACCGCTTCGTTCTAAATAACTCCAACAAGTGTCGGATCTCAACATGTTGCGTTTCCATCAAAGAATGAAACCGAATCCAGATGCTATCAACTGCCAGTTTCGCGCTATTCAGCCATCTCTTCAAATTCGCATGAGCCGACTCAACCCGGGATGTAGAAGTATTCCCAAAATGACTTATCTTGTTCGTTCTATACTTGACCCATTTTTCCAAGTGCGGGAACCATTGCCTCTCAATATAAGCCGCCACTCCCGCCCATTCCCTTGCCAATTTGCCCCATGCAACATTAAACTTTTCTTCGGTTTCCGCCTCGACAACCGCAGTAAACAAAGTAAAGGTTACGTGCTTAGCCCAACCATCCTGACCCGTGATATCAAGTGCTTTCGTCTCCACGTTAGAATATATATGCCAAAGACATAGCAAGTGAGACGAATCCGGAAAAACAATGGGAATCGCGTTCAACAACCCTCCCTCGCAATCAGTAACAATAACATTAGGTTGAACGGCATCATTTAGCAGGGCCTTCAGTTTCCGTAGGACCCACAAATATTTCTCCTCGGACTCATGCGTCACAAGAGCATACGCGATGACAAAGCTCTTCCCGACGGGTGTGACTCCAACCATCTCAACAAGCGGAAGACGGTATTCATTTGTCTTGTACGTGGAATCGATCTGTACCACATAATAGTATGATCGAAACATCTTAACGGCCGGATGAGACATGAACACGTGGGTTAGCTCGTCGGTCTCCGATCGGTGACCCAATAATGAACGTATTATCTTCGAACCGCAAGTGCTAACATCTCACAGTCTTGGGTTTCTCCCTTCTCTTTCCTCGGCCCTTACTTTCTGAGAACGGTTGTAGATTTGTCGCCGATTAGGTCTTGACTTTTCCGGATTCCGCTGATGCAAACCCGCACTAATAATTGCCGGTCTAACGTGAGCTCTAACTTGGGCATCGATATAAGCCAACTCCTCGTCATCAAGCTTTGCAAAGTATCTGTCGCCGTCACAATACAACGTTAAACCATGATTATGAAACCCGGATCTCATCACAAGCTGCCACTTATTCTCTTCTAATTCAACAACTTTCATTGAAAATTTGCAATTGCACCACGCGGTAGCGGTGTTACCCCTCATTAAAGAATCGGCATCCTTATTTACGGGACCTTTTCCACCCATCCGACAAACAAAATAACGTTGTCTCAAATTCGTGTTACGACCAACTTTCTTGTTGCTTGCTTTTTTTATACCAAACCCGAGTCGGAGCCCGATCTCATATGCCCAATTAAACGCTTCAAAGACTAGATGCAAAAAATGCGGTTGTCGTAAAATGATCTGAGTAATCAACACCGTCTCCATCGTTAATCACCTGCGCACGCATTTCAACAAGTTAGTTATTAATTCAATTATTTGCTACGGGACTAGTCGAAGTAAATATAAAATAATATAAAATTAATACAAACACGGTAATAAGTTATTTTTTACAAAACGAGTCGGAAATGTTAAAGATAAAAATTTCATATAAAGACGGTAATTAATTAATTCAATTGTTTTATAATACAAAAACGGCATTTAATTATTTTGTACACAACGAGTCGGAAATAACGGAAATTAATTATAATTATTTGAATTGTCGGAAACTATAAAAAATAAAAAAATTTAATACAAAGACGGAAATTAATTATTATATACAAAACGAGTCGGAAACAAAAAAAAAACAAAAAAAAAAAAAAAAGTAACGAGAAACTCTAAAAAAAAAAAGAAAAAAAAAAAAAAAAAACAACATTGGGCCAGACGAAGGAATCCTTCGTCCAACTCCAAGCCCAGACGAAGGAATCCTTCGTCCAAACCCATGAGGAGACGAGCCCCTGCTTCGTCTGGACTGGGCCTGGGACGAAGAATCCCCACGTCTCAGCCCAGTTCCGTGTTATTTTTTTTTTTTTTTTTTTTTCAATTGCTTTTTCATATAAATCCGTCACAAATTCTATCATAATTCCGTCTACATTCATGGCATCTATCCTAATTCGGGATTCAAACGATAATAAAACATAAATTTTTAACAAAACTAAATCGTAAACTAACCTCGTTACTATCTTCATTGTTGAAATCGTTGTTAAAATCGTTCCCGTTCATGTTGTTAATTACAAAACCCGACTTTTTTTTTTTTTGGTTTGAAATATTTTAGTGAGACGGTGACTTGTGTTTTAGTGAGACGGTAATTTCATTTCTGTTTTGAGACGGAAATTGCATTTTGGTGAGACCAATATGGAGTCATGATATGGAGGGCAAACTTGGAATTTTACGTTAATTGTCGACGATATTTAGTAATTTGTCGACGACGTATAGCAGAACCCTTAATTATATGATGAGTGTACAAAAAGAAGCCCAAATTCAATCGGCTTGAGAAACAATGTTAAGTGGGCTAGGCAATTGATGGAAAGGGCCGATGTTAAAAGAAGACTACCAATGTTACGTAGGTTGTAAATAACCGTTTTAAGACGCTACCTCCGTTTTAAATAAGGTTAATTGATTAAGCAAATCTATATAGTCATCTGAATTGCTATGAAGTATCCTATACTTTATAGGGGCGAACCGTCATACTATAAATAATGATATCAATAAGAATAATAATCGTAATGTTGAAATAAACTGAATCAATCAATCGAATGGTGAAATTTGAATCGAACTTAATAGAATCAAAATTAAGTCCAAAAGAATACTACGAAATACCATCAGTATTTATCATCGTTAAAACACAATAATCTAAACAAATAATAAAAACAACAATCATTTGAATAATAAACAATTTTCTAATTTTTAGTAAGTATTGATACAATTATCAACTTAATGTTCAAATATATGTAACAAACAATGTAGTTATATATGCGAATTTTTTTCCAAAATGGGGCGTAAACACAAACAAATTAACGAAATGGGTTGAGTTTCAAAGTATTTACCCAAAATGGGTCCACGTCATCATCGAAGCTAGGCTCGGATTCAAGTCGCTCTCCCGCTCAAATGACCTTACCCAAAGTGTCACTTAATGTCCACCCAAACCTCGGTATGCTACTTAAAGGGCAAGTCGCTCCGGAGTGAGCGATTTTAGCTCAAATCGCCTTCCCCCACAAATGACTTAGGTGCTTGCGGAAAAAAAAAAAAAATAAAAAAAAAAAAAAAAAAAAAAACGATTCTGTGAGTCGAACACAGGACCTTCCGCAAAACTAACACTTATTCAATATTACCTAACCATCAATACAAGAAAGTTTATATGTTAAAAGGAAGTGATTAAAGATAATATTAAGTAATTGTTATTCAAGTCCCAAAACACATTTATTGCTGTTAGCATTAAATATGGAAATTTAATCCCCTTAATAAGACATCATATTACATTTGGTGTTATGGTAAGGGTTGGGAGAGAAATGTTATTAGATTGCGTGTTCTATTCCCATCAGCTACACTTCACTTGTCTTTTTTCTTTTTTTTTTTTTTCTTTTTTTTGACTAAGTCGCCCAGCCGTTGAGCGTTTTCCCCTCAAGTCGCTCTCCCGCTAAGCGACCTTAATCCTGAACCTACCATCGCCAAAACCGAGCCTACGTGGACCCATTTTTGGTAATTAGTTTCAAAGTTATCCTATTTTGTTAAATTGTTTGTTATTTAAACCCATTTTGGAAAAAAATTCTATATATGCAAATAAATTTCATGTGGTATGCTACGTACAAACTGCATTTTACATTTCATAAATTTAGTTAAATTCCCAAAAGCAAATAAATAACTAATTAACCATACAAATTAATAATACAAAATAATTTCTTATATTTTTCCCTGAAAAAGAACCAATTCAAGCTACTTATCATATCCCCAGAAATCCATTTCACCACGTAAAGAAAGCTGTTGTTGTTGTTGATTAATGTCATGTACCGTAGACGATAAATCATTACCATTATTATTATTATTACCACCCTGTACTTCATCATCTTGCGGATGTCCCACAACCGCACGATCAAGCATCGTCCATTCATTAATCCCTTGATGATGATGAGGATCAGACGGCTCGGCCGCCATCTCCAAAGTGGGCCCGGCCTCAGGACCAGATTGGTACAATAGCTGGTGAGGATGGTGTGAAGTGGTAGTGTAGTCAAGGGGTGTAATCTGGTGTGGGTGAGTATAGGTTAGGAGACCAACCCCAAGGTCAGGCTTATTATTATTATTATTATTATTCATGTATAGGTCAAATGTAGATGAGGTTGCTTGTTCGTTACGTAACATGAGATGGTGGTGATTATGGTGATGGTGGTATTGTGTGTTTGTGTGATCTCGCGGAATGAACGGTCGAGATTGGTTGTTGCTGCTTGATCCTGTTATTAGGAGTTGATGATCTGAATTTGTGCTTGATGTTGTTGTTGTTGTTCCTTGTTGTTCTCCTCCTATTTTGAATAGGTTTTTCTTCTTGAACACTCTACATACTACCCATCCATCCTCCTATATTATACACAAAAAGTTTAATTATTCCAAGTTTTCATTTAACAATCAAAGTGTTATATGACGGGATTAATCTGAGATCAGGTAGAGTTTAGTCGCTATTAATTTTGAGATATCACAATATAACATGCATCTTATTATATAGATACTTGCATTATGACATTCAGGGGCGTTTTAAGTCAAATAGAGCTCTCTGCTCCACAAGAAAAATGAGGCCCCAAGATTTTGATTGAATTACATCAATAAAGCTTGTAAATTTAATGACCAAATTCGAAGGCCTGGTTCCCATGCTCGTGGCTGAACGGGGACTTAGACACCTCTGATGACATTATCTAGACTATATATTTAATGAAAACTCCATACATTTTTAAAATCTCACATGTATCGGATTTAGATATTTTTCTAGGAGAACTCGCTTGCTTGTACTTTTCAATAATCACAGGACTTGTCTATCAATAATCTTGACTAGGTTTATTTGTTCTACAATTTTTCATTGCACCATTGTTCTTATACCATTTTTCTCATATTTCCCCCCAAAAAATGTATCAAATTGAGTCGATAAATCTCAAATTAGCGTGGCATTTGTTTATTTTTTCCTACTAATATTCTGAAGTACATGACATTTGATACGAGTTCAATAGGGAATATCTTTTGAATGTGTAAATAAAATAGATGAACGACTTACATTATTAGTAGAATGAGGGTCATCACTGTCTTCTAAACGATACTCGTGCATAATCCAATCCGATTTTTGGCCATGGGGAGCTCTACCACGATAGAACACAAGAGTTTTACGCATACCAATCTTTTTAAATGTATTTCTGATGCATTTGTCTCTTCCTGTTGCTTTCCAAAATCCTGCATTTGTTGCTCTATTTGTTCTTGATCCTGTTGGATATTTCCTATCCTTATGGCTGAAAAAATACCATTCATTTTGTGGTGTTGTTCCGATCTTACACCTCTCTGTCAAATATAAATATATATAGTTTTAAGATTATTAAATCGTCATTAGAAATGTATAATACATTAGTTTGTATTATACTTGTATGTAATATGCTATAATGCACATACAACTAAGTATTCAAAAATAAAACTAAATTACATACCAGGAAAAAAGCACAAACATCCGAAGAAAAATTAATATTATTACTCCCTCCTTTCCAATTATTTGTTTACATTTGATTGAAATATGTCTAATAGCTAATATAAAAAGTAAACAAATGACTGAACGAGGGAATACTTTTTTGAACAATTTTAGAAAAACTGCATCTTAAGCTTAAGATTATTGGAGAATAATTAAAATTTTGGGAGTACTTTTGGAAAATAGTACTCCATCCGTTCCGGTCATTTGTTTACCTTTTCCATTTTAGGGTGTCTCAGTCAATTTTTTTTTTCTATTATGAGAATGCGTGCTATAATGAGCATTTCGATTTTCCACACTTAATTCGGTCCACTTGTAAATTGTCATCAACTAATTGGCCCCTTTTCTTTGTATTTGTGTGGAAATCAAAGGTAAACACATGACCGAAACGGAGGAAGTAATAGACAGGCAAATTGTTTGAATTTTTCATTATGATCTTTCGTTATTATAACTTATTTATCTTATAATTTTAACAAGTTATATACACAATTAAATCAGGCGAAGAAGATAATGCACTAATTATAGATCAATCATAATCATACTCACTATGAATTATGAAAGGAATTGTTTGTTGAAATATATGTTCTAATTTACATAAGGTGAAATATAGTATGGCCCTAAGTTGTAAGATTATATATGTCGAAGAATTGATCACTTCTAAACTCATTTCATGATTGTTTAAGATAACAATAATTCAGGTAAAATAAAATTAATTTTGAGTAATTAGCATATTACAATTCAGTCTATAGTGGTGATAATTTTTTAGATTCTACTTTTAAAATTCTTCACATATTTAAGAGTTAAGACAAATGAAAAGAATTCAAGTGAACACATAATTATTAGGATATATTAGGATACTATATATGTAACAAATTAATAACAAACAAAAAATAATCAAAATTAAGTAAAAGATGACTATAATATTAAGTGAGCATATATAAATATGTTTATAACGTTTCAAAATCAAGGGAGCTAGCTTTGTATAAGATGACGGTGAGAGCACTCGCAGTGAGGGATTACTTACTGTTGTCAACGGTGGACACTCCGATCACAAAAAAAAAAAAAAAAAAAAAAAAAACATAATAATATTGCACAAATTTGTTAAGAATTGTAGAAATAGATAATAAATAATTTTGTTATAGGCAAAGAATAATAATGGAGTTTGTCTAAGCCATAAACATACCTTGAAGATCCCAAGGTTCCATCTTGTTCAAATCAACCTCCCTAATAACATCCATATCAAACTTCTGAAACGAAACCTTCTTCTTAAGATAATAATGCAACAACTCTTCATCCGTCGGATGAAACCTAAATCCCGGCGGAACTCCACCGTTGCTCGACGACCCCATCCTCGCTCTAAGAAAACTCAAGTTAAAAGGAATCAACGACTTTCAAGTTACAAATGTTGTAATACAACCAACCAATGATTTATTTGTGCTTGCATTTGCAGTTAAAGGAAGCTCTTATAATTGTAGTAAACAACGTTAATTATAATAATAATTTTATTAATATTAGTTAATAAGTACTCTCTCCGTTCCGGTCATTTGTTTACCTTTATGTGTCTTTGTGTTAGATCTGTCTTGAATTGTTAGTCGCAAATTCGAACGACTATGACGTATCTGTTATCTGTATTAGGCTATAGTTCCGTTTTGGGCATTTTCTAGGTTATTCTGTATTAGGTCTTAGAAAGTATTATGCATATCATATCGTTCTGAATCTGTAATCTGAAAACTCCTCACCCATTGATAAAACTCTCCTCCCTTTTGCTCTGTGCACGTAGTTAACACACCGTTAGTAAACCACGTAAATCTGTGTGTTTTGTTTCTTTAACGTCCTTTTTTTTTTTCTTTCTCGCGTCTGTTATAACACTTTGGTTATGGTACAAAGAACAAGGAAACAGAACGAGACCAATTATTAGATGACAAGTGAGACAAATTGAGTGTGTGAGATCAAATTGCGTGAAATAGAAACGTTAACAATTGACTGATACACCCTAAAACGCAATAGGTAAACGAATGACTGAGACGGAATGAATATTAATGATAATGAATTAATGATATTAATAAACTGGAGAAAGTAAAGAACGTCAACGGGGTTACGTGAAGAGGAAAAAGTTGGAAAGCGGTGACTACGGCGACGGCATGGGGAAACTGAGCTAGCTAGCAGTATTACTCTCCTCGTCGCACGGTCGCATATATTCATCAAGACTTCTATTCATTTGGGTTTCATCTTTCGGTCTTCTCTCTATTAAATAATTAGTGTCTTATAAAGTTTTACGTAAATTCTAAGTTATGCATGAAAATTCGCTAGCATTACGAGGCAAGGTAAACCCTCGTCATGTGGATTTTTATTTTTTATTTTTTTTAATATAATAAAGAGTGTTGGGAAGTAGGCAAGATAAATGAACACAAATTCTTATTATAGACGGACACTATCCGTCTATATGTATAGACGGATACCATTTTTCCTCACAAAATACCCATTTGCCATAAAGTGGAAAGCACATGGGAGGTGTCCCACCTTGTCCCCCCTACCCATTTTATTAGAGGTCTTTACCCGTCTGTTCGCCCCACCCGTCTATACCAAGACCTATTGATAAATGAATTGATGTAATTATGAACATAGACTTTTATTTGGGTGAAATTGAATAATTTGATATTGGTTTTGGAAGTGAAATTTGTTAGATTTAATCCGAATTGAGACCATAAACTCCATACTAAATTATTCGGTATAAACTGTAGAGCGGAAGCGTACCTGATTACATGACGAAAGGTTGGAATGAACCGTCTGAAGGGACGGTCTTCGGATTAGGTCTTCTAGTAGACACACATACCATGGGGATCTCTCTCACGATGGGATGCGGGAGATTAGGTTATTGTGTGCTACTGCGGGACCATAACCCGGGTGACTTATATATAGTCTCCTTAGTCTAATGCGCCCATCATGCATTAGCAAACCTAATGGGTATCTACACTTAGATAAAAGACTGACCCATACTTTTTATGACGTAAATAAGCCCATATTTAATACACCGTAGAGGATCACTTTATATTTGGGCTAACCTTAAATGATAGCGCATAAATACAATTATTACCGAATTAATAATTTGTCCATATATAATATTGTATTAGGCCTATATTTCTTACAATCTCCCACTTGGGCCAAATACATTGTAATACTCCGTATTTATAGTCTTGGGGGTACTCTATCGAGTAGCCCTTACTCTGTCGAGTAAGGGCAAGTTGCGCAGATAAATAGTTTCTAACCTGTTGGGCACTCGATCGAGTAGTCAGCACTCGATCGAGTAGGGGGTACTCGATCGAGTACCTTGGGTACTCGATCGAGTGTCCGGTTTATCGGGGGAGTTTTCTCGGGTTTTGTTAATTACGCGATTAAGGGTATATAAACATATTCGGCATTGTTCTAAATCACTTTTTACAAAACCTAAAACCTGTTTAAGAGAGAAAGCAACTTGTCTTCTTCCTAATCGCGTTCTTGACAATTCCCGGAGTTCAGACGGTCGGTTTGCATCGTAGTTCGTGTCGTTGGATTCCTTGCGTCGAGGGTAAGCTTTTAATGTAATTTATATAATGATTTGTTAAGATTAGTGAAACCCTAATTTAGGAATTGGGGGTTTTTATGAATAGTAATTGAATAGTAGTATCTATGTGTTGTATGGTAGGAGGAGAGTTCATAGAAGAGGCGTTTTGAGACACCGTAGATACCGTCTGCGTGTTGTGCTTTCCGGGTAGGATTTCCTACTCGCATTAGTCCCATAATGGGATATTGGTGATGTCTTTGTAGTTAGTTGACGATATGATGATTGTAATTGTGATTGTGATTGTGGTTGTGTTTGTTGATGGTTCTCGAGATGCGTTCTCGGCTGAGTGGGGTCACTTGCGGGAGTGATCTCACGCCCTAGTTTCGCCTTTCGTGGAACCCGCCACGAAAGGGGATGTGCACATTAATGGACGGGGTTATCGCTCGTACGATGAGCGGGGCTTAGGTGGGAACGGCTGCGGTCCCCCATCGGCGGGTCGTCCAAAGGACGATCGGTGATTGAGACGGTTGGTTGGTTGGTGTGTGTGTGTGTGTGATTCAAATTGTCTGTTTGTCTTATTATCGTATCTATGTTGATTGTGTGATTAGTACTCGACTTTGGTGTTGTTTTGTAAACTGCGGTGATCCATTCGGGGATGGTGAGCGGATATTGAACAGGTATAGAGATGATATCGGGATAGTGGGATGGCCACGACATGACGATAGAGCCTTCCGTTGTAGTCTAGTTTTATTTACATTTCCGTTGAGCTCGCATAGCTTTGGAATAATGTATTATACTTTCAGTTTGGTTTCGAGGATTGTATTCATTCATTAAACTATTATAATAAATGTTGTTTCTGTTTTGTCTATTTGATTATCATACCTCGGGCAACCGAGATGGTGATGTCTTCATACCTGAGTGGTCCTGGTAAGGCACTCGGAGTATGGGGGTGTTACATACATTCATATATGTGTGACACCTGATAATTGTATTTACAATATAACCTTATGAGCTCAAAAAAAAAAAAAATGCTATCAAACATCCAACCGTCTTAAGCAATTCGGTCCATCAATCATACCAACATAGGATCAAAGCGGCCTTTGCTCCAGTTTGTCGTAGCAGGACCCTCAATGGTCACATATGTCAATATAACCAACGACATGAATCGAGCATGGGAGTGCAGCATGAAAATAGCATCCGAATGTGATCCCTATATGCATATTTTCAACTGGTCCACCTTAGTGAGATCAACCAAAATAACACAGAGTGAAACCGTAAACCTAAAACCTTATTTCTGCAGAACTTAATAACCGTAAACTTTAATGTGTCTAACATGACAAACTCCCACTTAAACTGAATTTCCTTAAAACCGAAACACCCATTTGAGCAATTAGCTCAAGAAAGACCGTGAGTGCTAATTCCTTAGTAAGCGGATCCGCAAAATGGAGTTTGTATCAACATGTATAATTGACACCTTTTCACTCTTGAATTGTTTCTTTAACAATACGTCATTTATATTGTTATTAGAAACTTTACAATTGTACATTTGTCGCAAAATAACTTAAATGGTCTTTCAATACCGTACTGAATTTGCAGCCACATGACAAATGTTCATAACCAACTAGGAGTCGAAATACCAAATGATCTCAACCTGAATCGATCTCCTATAAATAATGTTTTGTCCCAAATATAAATGACCAACAATATATTTGGCTGCCCTTAGTGGATCCAAGATCCTAATCCGTATTACCTTAATATCTGTCCAACAAACTTTAGATTGTACGCAATATCTGAACGCATACAATCTAAATATATACCATAATACTTAAACACAAATATTTCCTAAGACACATGAGTTTAAGCATTAATGAATCTTTCTGAATATTTTCCTTAGGGCATTTGAGACTAATTTGTCTCCTTAACTGAAAGGGTATTAACTAGAAATATTTACTTACTCCCACTGAATCTTGAGTATCTACAATCATCTACCCATTCATCTAAAACAAATAAGATGACAACAAGGCAGATTTGTAATCTTTATGACGGAAAACCTTACTTGAGCTTTATTGGATGAATTCCCTTATTGCAGAAATTCTACTTTGAATCTATTGAATCAAAGTTCTAGTTACTGCACGTCTGCACTGAATAGTTTCATCAATGTCACCATTGCAAAACAAACCTTTAACATTCATCCAATATAACCAAAAAACCGAATATGCCAAAAAGTCCTTATAGTCAATACCGACACGATGATCCTGATTGTCACATTACCTTTTACATCTTTCTTGGTAACAAATGAATATTTGAAACCAATATATTTCACAACTTTAGGTAATGGAACAAAGTCCAAATATCATCATTCATCAAATAACTTATTTTCTTTATGGCATCAATCCACTTATATGAGTTAGGACCTTCAATGGTTTGGCAAAAAGAGATTAAATCATCTTTACCATTCCATTATCTAACTCTTGCTGCAACTTGTTAGTCCGTCATTACATTGTTATTCCCTTTTAATCATATAGACCACAATGTAATTATCTATAATTGCATTAATCCTTATAAGTGGATCTTTTAATTGGTTCTTGAGATATTTGAGTTTGTTCTACCGAATTGATCTTGACGATCCTATATAGGGAGACTTAATAATTTCAATTACCTTTTCTCCCACTCAAACTCAATATTCTCAACGAACCCCATAATTTCCGTCTTAAATAACTTGATTGTGGGATCATTACCTTATTACCCTTAAACCTTAAGTACTATCCAACAAATTAGTCATTAACATTCCTTAAGTCCAACTATTAACCTTATGGTTTTTAAACCTCAACCTTAATTAGTTAGACATACTAGATATGTAAATAATTTACACTATCATTAAATAGTCAATGCTATTGTTAGAACTTTATCCAAAGATAGCTGCAATCTTAAGAACTTAGTACTAGAGTAATATGGAAAAGAGTATGAATTATCACACTCCTTACCAGGCCTTAGGATCTTGTTTGCATGCATACCACACCATCCATATTAAGAATCCTCATATGGTGTAATAATATCAAATAAGAGATCGAACTCCTCTAGAAATTCTTTAAAAAATAACCTTGACGTTGTATCTTTAATAGTCATTTGACAAAGTATTAACACTTATGATAAAAGATGATATAATTATTTCTTTACTGAGTAAAATAACTCAGTCAAATATCACTGAAAACGTCAAGAACTTAAAACTTCTCACAAATGAGATTTAGATATCCATGCCTAAAATTCCGTCTACAAATTAACATAATAATTTAAACCATTAATACCTAAGTATAAAATGGTTCACCTTCCGTTTATATGTTAATAATGAGACACTAAAAAAAAAATTGGTATCTAATCTCCTTTTAACCCTTAAATATGAATATCCGAAGTAAAGGGGTCAACAATTTCATTTTGACACAAAACGTTAATTTCCTTTTTAATGTGTCATACCGAAGAGAAATTGTAGTTTCATAATTCTTCTTTATATCCGTTGAACTTTAATGCAAGATTACTTGAAAGAGATTCCAATCTAAACTATATAAAGTTATCAAAAATGTTAGATTGTCATTATTTGAATTGGGAAAACACAAAATTTATTTTTTTCAATGGACAATAAACCAAATTTGCCCATATAAAAAATATTTGAATTCCACCTAAGATGGTACTAAAAAGAATCTTCCAAATTCAAATAAAGGAATAAGTCATTAATGATAACTAAATTAGTTGGCTGTCTCAAACTCAGATGATGACTTGCCCCAAATAGATGAATCTTTCATCATCACTTGGCTTGTCATATCTTAGTTATACTTGCATCAATATCCTTATGTGGGTGAAAAAACCAGATATCCCCACCAAACATGATTGGATATAAAAAAAAACTTAACCTTACACAACCAGAATGAGAAGATTAACTTTACTGACACGCCAAGCGTTAAAAAATGTTTACTAGATTTTCCTTATGTGTCAAAACTCTTAACAAACTAACACTAAAAAGTCTAACCTTATGTTTGTTGTTATTTCTTTGAGTTTGACTTTTGCAGCTTCTTAATGAACTTCTTAATTAACTGAATTAACTGAAAAATGCCCTTAAATATATCCTTAATATTGCCTTAGATAATCACTAAACAATGCATTTTGAATGCCCTACTCCATCCTCAAATCACGTGAGTCCACACGATACTTTCCTTATGAGTAGCAATTATACATTCTTAAAGCAATGTTAAGATTATCGCGGCCCAAAATAAGTATTTACATTCTCTTACCATTCATTTAATAAATGGTCTCATCCGAATTGAGAGTGTAACCGAATATAACAGATATAATGAGCATAAATGTCAATCGAATGAACAAAACAATATCCTTATATTTTGAATAAATTCAAATAATTAAAGTGTCTTTGCACAATTAATATTTAGTTGTTAAACATAAATATTAACTAGTTAAAGACACTACTTTTTAGTAATTGTAATCAAATATTGACGATAAACTCACGTCGAATACTAAGCCTTCCTTTGGGCCGACTTAATAATCACATGAAAATCCGAATAATCATCACATATTTATTACCCTACGTGTATATAATTCTGCCAAATAATGGCCTTCCTTTGGGCCGACCATTATTCGCATGAATTACACACACTAAACTGAAAATTTGAATTTATTCACCTTAACAAGCTGTATGGGCATAATCCTTATGAGTGTCATAAACATTACGACACTCCCTTAACTTGATTTTCAGATTCAAATATTGGCATTCCCATCAACACAAGACACCTAGCACAACATTAAGTTTAGTCTTTGGACATAAAATTAACTTGTAAGTGGTCATCTTGGTGTAGTGATCAAGTATTAACAATAAATTTCTGTCAAACATTAAGCCTTCCTTTGGGCCGACTTAATATTCACATGGAAACCTTACAATTGTTACATACTTACCACCACAAGCATGATTGAATTTCGGCCAAATAATAGCCTTCCTTTGGGCCGACCATTATCCGCATGAAACTCAATCACACACTGTAGTCATAATATTCTAAATCATTCAACTTACACAATAGTGGTTACTTTGGCAACTTATTGTGTCGATCAAACAACCTAAAATATTAGACCCGTTATTATAAATCCGATTGGCCAATTATTAAATCTGAAAACACAAGTTTTTAATTGACAAGTGACTTAACCTTTAGTGATAATATACAAAACTATATTAAAATAGTTCTTTAGTCATATAAGTCTGTAAAACTGATAGACCATGCAAGTATATATCCTCAATTTTCACTTGTCATTAACTTAAGAAGACCGAATCATTATAAACCTTATCTCAAATTATCATGCTTAAGAACTTTGATCATAATCATAATCATAATTGAATTTTGTTGACATACTATTTAATACCTTGTTCTAATTAGAACCCTTACATTATTTTAATCCTTAATAGCATATCATACCAAAACCGAAACTGTAAAGCATGATTTAGAAATACCGGGAAAGTGGTGATTAACCCCCATAACTTTGTGCAATTGTGAAATTAACCCCCACAACTTTCAATTAGAGTGATTAGGCCCCATAACTTACATAATAAGTGAAATTAAACCCATTTATCAAAATCTCACGAGAAATTCAATTTATCATATCAAAAAAATAAAAATGGTTCTGTTTTTATGAAAATACAAAAACAAATAGCATAAATTAGATAGAAAAAATAAAAAATACTTTACAAAAATCAAACAATTTATTATTTTTATACAAAGCACAAATTTTTCAACTTGTTTTTGCAATTTTTGTAAAAAAAAATTCAATTGCAAAATATTTTTTCAATTTTTTTTACATACGTATGTAATTCGGTATGATTTTTAGAAAAAAAAACAATTAACATTTTTTTGTGAATTTTTTTGAAATGTTGAAAAATAGAGTATTTTGAATATTGGTTTGCCCTTTTATTATATTGTTTATATTTTTTGTCATGAAAATCTTTTATTCCACTTTTGATTTTAACACAACTACCTAACAAAATACTTTGCAATTGAAATTTTTTTACAAAAAATGTAAAAAACGTTGAAAAATATGTATTTTATATAAAAATAATAATTGTTTGATTATCGTAAATTAGTTTTAATTTTTTATCTAATTTATGCTTTTTTTTTAATTTATTTTTGTCAACTTTTATTTTGTATTTTTCATAAAAATATAACCATTTTTACTTTTTTGATATGATAAATTGAATTTATCGTGAGATTTTGATAAAGGGGTTTAATTTCACTTATTAAGTAAGTTATGGGGCCAAATTACTCTAATTGAAAGTTATGGGGGTTAATTTCACAATTGCACAAAGTTATGGGGGTCAATCACCACTTCCCCGTTTAGAAATACTATAACAAAATAATTATACAGTAAATATACAACCCCCAAAAAAAACCGTGGGAAAAGCCAACCAAACATGTGAATAAACCTTATTGTTAAACAAAGATCAGTGGGTACTTAATTCACCAACCATGGACTCTAGTCTCTAAGACTCTAACCATGTATAACCAAAGTACTTTAGTGAAGACCAAACCTAAAGAAGGCATATATAATGATCATGTCTAACTCGTGTATAACTCCTTAAGCATCAAACCAAAAATCGTAAAACCATTATGATACCAAATAATGGCCTGCTGTATAACAAATTACTTACCATATACATAGTGCACTAAATTTCCACATAAACTCATCACTAGCATGCCAAATTGTGAACTTTAACAGTCAACAGTGACACTTGAATCCCACATAAGATTCTGGGCCGATATCTTTAACACCTTGAGTACCATGTTATGCCCACAATTCCCAATTAAAAGGGTGCCTAATTGGTGCGATAATCCTTAATTGATTATTAGGATTTGTCTTTAAACTAAATTCACAAACCCATAACCAAATATTGAATTAAACCAAACAGCACTATGAACTTTGAAATAAATTAATCATAATGGCATAAAATAGGGTGATAGATTTAGTTAATCATGTGCTCCACATCAAACAAACTTTAATGCTAGTCAAAATATACGAGAAACACAAGAACAATCAAAATCCAGAACACCCATAAAGGCAACTGTGAACGAATACTTTGCGTACTTGCGGCAGACTGAATTCAAGGAAAACATGAACCGTATCACACCCAAATAATTTAATATGAAGGTGGCTCTGATACCACTTGTTAGATTTAATCCGAATTGAGACCATAAACTCCATACTAAATTATTCGGTATAAACTGTAGAGCGGAAGCGTACCTGATTACATGACGAAAGGTTGGAATGAACCGTCTGAAGGGACGGTCTTCGGATTAGGTCTTCTAGTAGACACACATACCATGGGGATCTCTCTACTGATGGGATGCGGGGAGATTAGGTTATTGTGTGCTACCAGGGACCATAACCCAGGTGACTTATATATAGTCTCCTTAGTCTAATGCGCTCATCATGCATTAGCAAACCTAATGGGTATCTACACTTAGATAAAAGACTGACCCATACTTTTTATGACGTAAATAAGCCCATATTTAATACACCGTAGTGGATCACTTTATATTTGGGCTAACCTTAAATGATAGCGCATAAATACAATTATTACCGAATTAATAATTTGTCCATATATAATATTGTATTAGGCCCATATTTCTTACAAAATTGACTCAATCGAAAATTTGTGAAAGTGTGAGATGATTACTGAGTAAATAAAAAAGACGCGCGACTCTCGTAGAAAGAAATAAAACTAAATAATAACATAATACAATTTCTTTTTTACAGTTGAAAATTAAAAGTCATCACACCTAATCAAACGATATAAACTCAACTAAAGTAGAAGTCGGTAGAAAATTGTGGGAAGGTTATCTTCCTGGTTTTTGTGAGAACAATTGATTGGTCGGAATGTCATAAGTTAATCCTAATTTTGAGACTTTCAAAAAAAGAAAAATAGATGGGGTAAGTTAAATTCACGAGGACGGTGGTTGTTTTAGTTCTTATTATGGGGTCTGAAATGTCAAGTCACAATTTAGGGGTTTAGATTGATTATCTAAGTTTAAAGAACTAAAGTTAGTGGCGAATTTAAGGCCACGTTGGACAGGGTCTGATACTATGACCTAATTAATCATGAACTCATGATAGTTAATGTGGCTTAGTGGTTTGCAAGACAACTTTTCTTCAAGGAGACTAGGGTGCACTCCTCCATTTGCCCTCATTTTATTTTTAATATTAAAATTTCATATGTAAGAGTTACTAATTTCGATTTTTGACACTCCTTAACATTTTACTCAAGCTCCGCTACTGATTAAAGTAAACTAAACGGATATAAAAATTAATTACTCTTACTATAGATGGATATATCCGTTTAAAGTGAAAGACGGGTCAAATATGTTTAAAATGGTGGCATTTTTGGGTCCCACACCATGCAACTTGTTTTGCTTGTCTTATGCTTGAAGAACTATAGACGGATATCTCCCGTCTATAATGAGAATTTGTGTAAAAATTAAAATACTAAAGCAACGATCAACTAGAAATGATGTATCAATATCATATTCAATTAGGGCAATCTCTCTCTCTCTAAAAAAAAAAACCCTCTCTAAAAACCTAGCCTCCATTATTATTCGGGGGCTTCCATCGATCATCCATCGATGGTAAGCCCCTCAAAAGCTTTCTTAAACAACTAATATAATGCAGATCTATCTTATTTTCAATAATAGTCTCCCTTTTGGTGAGATCTGTTGTTCCGTCCCTTCTTTCGGGGTTTTTCCATTTTTTCGTGGGATTGTTATCAATATAATAAGTTTTAATCGACGGGGAGATTATCAGATTTGTTTCGTGGATGAATACATCAAGACGGCTACACTGTTTCCCTCCATCAAGAAGGATGCAAAGACATCGATTATTCATAGATTCAAGAAATTTATGATTTTGGAGCGGCGCATCATTACGATATTTAGATAGTTATTTTGAATGTATTTTTTACGTTAGCAATCTTGATTTTCCTTTGTCTATTTGTTATCTTCATTGTAACCTACGCCTAGTTGATTATTAATGAGATGACAATTTCAAAAAAAAAAGAAATGATGTATCAATGAGAAGGAAACCTAAGGTTAGTCAGGTTCATATAAATGCTAAAGAGATCAATAAAGTCAGGATGTCAAGGCTAGGCTCCTATCTAGGCGATATTACGTCCTCTCGTTACTTATTAGACAACTCGAGCCCATCCTGCTTAATAGAGTTGTCCCATACGGGCCTTTATACGAGGTATCGGGCAAGAAGAATGAGAGCTCGGTGGATGGGTCAGGCTAACCCGCACAAATGTCCAACTCTACCTGAAAATGCTTGTTAAAACAAAGATTGCAAGAGAGATAACCTGCCACTAACAGGTGGTGAAACAGCCTTGAAAACAGTAACCGAGAGACTCGGAGACACCCTAAATCTCGAATAAATTACGTTACTAAATTGTAATATCTATACTCTTTCATGTATATGATTTACTTGGTCATGTACTTTCCCCCTCCTATTTCAACACCCTATTTTTCAATTTTGTTCTCACTTAAGTAACCCTTTCAATTTCAACAACCACCTAACAATCGCCAACACTACCCTGCCCCACCGCCCCCTCGCCAACCGACTCGCTCCCATTGTCAGCCAGACCCAACACTATCGTTCCCACGGACCTCCGACTGCCGCCCCCCAACCCCACCTTACTGGCAACCAGACCCACCACCTTTCCCCCATGGACTTTTTCCTCATCCTACACCTACCCACACAGACCCGTGCCACCACCCTCGCCTCCTGACCTATATGGCTACCTCGATCGCCGCCCTTTCCCTTCCTGCCACAACCCTTAACCTTATTTTTTTAATAAACCTCAATTTCCTCAATTAATTAATCTATTTATATTGAAACAAATAAAATTAAAGTGTAATTAATAAAGTTAGAACAATTACTTGGTCAATATAAATTAAGATTAGTAATTGAGTAATTTGATGAACATTTGATTATTTTTAAGAGGAAGAAAATTTGTATTTTGTTTTTTAAATACAAGGGAAGTACAGAGATGTATAACAAAAAGTTAACGAAAGAGTAAAACTCGTAAATCAATTACGATTTACGAACTATAAAACCATCTCATACAAGAATTGAGGCTTCATAGACCCTATTCTTTTGGATTTAATTATTTAAGTTTAGTTTAACTCCATTCAATTTAGTTTAGTTCTTTTTAGTTAAATTCAATTTAACTTTATTGAGTTTAGTTAGATTTGTCAATTAATCCTCTCGTCACTTATTTTCGTTCCAAGAAAAAAAAACTATTTCGAAAATAAATAAAATAAACAACAATACCCCTCTCTCTTCGCAGAGTTCTCGTAATCCCGGCGGCGATCACCTCTCTCGTTGGACTCGCCGGGAAGTGACGTCATAGGCATCCGATTCCGCTTCTGACGTAAGGGATAAACGGTAACAATGTCGCGTCAAATTACAACGCCTCACTTTCACAAATCCAAAACCCTCGATAACAAATACGTAAGTCCAATTTTCTTGTTGAATTGCATTCAATTGAACTGCTACTTACTTTAATTCAGAGTACAATTGTGTTTGCTGAATTGCATTCATTGATTGATTTTTCTGCTGTGATCATCTTCTTCTACAATTAGTCTCACTCTAGACGGATATATCTGTCTAAAGTAAAAGACGGATCAAATTTGCTTAAAGTGGTGATATTTTTGGGTGGACATGCAACTTATTGCTTGTCTTATGTTTAAAATGAGTGGATATTTGTCCCGTCTATAACTATAGACGGATATCTCCCCGTCTATAATGAGAATTTGTGCTTCTGATGAGTGTAGCTACAAAATTTTCGGTTTTTGTTACGGTCACTGTATCAGTTGTTACGGTGTAATCTCGCTAAATGCAGCCAATATCGCCTCAAAATGTGCTAAAAGAACCTTCATGACTTCGTTGCGAATATTTAAAATAGTGATTTTGGTGACCTAGAATTTGTTTTGGTTTTAGCTTTGTGATCAGAAGACTATCATCTGATGATCTGATGAATACCTTGTGATTAGGTTCAGCATAGTGGATCTCAGTATAGTGTAGTTCTTTAGTGTGTTTTCCTAAAGGAGAGAGTTGCTTTGGTTCCGGTATTCAATAAAATCATTACATTATTCAAGTTCTCTAAAGTCTGTTGATTTAGGTAGATCACACTTTCCTGCCTAAATAAATCGGCACTGTTAGTTTTTTTGTATATTTGAAAGGCAATACGTTTTGATTAATGATAATTACTTGGGTTACATTAGTTTTCGTTGTTTTTTTTTTTCTGCTAATATGTTCATCGCGTGGAAATTTCCATGTTAGATGCTTGGTGATGAGATTGGCAAAGGTGCATATGGTCGAGTATACAAGGGTTTGGACTTAGAAAATGGAGATTTTGTAGCAATTAAGCAGGTTTCATTGGAGAATATTGCGCAGGAGGACCTTAACATTATTATGGTTTGTTTCTTGTTGCCATATTTCTTACAACATCGTATCATATTTGCTTTTAGAGTGTTACTTACCACGGAGGCTTTGTCTACTTAATTTTCTTTCCCCACTCTCTTCATCTCTCGAAAATTACAAGTGACCAAGCTTTCTTGGCGTATTGCTTTTTTGCTAATATAAAATAATAAAACTGAAGAGGATATTTCAGCTCTTTAGTCTTTACAAACAACAAATAACATTTCGTTCTTAAACTTTCAAAAAATTGTGTGGTAGCAATTTTTCTTGTGGTCTCTTTACATATAATTATGATTCTAGTTGGCTGCGGTGTCTGCTTAAGTGTATGACAATGCTGATAGATTTCACTTTGCGCTGTGGCTAAAGAGGCGAAAAAGAATATGTGTGGCGCTTCTAAGTTGGTGGTTGTTGAACTATAGCAATCTGTATTATGACTGAACAAATGTCTTGTAAAGAACTTTTGTCTTGCATGTGGTCACTCTTACGATAAGATCCATTACTTATAGGACTGACCTGTACTTTTATTTTATGTTATGATGTTTATCGCTTGGCTTGACGTATGGAATCCATTATCTCAGCAAGAGATTGATCTCCTCAAGGTACTCTTTCTATGCTTTCAGTCAAGTAATGACCTTGTGTAAAAATGTGAACGGAAAAGAAGTTTCCATTATATGTGGAGGGCCGGAGGCAGCCTTTTAGGCCTACACACTGCACGGATTCCTTGATGAGATAAACATTAACATAGTAATTTTTGAAAATATGAACATATCCTGGTGAGAGTCACATGGTGAGACTAAGGACTTGTTTGGATACAAAAATTGGAGGGAAAGGAAGGGGAGGGGGAAGGAGGGAAGAGAAGGGAAAGAGAAGGAAGGGAAGGGTAAGGAGAATGGGGAGAGGAGTTTTCCCTCCAAATCTTTCCTTTGTTGGAGGGAAAATAATCTGGTTTGGAGGGAAAATGCTCCCCTCCAAATACTCTAGCATATTGATCAGAGACTTAAGACGTTATCAGTTGACAGTGCATGAGTGCATGATGAGTCATTGATAAAACGTAGCTTTTCTTGCCATTGTCTTTTAGTAAATTGTTGGTGTGAGGTCATTCATGCAGTCTGAAACATAACTGCGTTTTGCAGAATCTCAACCACAAAAACATCGTAAAATATCTTGGATCCTTAAAGACCAGGAGCCACCTTCACATAATACTTGAGTAAGGGCCGCTGTTTGTTTGGCCTTTTTTTTTTTTGAGTAAAAATTCCAGTTAGCTTCTTTGTAGTAACTCAGCGATGTGGCCAATTCATGTTTCTGAAGGTACGTGGAAAATGGATCACTTGCAAATATCATCAAGCCAAACAAATTTGGGCCTTTTCCCGAACAACTAGTTGCTCATTACATTGCGCAGGTTTACTTTTACCTCACGTCATTCAGTATATGTCTTCATTTATATTCATATTCTTATCCATGCTGGTTTGGTATAGGTTTTAGAAGGTCTCGTATATCTCCATGAACAAGGAGTTATTCATCGTGACATCAAGGGTGCTAATATATTGACTACAAAAGAGGTATGTCTTTCTGCCATTTGATTTTATGTTTTATATATCAATTCTATTGATCCTCATAGTGGTTCCCTTGGCCTTTATCGAGGCATTTTGTGCTGCAGGACTCTCTCATTATTTTGTAGACAGTTCAGTAACATAAGAGTAGTACTTTTATGCTCTTTTTAAAACTATGACACCCTATTCAGTTTTCAAGGGTCTATGAGACCTTAAGTTTGGCCAGTAAATTTATAGTAGCTTACGTTGCTATATAAAATTTTCAAAGTTATTTCTGTGCCACAAGTGATTTAACTTTTCATATCAATGATTTTGTTCGAAATTTCCCCTTCACTTCACTGGGCTCGAGCACTTGAGCCCTAAGGTGCTTAAAGGGTGCTTTTAAATACAATTTACATAGTGATAGATTATCTGGTTCAGATCGCAATTTTTACCATGCTCATTTCTTTCAATTAGAAGCGTTACATTCTCTCTTGATCAGCTTGGAAGATGGATGATGATAATGACAATGTGCATTTTGGACTCCTGTGCCCTCCTCAACTATTTTAGCTAGAAAAGTAGTGCAAAAAACCCCTTACCTCGTCAGACAGTTTGTGTATTTTCAACACTGTCTTGTCAACAGTGTAGCAAGCCTTTTACATCCAACCCCCCTGTCCTGCCTTTGCTAGGAGCTTAGCATAAAAAGGTACATGGTGCACGGAGTGAAAGGTCTTGGCGCACCTACCATGCACACAAGGCACCATTTTTGCAAACAAATTTATATTTACAAAATAAAATATTGTGCAACAATACTATTGTTTATGGTAAAGAGGGCTAACATGCAACAAGTGAAAGATAATAGCATAGTAGAAGTATCAAACGAAGAAATATAGAATTTGAATAGGAATGTGCCTTGGTTTATGTTACTCTGACACTTCAATTAGGTCACATGTTGCGTGTCCGACACTTGAATTGTTTGACATGACTGTTTGTCACTTCATATTATTCAAAAAATAATGAAAACTTCGCGGAGAATAACCGTATCTGATCCTCTGGCATCGTGCCGTGTCAGGCACTTGCAGCCATGTCAGAGTAACATAGATCTCGAGGCTCGGTCTGTATTTTGTGTGCATGGTACACCTTAGGCGCCTTGAGGAATTTTGGCTAGTGTCTAACTGAATCTTGCGGCTAGGCGCAAACCTTTGAGGCACTTGGTAAAAAGTGACTGAAGCCAGGGTCGTAGCATAGTGGCTAGGCCCTTTCTTTAGGTTATGACGACCAGATTAATTACAAATTCCATGAATCTTCTCTGCAGAACTACTTGAAGACCAATATAGATGTAAAAGGTGTCTAGCTAGCTGGCTAATTGTACTAGGATACACAACTGGGTAGCATGTAACCTTTCTAATGCAAATTGCAGCCTTGCGTTTGAAAACTTAAAAAGTTCCTTCCTGTATGTAGCTGATGTTTGTGATCATGTTGTGCCTTTATCTGTTGTCTGCAATTGACTCCTCATGGTATAATTGTACTAGGCTCCACCACTGGGTAGCGTACTAATGTGTTACCTTTCTACCACCAATTGCATCCAGTGGATGGAGAATCATGCTACCCAGATTTTCAACTTCTGCTCAGAGTTCTGAAGTCATCATCTGTAGTTCTGTACCATTTTTAGAAGTTTGAAAACCTAAACTCTGCGATCTTTATGACTAATAGTTCTTGTATGCTGCTAATGTTTGCGATCATGTGGTGCCTTTATCTGTTGTTTGCACTTAGCTCCTGATGATATAATTATATATTTGCCTTTTTCAGAAAAATCTATGTTGTCTCTCTTGAATAGAATGTTCTCCACACTTTCTTCTGGGAGGTCGGGTCTTGCTCATTACGTGCCTAATTATTGATATACTTTCAGGGTTTAGTGAAACTTGCTGATTTTGGGGTTGCAACAAAATTGACGGAAGCAGATGTCAACACTCACTCTGTTGTTGGAACACCATACTGGATGGCTCCTGAGGTACTTTAATGATTTGAATTTGTTTCCTATGGTGCTAGTAACATTTTCTTGTGACATCTTTGACTCCTTTTTTTTGTTGTACATAGTAAGACAAAACTTAAGTGTTGATTCCCTGTAACAGAAGTTAATTGGTTTAGACCTGTGAAATGTACTGCCTTGCTTTAAAACTGTTTGAGTATGTTGCTTGTTCGCTTTCTGATTTCTGATCACTGCTAACTTAACTCTTGTGAACATGCATGGCCTTTGTTTTTGTTATGTTGTTGGAGTTTTCAAAATTTTCAGTTGCTGAATGTACATGGAACTTCTCAGGTAATTGAAATGTCAGGAGTGTGCGCTGCATCAGATATATGGAGTGTTGGCTGTACTGTAATTGAGCTTCTCACATGTGTACCGCCATATTACGACTTACAACCTATGCCAGCTCTCTTTCGTATCGTGCAGGTCTAGTCTCTACTTTTCTGATCAGTGAAATTAGAAACACCATGCCAATGAATCACTAGTGTGATGAAAATCTCCTTCAAGAGACTCGGAGAGCTAATTCAGTAGACTTACTTGTAGTGCTCAGGAGGCTGCCTTTTTCCGACCTTTTTTTAATTGTTTGTGATCATTAGTGCTTCCTTGTAGCACGTACAGTACAGATACATCACTGTACAATCTTAAAAGGTGGTGGATGAGAGAAGTGATAGTGGCAGTGATAGTGGCTTCCTTTTAGCACATACAGAGGATGATAAATTAGAGATTATGTGTAGTCATATCTTTTGATCGTTCAGTTAGGTGTTAGTCTGAAAGTGCTGGATCCTAAATCTTGATCTTTACTTACAGGATGAAAATCCTCCCATTCCTGATGGTCTTTCTGCTGATATGTCCGACTTTCTGCGCCTATGTTTTAAGAAGGTAATTTTGAAATGATGGTTCAATGTTATAAGATATATCAGGTGCCATCCTTGTTAACTGTCAGCCTTCTGACATATGATGTTGAGAATATTGCAAACTTGAGGGATTGAAAATGGATTTTCATAACATGTTTTTCATTCAGCAATTGCTTGGACTATGGCAAATTGATTTGGCTATCTTATAAGTCACAGATAGGTTCCATAGCCCCTAATACTCTTGATGGGTTTTAGTAATATCGTATGCATCCTATATCTTGGCATTTTAGGTTTTGTCAAAGTGAATATAGTGACAGGGTTACTCAAGAGTTCAAATTTGGCTTTTTAAAGTTGTATAGTTGGAGTCAAGTGCTGCAGTCTCAATGGCATTCGAATTTTCTCTCTTTCTAGATAAATCTCTAATGTGAACTTAAGAGCTTAAGCATTTTTTCCTCCTTTTGTACAGGTTCACCCTTTTGGTGTCTTTTTATACATGCGCCATCCCCTCGGTCAATATTTTATAGTATTACTTACTAGAAAAGAATATAGTGAAGAGGTCATGTTGTCGGCATTGTTATACTCTACAAATGGTGAACTTAGTATTATATTGCGGTTAGCCTTGAGCCGGTAACAAAATGTAGAAGCTATAGTTTTTTGGGTCTCCTTATATTTTTCCAGGCTTCCTGTTTTTTCCTTATTCTGGGGTAGTTAGAAATTATCTTCCTGAACTTTTAGAGATCGCAATTATGGATCCTTTGCTGTTTTCTTATTCCCGTTTTTCCCCTTTAAGAGAGCATTTACAGTTTTTAACTTGGTATTTGTCTATTTATCTCAAACACAATTGACATGTTAAGAGCATTTGACTAGAGTAGATTAATTTCACAGTGTTTCAATTGATTTCTTGGCTAACACTCAACACATATAGTCAGTCACGTAACTGAGATTTTGGAAGGGGAAAGGAAATATCTGTTTGTAACTTGTCATTGTCTCCTCACTTATTCTTCTCTTTCTGATAGTGACATTTTATTTCTTAATTTAGGATGCCAGACAGAGACCTGATGCCAAGATGCTGCTTTCTCATCCTTGGATACATAATTATAGGCGTACCTTGCATCCTCCTCTCCCTTCGAGTGATGCAGATAGGTACAGCTGCTGTGTGATAGTAGCACTTGTCTTTTAGACCATGTAGTTGTTTGTTTTCCTCTGAATTCAAATCTGCTTATGATTGATTATTTAATCCTTCAACATTATTTTACCGGACTTTTCTAATTTCAGTTGTTGAACATCACATTAGGTCTTCTCAAATTTTTCATAGTAGATTAAAGTTCTATTACATCTGGGTAATACCTTTTCTGCTCAAAGGGATATGACAACAACAATAAAAACAACATTATTCTAGTGTCTCAATGGCTCCCACAAATTTCGAGGTAAGGGGTGTCAGATGTACAGAACGTTACCTTTGTGTTAGCAACACAAAGAGGTTGTTTCGGAGTGACCCAAGATGAAACTGCATTGAGAATTGCATAAAATGATGCTACTTCACAATAAAAAGAAGTGTAGTCAGTTTAGTGGGTCATTTTCCTGTATTCCATAATAATCTAGAACCAAAGAATAACGAGTAGTTGGCTCCATTGGAAATGGAAACTTTATGCTCAAAGGAGATCATGAATAAAAAATAATGAATATGAGACTGTACTATTGAGTCTTGACTTGCTATTTCAAAGCAGATTATGTAACATGCTACCTGCTGCTAGAACGACGAATATCATGATTAAGGATTTGAGGAGTTTAAGGGCTTTTGTGGGTCTTTTTTTGGCTAGCTAATGTGTTCAAGTGTTTTCCCATGGTGGTTGGCCACTAGGTAAAACTCTATGGACTTATGGGGTGCATAAAAGTTTTTAGTGATCACATTTCTTACCACGGGGTTCTAATCAGATTTTTCAGCAAGATTGGAAGACAATTCAATAGTTAATACGGTTTTATTTTTTTACATCGTTGGTGACGTCATTATCGTTGGTGACCTTAATGGCCATGTGGGCTCAACGAGATGGTTTTGAGGGCGTTCATGGAGGTTTTTGAGGAGAGGAATGAAGCAGGGGGTGGTATATTGGATTTTGCGTTAGCATTATGACCTGGGTATAATGAACACTTGGTTTGAGAAGAGATACTCTCACCTAGTGATGTAGCACATAGTATTAAAGTAGGACGGGTGAAGTGGAAGAGTGCCATGGGATTTTTGTGTGATTGGGGTATACCTTATAAATTAAATGGTAAATTCTATCGCACGAACTGTATGTTGGGCGGTGAAACATGGTCACGTGCAGAAGACGGCTAATGGAAAATGCGTATGCTCCTGTGCATGTGTGTCTACACAAGGTGACAAGGAGAGATAGGTTGAGGAACGAGGTGGTCCGGGTAAGGTAGGAGTTGCGTCTATGGAGAATAAGATGTGGGAATACCGTTTAAGGTGGGTTTGACCATGTGAGCCGTAGATCACAGGAGGCCCCGATTAGGAAGTTTGAAAAATGGGGAAGAGAAAGACCATAACAAACACGGATTAGGGTGATTGAGAACTATGAATCTACTACCACTATTTTTTACATGTGCATTTTGCACTCTTTCTCCTTATCTGTATGATGAAGATATGTAGGAATCATATAACTATCTTTGTAGTAACATACTAGTTCATTTTTTGGATGTGCATTTTACACCTTTTTCTCTCTATCTGTATGACAAAGATGTGTAGGATCATATAACTAGCTTTATATTATCATAATAGTTCTGCTTCGCTTTATCATTCTAAAAAAGAGTGGCATAATTATATTCCTATAAGCAACCATATGCATTATTTAGAGATGATATTTGTGGTCTGGAAAACAATGTTCTGCACTCTTCCATTTGACTATCAATGTATTGGTAGTGCTTCAATGTTTTGTGGTCTTATTATGTTTTACTATACTCAAAAGAGAGTGTTGTCCTCTGTATTGTTGTAATATCTACACAATGGTCTATGGAGAGTCCTCTCTACCATCAGGTGTTAATGGTTTTACTGTTGCAGGAATACACAGGAAGATGCAGTGATGGTAGCGCAGATATCTAATGGGCATGAAATTGGCATGGTTGAAAACCACGCTTTGGATGGAGTAAGAAAAACTCTCTTGTTTTATAATACTTCTGAGTAATTAGAAGTTGCTGGTAGCTGTTTCAATGGATGAAATGTACTTTTTTTCATATTGGGTCTTTTGCAGAAAGCCCTTGGGATATACTTCAATTTTTTTTGTCCGTCTATTATTTTTCACCGGTTTCACTTCCATCGTATTTGTGTCAAATTTTACTTTGTTGGAGGATCCACATTATTAATAAATTTTGTGGGTGGTGATAAGCGTTGAATTAAAGCTTGAAGCCAACAAGGGTAAATATTGCTAAAAAGCTTAATGTTGTCGTGAAATTCTTGTTTTGCGATTTTGATTGATTCCATTCTATGCATATTAGGCCAATTAGGGTACTAATAAATTCTACTGTGTTCTTGTCCCTCATCTGTTGTTTGAGTGAACAATTATTGTCACTGCAGGCTGCCCTGAGAGAGACCTTTCCAAGTAATGATGGTGATAATAAATTTGATGATGTTGATCGTCAACCTAGCAGTAATCTATCTGAAGAAATAGCAGAAATGTCTGGAAACGTACCACCAGATCAGGTGCCGACGTTAAGTATTCATGATAAAGTATCTATTGAATCCACTTCTGCGGTTTCTTCCCAAACAGATGGTGTTCTCGCTTTATCTGAGCAGTTTTCTGAGTCAGGTCATAAGATGGATCATGATGAAGTGTTGGTGAATGGTGAGGCGGGATCTACAAAGCCTAAGGAAAAAGACGTGTCCGGAAAAATTGAAGGGAAATCAAGTGCAGTACATAAAGTAAACAGTTTATTTAGTTTTGGAGCAAGGAGTCACGACGAAAATATTCAAAAGGTAAGCTTGTTTTACAATCTCAATAATGTCTTAAACACCATTATGTCATTATTAACAGATAGTTTCTTGCTCTTAGAGTCTTAGACTGGTGCAGTGTTCAGCTTCTACTATTTTAGGGAAATGTTGATGGGCTCTTTTTGCACTCTATAATTCTTAAATAAGTAGAATGGTTTTTTTAATTCTTTTTTTCTTGATAAGATAAAATATTAATGAAGGCACCCCAAGGGGGTGACGCCCGTTTACGAAAGTTATCATAGAGATGGGCCCATCTAGAAAAATTCACGATAAGAAGAACGACCATATACAAAAAGATACCTTAAATGCGACGCCCATATGCATGATGAGAGATGAATAATTACGCTGTCGAACTATCATGCGTAATCTTATCTACAAAAAAAAACAAAAGACAAGTTTCGACTTTGATGAAGCATATGTTGTGCCTCCAAATGTATATTAGCTTCATAAAAGAATGAATTTGAACTCTTGATATGAAGGGCAACATCATCAAAAATATGACGGTTCTGTTCAATCTAAGTACACCACCAAATAGGCAAAGGAACCATCTTCCCAACTTCGGGAACCTAACCTTTTTTCATTCTCCTCTTCCAAGTAGAGAGTACATATTTTGTCTTTCGAGATAGACCCAATTCACTCTAAACAGAGACAATGATAAATTCCCCAAAGTCGTAACCCACGAGCACGAGAGAAGAAGTTGATCAATAGACTTAGAGCTGGCAAAAGTTGACCCGACCCGAGGAACCCGACCCGACCCGACCGAAACCCGACCCGACACAACCCGAAAATTGGGTGACCCGAAACCGATCCGACCCGATAACCGGTAACATCCTTATTTTTTCCAACCCGAACCCGTCCTGAACCGACCCGACCCGACCCGTGACCCGATATTGACTCAACCCGATAGATGACCCGATAATGAATTAGCTTAATAATGGTGTAAATAAGACCAAATTGACATTAATCTTAATTATTTTCACTTAAAATTACAATTAATATACCTACACGTTGTTTAAACATAAATTTACCCATCTAAAAATAAATACATAAGAGAAAATATATGCTTATAATCTGACCCGATACTGACCCGACCCGACTTGCCACCCGCTGATGACCCGACTCGAAGACGACTGACATGAACCGTAACCGACCCGACCCGTCGCTAACCCGTCACAACCCGAACCCGCTTTGACCCGACCCGTAACCGACCCGAGTGACCCGATTGCCACCTCTAATTATAGACTCTTCATGCTCACCACAAAGATAACATCGACTAGCAAGGCTAAAACTTCTTTTGAGCAAATATTCAGTAGGTATTTTCTTTTTGGTTACTGCTCAAGCAAAAAAAAAAAAAAAGCTTTAGTAGGAGTTACACTTCTAAATCTGCGTTGCTGGAAAGTCGTGAATTGTTCTAAAAGATGCAGAAACTTTTGACAGAGAAAGATCCCGCATGCTTCCAAATTATATGAGACCTTGGTTGCACATTTTTGACACAATAGAGCAACTCTAAAAGCTTCGACAAAAAAGTGCTCTTCTCAGTCATTCAGAAATCCAACAAGCAAAATATTCCAATGATGGTTGTTTTTCCATGAGACAACTTCTTCATCGTGGCTTTTTTTTGTGCAACAACAACAACATCAGAGCCTTAATCCCAAAATGATTTGGGGTCGGCTGACATGACCGTTCAAAATTCTCTTTGCTTATTTATGTTTCAGTCTTGTGATAGCCAGAGTTGGTGCAACTTATTGGCGACAAAGGGTGGTGTTAACATGGTGTGCAGGAGACGGAATCTCCCTTCTCTGTTTTCTGAGGAGCAACACTATTTTTCGTATTTATTTTCTTCTTATTTTGCTTTCCCGGTGAGCATATTTATCAGGGAAACATCTAATTCTCCCCTTAATTAAGCCAAATGTTGTGTGATGTCAAAAAATTTCCGTTCTCCCTATGCCTCTGTTTTATCGAAAATGCCCTTAATGCTATAAAGTATTCCACTGCCTACTGATTGTATAACCATCTTTCAAGGTGGCTAAAAAGGGCATTTCTGCTGTGAACGAACTTAGTAGGTTCAGTGACCCACCTGCCGATGCATCTTTGGATGATTTATTTCACCCTCTTAATAAAAACACTGAAGGCCGTGTTCCTGAAATGTCTGCGTCAACATCTAATTCAAATGTTAAACCAAATACTTTGGCACCTGAATCTGGAAAGAATGACCTAGCTACAAAGTTAAGGGCTGCTATTGCACAAAAACAGATGGAGAATGTGATGGGACAACCAGATGGAGGCAACTTACTTCGTGTTATGATACGTTCATTGGAAGAAGACGTGATAGATATAGATAGCGGTGTGGTATGTGCTGAGTGAATTTTGCATCTTTGCTATGGTAATTTTAGTTTATTTATTTATCTTTGAATCCATATCACAGGTTTTTGATGACAAGTTGCCTGGAGAAAACCTTTTTCCTCTTCAGGTACGTAACAATCTTTAGAGACTATAATCTTGTTTTGAAATCTATTCAGGTCATAGTACATATTGATTCCATGTTGCAGCGTGTGATTTCATGATCCTTGTCATGCTTCCCAGTAGTCGGTAGCCAGTCAATTTCTAAAGGTTTTGAAGGTTATTGTGTCTACAATTTGATCTATTATTGTAGCATTTATGGCGTGGGGTTAGATATTAGATATTAGTCTATGACGACCGACTGATACAAACAATCATATAATGAAAAACGGGGAAGTGGTGATTGACCCTCATAACTTTGTGCAATTGTGAAATTAACTCCCACAACTTTCAATTGGAGTAATTTGACCCCATAAGTTTCACATAAGGTGCAATCAAACCTAATACAAAATCTCACCAAAATATCATTATATACCTAACAGCTATACCAACATGTATACGTATAACATACTAAAATCATACGTATTGCATACTAAACCTATTTTTCTTACATAGGTATATAATCCGGTATGATTTTTTGAAAAAAAAACAATTAACAATTTTATGTGAATTATTTTGAAATGTTGAAAAATAAAAAATTTTGAATATTTTTTTACCCTTTTATTATATTTTTTTGTCATAAAATCTTTTATTCTGACTTCTGATTTTAACAGAACTACCTAACAAAAATATTTTACTATTGAAATTTTTTAACAAAAATTGTAAAAAAAGTTCTACTTTATATAAAAATAATAAATTGTTTGATTTTCGTAAAAAAATTTAATTTTTTTAATCTAATTTATGCTATTTTTTTGATTAATTTTTTTAAACTTTTTTTTTTAACGTATTTTTATAAAAAAACATAACCATTTTTAGTTGTGTGGTATGATAAATTGAATTTCTCGTGAGATTTTGATAAAAGGGTTTAATTTCACTTATTATGTAAGTTATGGGGCTTAATCACTACAATTGAAAGTTGTGGGGGTTAATTTCACAATTGCACAAAGTTATGGGGGTCAATCACCACTTCCCCGAAAAACGGTGGACTTAATTGCCAATATAGTCTTTGTGTAAGGTAGAATATTCATCAAACGACACCAAGGACTGACGATAGTTCGCCAATATAATCAATTTTTTTTTTACAAAGAACGGCTTTATAGTAGATAGTAAAATTAAATCAGAATGACGAAGCATACCTGTCAGTTCATTCTTCAGCCATGGAAGTGACAAACAGGTGAATTCTTTAAATAGAGTTCGTACGTGAGGACAAACTACTTTTGCTAAACCATCATGGTCTTTGAAATATTTGTTTGGATCCAATATTATATCTAAGCAATCACACACACATCATCATTGATCCTATTAACCTCTCCAAATATCTTGACCTCTTCGGAAGCATCGTCTTTCGGGGACAAGGCTAGACCTCGTGCTCGTTAAAAAATTCATGGAAAATTTGATTTAATTGGAAGATTCTTATTAGAGTCTAGTCTCGGTCCATTACAACAACAAAAAAAACAGTGATAGGGGCTAATTCAAGGCATCCTAATTTTTTTTTTTAAGAAGTTAGTGATATCATTCATTAAGGACACCAATGTGGTGAATCTGGTGATCCCCATATACAAAGAGACACCATGGGGTGACACCCATATACAAACTGTGAGCTAAGTGGTTATGCTCTCAAGCTGTCATGAGTAATGTAATCTATAAAAAGAAAGTGTTAATCCAAGTGGAGAATTTGGCCGTAGCTGGGTTTGAACTCAAAGTTCAAAAATGGATTGTAGACGGATGAAATTGGTGATCGTCGAATAAGGAATCAGAGTGGTCGAGTACGATCCTGAAATCTAAAAAGAGCCAATCAAGAAAAGCACAATCAGTAGTTCAGCTAATTCCCCTGCATTTACTGGTTTCATAAAAAAAATCTACCAAAGTTGGTTGGTGTGAGTGGTAAGGTCTCTCATCTCTTAAACAAGTGGTCAGGGGGTCGATTCCTGACTCTTGCGAATGAAAAAACCAAACTTGGGAGGGGTCTACCCATGAAGTTGCCTTCAGTACCCCGATGGAGAGAGGATACTCCTGGTCAACACCAAAAAAAATAAAAAAAATTCTAGTGTTGCTATTAGTTACTCAAATTAAGAGGTAAAGGTAAAAGTATCTTTCTGTGTTCCTCTATTTACCGGGTTTCTATGGCTATGGTTAAGATCCTTTGATGCATGAGCATAGTAACACTTTGCCGTGGTATGTCAATTACTCTACTGAAAGGCCTTGCTCGGTGAGTGGGGATTACTGCTTAGCAGCATGCCAAAGCAATATTTCTGCTAAGCCAACAGCTAACAATATCGCATTTTTATTTACTTTCCTGCTACCTTTTCCGACCTACATATTAACTCCAGTTTACTCTACTCTACTATCTTAGTGTTGCCTTAGTTCTTGGTAAATGTCCTTAGTGAAGTGTAACTCACTAACTCATAAGCCTATTATACTTATGTTACACTGATTTCTCTTTGATTGAATTACTGAAATAATTATCAACTTCTATGATTGGTAGGCTGTTGAGTTCAGTCGCTTAGTTGGGTCTCTGCGACCAGAGGAACCAGAGGATGTGATTGTCAATTCGTGTCAGAAACTCATAGCATTTTTTCATCAACGTCCAGAGCAGAAAATTGTTTTTGTCACTCAGTATGGCTTACTTCCTCTTATGGAATTGCTTGAAGTGCCTAGACCTCGGGTGTGTAGATTTTTATTATGTAGTTGTTGGCTTAGAAATTACCTCATCCAGATCTAACTTAACCAATACTAACTTATAATGCTTTTGCACTTTTCATGGGACAGGTTATATGCTCAGTCCTACGAATGATAAATCAGATTATCAAAGATAACACTGATTTCCAGGAGAATGCTTGTCTTGTTGGATTGGTAAGTGCCTCCTTGTTTTGGCATTGAACTTATACTTTCAACGAATTTAATACTTAAAAAAGTAGTTACAGGACGGCATGGGTATGGTTATATTTGCATGCGTTAAGTTACAATTCCTACTGGGTGGATGTCGAGCTTGCAAAATCTTACTTGAGAAAGCCCACCTGAACTGCCTGTAACACAGCACTATTGAACATGAAATTTGGTGAACACCCGAGGGTAAACAAATAGTAGATACAACCTTATTTGTCCCATTCAAACCCAAACTGAATGCGGCCTGAGGTGACCTGTGACTCAATAATGACCGGATCTGAGCTGATTGTTGATCCGACATGAAATAACTTGATGATGATTCAAATGAGATCAATATGAACATTTTACATAATATTAACTTAGAAACTAATTAATTCTGCATGACGATGACCAATTTACAAATCCAAACTTGAACTGAGACGATAATAACCTGACTTGCTAATAATCTTGATAATAACTTACTAATAATGGGCGAACCAAACTCGATTTGATCCAAAAGAATAATTGGTCCGAAGAGAACCTGGTAAAACCCACGCGTAGGAAAGCATTTGTTTTCCTTTTTCCTACTGTAGGACTTTCTTTCTTTAGCCTACCTATCAGACAATAAACTAAGGCTTTGACGACTGTGTCACTGCTGTCTGATTCACTCACCTAAATGTATTTTAAATCGTGGATATGCATGTATTTTAATAAGACCTGACACAATATAAAATATGCTAAGATAATGTTTGGGGACATTGATTTTATTTAAAATGCTACATATGAAATTTGTATTTTTAAATGTGAAATTCGAATTCAATTTACGTTGTTTGATAAAATCAAAAATCAAAAATTATAAATTCCCAATTGAATTTTATTGTTTGGGATAATATAGAATTCTGATTTCCAAATCTACATTTTGTGTGCCAAATCATTCAATCTTGGAGCATTATCCAACAGTTTATTTCTTCCAGAATCCAGAATTAATTTGCTTGGTTTGGTTAAAAATCCATTGAAAACATCATATCGAAATCTTCGCATGATGCATTTAGTCCCAAACGTAAGTAATTAGGTATGATTGATCCAATCTTTGATGTATGTGCTTATAACATCCTAATCTCAGATTGTGCCATCATAATTTCGTCGTGTTCAATGAAGGGAAGTTTTGACAAGCTGTTGGAGGAAGATGGTAATGTGGTTTTAGTAGTGAAGGGGAGAGGCTGTTGGAGAAGGCAGCAGTGTAGAGAGATATTTGGGATTTGGAAATGAAAGGAGTAGAGGTCGTATTCACGTATTGGGCTGAAATGCATTAGGTTCAGCTTTGGATCATATCCAAAATATTTTCAAATTCAAATATTCTGATTTGTCAAATGACGGATTTCTGTGGAATCTTGATTGCTAAATGAGACCTAGACCATAACCCAATTGTTAGTATTTGAAGATTTTTATTACCAGAGTGCTGGATTTTTGTTTGGCATTTTTTTTTTATCTTATCCAATATTCTCATTTTGCATCGATCTGTGGCCAGTTTAGTTTTTTTCCACGTTTCCATTTTGTACCGCAGATACCTGTTGTGATGAGCTTTGCAGTCCCTGACCGTCCTCGGGAAGTTCGTATGGAAGCTGCTTATTTCCTTCAGCAGCTCTGTCAGTCAAGGTCAAGTTTTTTTACCTTTATTTTGTTTATAAGCTATGCACTTTTGAGTGGGTACTTTAGACCTTTTCAATGGCCTTGCTCCCTAGAAGGATGAAATATGTATCAGTAACGGGGAAGGGTGAGAGATGTGTTGGATTTTGCAGACGGATCAATCAACTCAAGCTTTTAGTTATCCTATCTAGCTTTGGGATACTTGGGTCTAATGTCAAGCCAAGCCATTTTATATTGGACCTCAGCTGTATTGGAGTAATTGAAGTAGGTGTCTTTGTAGGCCCAAATTGACTTTCTACGAGCATGTTACATTGTTACCTACATTGGTTAATCTGTATTGCAGATCGACCGTCAGCCATGCTACTTCTACAGAAGTGTCAAAGTTCAAACCCTTCAGTAGACCTCATCGATTTTTTCTTTTCCCCATGGAGAACGTAAGCATAATCTTGTGCAATCGGAGTCTCTGATCAATCAACGTGAAAATCAGTGTATTGTAAATACGTGTTAACGGGCTAGTCCTTCCTTAAAATCTTCAAAAAAAACTTGCTAGCAAACAAGTCTTTGTTTGGATAGAAGGAGTTGAAGGGAAAGGTAGTGGGACAAAATCCCTTGTTTGCTTAGCTAATGTGGTTGGAGGAAAATGAAGGGGAAGGGAAACAGAAAGATTCATTTTCCCTCCTGCAAGTCTGATTTAAATCTCTCCAGCCTAGGAAAGATTAGTGTGACTATATAGTATATGCGTATTATTTTGGTATACTTTTGTGATCTACACTTATACATGAATCAGTTACTTCATAATAGACTATGCACTTAGTCCCCTGGAGTACAGTAGCTACCGTTGTCTTATGTATCACGTGGCTGTGATGTGCTGGCATGTTCTTTCCTTTCAGTTACAATTGTTTCTGCAATTCTCAATTTTGCGTGCTACTGTAGAACACCCGTTTAGTATTTATCCTACCTGCTTAGTATTATACCCTAACAACGATGTTTGTGTCTCTTCTTGCAGTTCGCTAACGTTGCAAATGTTCATTGCTTGCCGTGGAATACCGGTTCTGGTTGGCTTTCTGGAGGCTGATTATGCGAAATACAGGCAAGATCACCGGTTTACATATTGTGAATACTAGAAATATGCATTCGACAGCCTGGGGTAGGTGGCTAGGTAAGCAACTTCCTTCATCATGGGGGAAGTTGAATTCCCAAATCTCATGAATTGTAGTAATTCATGTATTTTAGGGAAGGTAACCAAAAGACTCCTGAGTCACTGAGATGAAAAGACTCCTGAGTCACTGAGTCAGACCCTGGATCTGAAGCTATGTTTGATCCTGGTTTAGTGTTTGTCAATCAAATTTCTTTTTGTCGCTGCATGTGAGTGTCCCACATTGCTTGGAGAAGAGACTTTGTATCATTTTGTAAACCAAGGGGGCTACTCCTTCTATTGTCAATTGGTTTTAGGATGGAACCTCTCTTGTGTTTGTCAAGTGGTCCATCTTTCCTCCGTTCGGGTAAGGCCCGGTCCCATTTGCATGTACTAACGGTTGGGTACTATTGTTCATTTCAGCTTGCTATAATGATTTTGTTTGCCGGTTTTGAGATATATATTATAATACAACTTGCCTTTTTACTTCATCTAAGAAAGGCTGCTTATTTCCAGGGATATGGTTCATTTGGCTATAGATGGCATGTGGCAGGTGTTCAAACTTCAGAGATCAACCCCAAGAAATGACTTCTGTCGAATTGCTGCTAAAAATGGGATTCTACTAAGGCTTACCAACACACTTTATAGTTTGAATGAAGCTACTCGCCTTGCTTCTGTAACTGCTGGTGGTGGAGTTTTAGCAGATGGTTCTGTTCAGCAGCCACGTTCCGGTCAACTGGATCCTAGCCACCCTGTTTTCAGCCCAAGTGAAGCACTTCATTTGGGATCAGATCAGGTTGATTTTAGGGGGAGACTTAGTTGGGCTGATCAGTCTTCAATTACTGGTAGGTAGAGAACAATTGTTCCATTTCTCCAATTCAAGCAGCACGCATCTTAAAAAGCAATATTTTCTAGTTGATGCAGATAAGCCTCAGTCAAGCCATACAAGTAATACAACTGCTGAATCTGCAGCTACTTCTAGATCGACTGACCCAACGGACAAATTTGTGAATGTGGTAAAGGAGGCCGCTCGAGCTGAAATAGATAAACGAATTGCTGATTCCACCCGTAGAATTTCTACAGATAGGCCACGAAAATCTGCTGAAGGTGCTTCAAATGTGCTTCCGGGTGTTGTTTCGCCTCAACAGGCACAAGTTCGTCCTCTTCTTAGCTTGCTAGAGATGGAACCTCCTTCCCGGCATTTCTCTGGTCAACTAGATGTTCGCAATTTCACAGGAATTGAGAGACATGAGAGTGTAGTGCCTTTGTTGCATACGTCAAATGATAAAAAAGTAAATGGTGAATTTGATTTCCTGATGGCAGAGTTTGCAGGTAATTCTCCATCTGTTGGTGACTGTTTGCACATGTGACCCTTGTTTTTGTGTTCAGCGGGGAAGGATGTTTGGTCAGTAGATTAGGGCAGAACCTTTAATTGGCTATATGTTTGACTTCTACATTAACAGGGGGGGGAGCTGGAGTTTTGAAAAATCCTTTTGTCGCATCAAATTACCGAATACCAGAACTTGGCGATGGAAGGATCCGAAGACCATATTTGTCACATGGTACATACCAAATCAGTCATGATTCAATACTTTATTTGGTCTATTTTCTAGCAGTCTACTCAAATTATGGTAGCTGGTAGTGACCTAGTTGTTTGTGTAGTTTCCGTCTTCTTGCACTCTGCTTGCTCACATTGAGGTCCTTTATTATATTTGTGTAGATCCTATCTTCCTATAAATCCCCCACAACACTTCTTGCTCAAATAGTAGTCTTCTATTGTGGGCCCACTGTGCGTTCCAATTGACCAATTGTATCAATGCACCATCATACTTTGCATAGAAGGTTTTCGAAATGGCTAATGGGCCTTAGGGGTGCATGAAGCCCTTAGGTGCAGAGATATGTGTGTGTATTAATTAATCTGAAAGACTGAAACTGATAATAGTCGAGCCTCTTCAACTTTCTGCAGATAAATACATCTTCTATGTATATAACTACTTTATATTGAAATATTGAATAGATGCAAGAAGTTAACCTCTGTCTCACTTCTAGTGACTGTTAGTCTCTTTGAGATCAATCATGTGTTTGTCTAGGATATGCAACTCTTTTCCTTTTGAGACTTTTAAGCATACTTATCATATTTGTCTGATATACCTAATGATGGAATATCTTGTTTCCTTTTCACTGAGCTCTCCATCCAATACATATTACATAGTGAAGGAAATGTGGGAAATGTGGGGAAATGTGGGGAAGTCTCTTTGAGATCAATCATGTGTTTGTCTTATTTGCCCAACTCCTTGGCTAAATGCTTATTTTGCTGCCAATCAGTGGGCGTTTTTACATTGTTGGCAATAATGATATGTTCACTACACCGATTATTTCTAAAACGGAGTAGTAATTAGCAGTTCTTACACTTTTAGTTAGTTAACTATATCAAAACATGAAACTTGTCACAAAAATAGACGTGTTTGCGACTCAATATCGTGTCGTATCTGGCACTTGTAGCCAAGTTGAAGTGACATAGGTTTTCAACCACTAGTGTTGGATTAAAATTGAATATTCCATGCAGAGGTCTCTGGACGTGGAAAAGAAAATGGAAATTCTGAAACTCCAAGGTTGTCACAGAAAACAGCAATCAAGAAGCTGGGATCATTACCTGCTAACGACGGAGCTACCTCTACATCTGGCGTTGCGTCACAGACACCATCTGGTGTACTCTCTGGTTCAGGTGTTTTAAATGCTAGGGCAGGGAGTGCAGCGTCATCAGGGCTGCTTTCACATATGGTCTCATCTCTGAATGCTGATGTTTCTAGAGAGTATCTTGAAAAGGTGGCAGAGCTCCTTCTTGAGTTTGCCCTAGCAGATACAACTGTCAAGTCCTATATGTGTAGTCAAAGTTTGCTTACCCGTCTATTTCATATGTTCCACAGGGTGGAACCTCCTATTCTCTTGAAGGTACTTGATGTTTATTATTTTCTCTGTTCATTTTATTTGTGTACCTTTTAGATGCTAGGGCATTGGGATTGCCTAGATTTTGTTGGAACTTTTGAGGTTTTAATGGTTTTACTTGGTGTTGCAGTTGCTGAAGTGCATCAACCATTTGTCAACTGACCCTAACTGTCTCGAGAATCTTCAGAGGGCAGAGGCAATTAAACATCTTATCCCTAACCTTGAGCTGAAAGAAGGGCCTCTGATTTCACAAATTCATCATGAGGTAAGAGGCAAATGTTTGTATAATCAATTTTTAAATCTCTCTTTCGGAGTTGTGCATCTGTCATCATTCTCCTGATAAGCCTGCCATTAGTGAGGGCAAGGTTACATAACTTTTGATGCTTTTGTGGAACAATATTGGATTGAAAGTTTGGATTCTTGTCTACTTTGTTGGGAGATGAGATTTACAAATCACTGAGTAATTAGACGTTTATATGAAATGGAACAACAGATATATAATACTCCTTACAAAAATATCCGTGGAGAGTGTATGCTATGCTTGACATGTTGTAAACTTGTACTCATTATGACAAGGTGTAGTTTCGTGGATATTTCGTTTATGAGAAGGCTTTCTGGATTTTGATAGAATGCTTCTGCTAAATAAATTGTGTGCCTCTACCAATGGAAAATTCTGAATAAAATTGGTTAGCAAGTTGGGAATTAAACTCTTCTTTTTACACTCCCTCCTAAGTCTCAGCACCAACTCTTCCAGACTGCTCCTTTAAAATGATGCGTTTGTAGTGATTTGTTTTGATCTTTCGACTTTTCTTTTTTTTAACGTTTCTGACTAGTTTTTTTTCCTCTTAAGGTCCTCAATTCGCTGTTCAACCTCTGTAAAATAAATAAGAGACGACAAGAACAAGCAGCAGAAAATGGAATTATCCCACATCTGATGAATTTCATCATGGTAGATTCTCCTTTGAAACAATATGCATTGCCTTTGTTGTGTGACATGGCACATGCATCACGTAATTCAAGGGAGCAGTTACGAGCCCATGGTGGATTGGATGTATATCTGAGCTTGCTTGATGATGAACTTTGGTCTGTGACAGCATTAGATTCCATTGCAGTTTGTCTTGCACATGACAATGACAGCCGGAAAGTTGAACAAGCGTTGCTTAAGAAGGACGCAGTTCAGAAGTTGGTTAAGTTTTTCGAAAATTGCCCCGACCAATATTTTGTGCACATTTTGGAGCCTTTTTTGAAAATTATCACGTAAGCTTCTTTTCTTCGGGGTGCATAATGCGTGCGTTTATTTATATTGTAGCATCTTCATGAATGACTTGCGAGACTGTATGCGCGCGCTTCTTACAAATCGCTGCATTTTTCATTACGTTTCATTCCCAAGCACCCTTTTGTGCTTTCAAACACGGTATCGTTGCCTACGTTTGACCGCCATACCTCACCATGAGAAGGAGCCTTTGCAGGGTACTAGCGTAATATTGTTGTCGTTAGCATCTATGTGAACAGTGTATGGTGTCTCTCAACTTAGATGTCCATGTCCCTAATTAAATTCTGAATTTAGTTCATAGTCAACATGACCTCGAAGCCTCAAGACCTCTTGCCTATGGTAGGTCAGGAGGTAGGATTTATACAACCATAGACACATTATTTAATTTAATTAGGTACAAAATTAAGCAGCCTTTTAGTGCTTAGGGTTTGAAGTAGTGTGTAGGTTTAGTTGTTTTGTTTCATCACCCATTCACCCCTGCTGACTTTGTGTAAATTCTTATAAGTCTATTTCCATCACTAATGCAGGAAATCACCCCGAATAAACACAACTTTAGCTGTCAACGGATTAACTCCATTGCTCATTGCGAAGCTGGATCATCGGGATGCTATAGCTCGGCTAAATTTGCTGAAGTTAATTAAGGTTAGAAACATCAACTTCTATGTGCCCGTGAATTATTTGCTATTGCTTTGGGATCGCCTTTTTATGTACATGTATGCAAGTGAGGTGGGAAATACAATACTCGCTCTACCACGCAAAACAAGTCTAGAAAGGATATGTTAACTACAAGGGCAGACTAAATTGAAATGTGTAGGATATAAGTACTATATGCTCAATCAGTTTTATGTTTTATCCGTAATCTGTATTACTGTTATGAACTTATGATATGTGCTGGCTTTTAAGCTATAGAATTGGCCATTTAGCCTATTGGAATTTTTTTCTTATGTTTCGTCATGGGAAAGGATACATGTGGATTTTTAGTATTTGATGGTTTTTTGACATATTTTAGTGTTTTTATTTAATTTAAAATTTATTTATTTGTTCTTCTCCCCTTTATTTCATTTTTTTACCAACCATTTTCTTATATTTTTTTTACTTGGTTTACTTTTAAGGCATTCCGGATCCCTAATTCTATTTCGGTTTTCAAAATCCTTTTAATATTTTCTCTCGATTTAAATTTTAAGTTTTTTATAAAAGAAACCCCGAATTCGATTTTAAAACCTTTAAGTTTACCTTGACCTTGCATTACATTTTTGCTCTCCCTTTTGTTTTTCATTTTACCTTTTCTATTCGCATTTTGAGTTGTGCGTTCACCCATTGACGGTTCTAAAGGATGATTCATGTCAGCCGACCCCAAATCATTTTGGGATTAAGGCTCTGATGTTGTTGTTGTTGTTGTTCGTCATGGGTAATAGCTGTGATAGGTACTCCCTCCATTCGCTCATTTATTTACCTAAACGTGAAACATGTAATAGCTGTCTTAAGGTGTCGTAGTCATTTGTTTACCTTTTCATTTTGTATGAACGTGAAACATATAAATTACAAGCCTACCCTTACATATCTTTGTAGTTTTACTCCACCTGCCCACCACTTCACCACTGTTGATAACCCTAACGGCCCGACCAACCTCTGGCACTGGACCACTGTAGAAAGTAATACCACCACCGGGGTAATTGGAGCTAATAGAATTGGCCCAATAGGGGTAAACGAGTAGGTTAGGTAATTGGAGCAGTTAAAAAGTGATTTTGATAGATCAACTAACAAAACAAGTTAATGGAGACAATCAATAAGGTCCTAGTGTAGACTATTGTGTAGAGTTAAGGGGTACAACATAGAATTTTCCTTGTAATTTTTGGTCATCAGTGGCCTTGCTGCTACTTTTAATTACTGAACATGAGGGCAAAAGAGTATTTGTTGGCCAAATCCAATGCCGACAAATTTACACCTGGAAGGACGGAGTATCATGTATAATTTTTTTTTTTTACCATTTGACCTTTGTGGCTCACTTTATTATTTTTCACCAATTTTATCTCCCCTTCTCGTTTATGTAAAAAAAAACGGTTATTTAGCGATTAGTTAGATGCTGACTTTTGAATCTGATGATATTAATGTATCTACTAGGCTGTGTATGAGCATCATCCTCGGCCGAAACAATTGATAGTGGAAAATGATCTGCCACAAAAGCTCCAGAATCTAATAGAAGAGCGTAGAGATGGACAGCGATCCGCCGCCTCCGGCGGCGGCGGCCAGGTCTTGGTTAAACAAATGGCTACTTCCTTGCTAAAGGCTCTCCATATCAACACAGTGCTGTAATTATTTAACCTTGTTTCCTACATCTCTTTTTTTACCGCTCAATTGGTAGGTTTATTTATGAGTGTAATGCTCTTTCAAAACTAGCCTTGTGCTTTTGTATATACCCAAGCTTGGAAGTCGAATGTTCTTGTCTTTGCTTGTGAGTTGTAACAGCCTTTGGTGCCGACAAATATGATTCGTGTGTGTTGTGCTGTAAGCCGAGATTGTGCAATTGTGTATACCATCAACCCCCTGAGAAAAAAGAACCTGAAATAGTTTAGCACCTTGTTTTAGCACGTAAATATCCAAATGTCGAACCACCTGGTGTAGGATGCGGCTGCGGCCCGCGTGGGTATGAAGATTATGACCACTTGACTACTAAGAATCGGGTTATAGACTTGCGGCTTTGATTCATTCCTTCGTTTTTTCCGACAACTCTGAGGGCACTGTCTTATTAAACTACTCATGGAACCATGGGGGAAAATACTGAAGCATCGGAAGGAATTTAAAAAAAAAAGCTACTATTTTGGTGCTCAACTTTTCTTCTTAAAGTCAAGGTAGTTACTGCTTCCTAAATCCTAATCCCTCCTAAATTTATCAGGGTTCCTGCTTACTTTTACACGCTTTTAAAACCCGAAAGTTTCAATTTCTGATACCAACTACTCTTCCCCACACCATGACCAGACACCAGCCATAAAAGTGAGAGAACTTCACAAGTCCTGCCTTCCTCCAACCCCACCAGTCCGCCACTCTCCTCGACCCAACCTCCTACCACCTAACCCCACACCAACCGCCACATCCTCTTGCCTTTGCCTTTTGCCTCGTAGGTTTTCACACAACTGTGATCAACCAGAGCCAACGATCCCCGACTTCAAAGACAAACAATTCTATCCCAGAACAACCCCAACTTCAACTGCCACCAACTCTACCCCAGAATGATGCTGCAGAAAGTGGTCATCCAAATCTGAGAACATCCGTACGAGGTCAAGTGATCGTCCAGATTTGGGAGGACGAAGAGAGGCAGGACTCCTAATATAGTGATATTACTAATCACCTTTAACAAAGAAAAACTACTATTAAAACCTCATTTATGAAGCAAGAAATGATAATGGAGGTTTTAAGAATTACTCTATTTGGTAGGTTTATTTATACTCTAGATTATTGCAATGGTTAAAAAGTGATATAATAGATCAACATAACAAATTAATGGAGACAACTTCCTCTCTGAGATGCCACAAAAGTCTGCATAAATAAATAACAAAGAAAAACCACAAACCAAAATTGTTTCTCAGCTAGTTTTACAAGCAGAGCAACAAGAAAGCTGAGCACAAATTAAGACTAATAATAATAATACACTCGACTCAAACGATTAACTGCTAATGATAACAAGCGGATGAGCAGTATACGCTAATGATCGCCAAATGTGGACCTCCTTCCTGCATTATTAACAAACAGACAGCATTTCAGATAAAGTACACATTTTGAAGCCTAAATCATGATTAAATGTTGGAGAACGTACAAATAAAGTTACCTGAAAAGTTCGACCTTCCTCGACCCCTACCCCTGCCACCATCTCTGCCACCTCTACCACTGAATCTGCCACCATCCCTGCCACCTCTACCACTGAATCTACCACCGCCGCCGCCTCTTCCTCCACTTCTTCCACCTCCGAACCTACCACCGCTGTCACTTTTTGGTTTCGCTTCTTGCACATTCAAGCAAAAGCCACCACCGAGATCAGAGCCATCCATCCCCAACGCTTCTTTGAAACCATTACTGTCGGCAAAGTCCAAGTAGGCCATCCTGCATCATCAGCCAACAACATTTTAGGCCCATCACAGGTTTGTTTCAATAATCAAGATACATGATGGGCAATTACACCAAAAGAGATGATTTCATATACATACAACGAGACGCGTTTAACAAGACGACTGATGTATGCCCAATCAACGTTTAATGATAAAATGGTCAGCAATATTATGAAATTGGTTTCTAGCTAAAAGGGTGCCAAGAGAATTCTTCCAAATATGCAAGGAGTCATCTGACGGAGTAAAATGGAGTTACATAAATTATTTTTTCAAAAATCGTCTCATGCAAGAATTCATGTTTGATTAAAAAGCCAAACCCTAATGGATGGGAAACCTTCTGAAAATCCAAGAAAAAACTGCGCAAGACAATGCTAAGGACAAGAAAATGGTCTACAGGCTACAATCCAAGAAAAGCTTGGCAAAAAAATCAAGTAGTATAAGATCAAACTTTATGAAATACATACCCCTTAACACCGCCACTTTCAAAGTCTTTTGGGATAGATACCCTTGTGATTTCTCCGCAAGATCCAAAATGTTCTTGCAAAGCACTCCTAATCTGAAGCACCACATCCGCAATAATCAATTTCTGTCACAATGAATCTGACAACATGAATATGGAAAACACGTTTATAAGTTACCTCATCCTCTCCCAGAGAAGTATCAAATCCTCTCACGAACGCTGTTTGGCCTTGGGCTTTCCCTCCTTTTTGGAATGAATTGTTCTCTCTACATAATAAATACAGATTCTTTGTATAAAAATTACAGAACTTTTTCAAAGCAGACAGAAAAAATGAACCATCATGTGGCATTACCTGCTAGCACTTCTCTCTCCTTTCTCGCGTGCTAAGTCAAGTCTTACCGGACGATCTAACAATGGCTGCTCATGCAACTCCAAAGCCTAAACAGAATAGAGCAGTTTAGCCCAAGTTATGGCTAAAAAAACAATATTGTTGAACAGAGGCAACATAGTATAAAAAGAGGGAAACAATTGACTGCAAACCGGACAAGTATTGCTCGATTACGAAGCAAAAAATAAAAAATATAATTACCTTTTGTGCTGCTTCAGCTGTGGCAAAGTCGACATGGCCAAAACCTCTAAACTGGCCCTCAGCGTTTGATGCAAACCTAATATCAACAACTTCACCAACATCTTTGAAAAAATCACGCCTGAGATAATTACTAAACAGTTAGGGACTAAACTATATAATCTCTACTTAAATGAATACCAACTTCAGTAACATGTAAGACATACACATCAGACTCCTCCACAGCGAAGGCAAGATTCGCTACGAATAGGGTTTTTGACCCAGTAGCTTCTGAAGTGGCTGGAGTTTTGGGCTGAAAACAAAATCAGCAAAGAAAATCAACAAATAATATTACAAAATGGTCTCAAGAACGAAACATGCGCCAACTAACACGAGAAGAAACATACTGTTTTAGCATCAACCATTTCTACATCTCCACCCTGTAAAGCAAGAGAGAATTTTAAAACGCATCTCCCACAATAGTCTAAGCCAATTTTATACCAATATCTTCACAAAAGATGTACAGTAAATAGCCATTATGTGAAACAATATTACAAACTCAATTCAAATAATAAAAAACAACGGCCACTTGAAATCCTTTTACCTACACAAACCCCAACAAAATACACAAACATTACCCACAGTCTTACAAGGATCTGATTCAGTGTGAGGTAAGGGGTTTCGTATGTACACAACCTTCAATTGTAACCTGAACTTCATTGAACGACCATCACTCACTAAACCAATACGCACAAAGCTCCAATCCTTTTTTAAAATAAAGGAAATGATAAAACTCTCAACATCGAACACAAATTGTGAATGATGCCTCCTATATAGTCCAAGTGGGCAACACAATTAGGCAATACCTTCTTCTTTGGAGTCTTGATTGACTGTTTTTCATTTTCCTCTTCATCACTCTCATCTTCACCAGATGCCTCATCCTGCAGACGTGGTCACGTAGCAAGAACACCAGGACGATTAAGGTATTGGACAAAAATTTAGAACAAAAGAAGACTCAGCATACAGGGCCATAGGAAACAATCATCACGTGAACTAAGCCCTTCAACCATCGGACAATTAAGGTTGGACAATGAAAATTATAACAGAAGAGGTTGCGACCATACAATATAGTTACATCAGAAATCCAGGACTAATCTACAAAAACAAGCACATGTGCCAAATTTTCACGACTGCCAAATAGAGAACCAAAAAGAAAAAGACAATGTTACGCAAACTCACATCTTCATCCGAGCTGCCGTCACCAGAGTCGGAAGAATCATTTAATTCAGCTGGTTTACTAGTAACCTTCTTAGGTTCAGCAGCAACCTTCTCCTATTAAAATTTTGCAAGCAATAAAATCAGGCCTTTATCGCAAGTAAGAGACCCCACTACTACATGGTATAAAGAAACAACAACAACAACATCAGAGCCTTAATCCCAAAATGATTTGGGGTCGGCTGACATGAATCATCCTTTCGAACGGTCCATGGGTGAACGCACGCCTCAAAATGCGAATAAAAAGGGAAAATGAAAAACAAAAAGGAAGAACGAAAATGTAATGGAAAGTCAAGGTAAACTTAGGGGTTTTAAAATCGAATTCCGGATTTTTTTTATAAAAACTTAAAATTTAAATTGAGAGAAAAGATTAAAACGATTTTAAAAACCGAAATAGAATTAAGGATCCGGAATGCCTTAAAAGTAAACCATCAAAACCAACTGCTACCTTTATTTTGCAATATCTCTTCATTTATATAAGGTTCTAGTGCGTACATAAAAAAAATTGATTTATTTCTTACATCGTCATCTTCATCTTCGGAATCACTATCTGAGGCTTCAGAGGAATCTGAGGTGGAGCCTTTCTTGACCGCAGCTGACCCATTTTTTACAAGAGGAGCTTTTTTTGCAACTGGCTTATCCTGTAAATAATAGTTCCACATGATTACACCTTCATAACAACTGTTATTTGAAAGCACTTTCAATATTTGATTGTAGGAGATGGGACAAGATGAATATATTACATACATCACTAATATCAGAGTCACTTCCTGAAGCATCTGAGTCGTCTGAGCTATTATCCTTTTTGGCATTATTTTTAGCAGGAGTTGGCGTCTTCTTTGCAACAACCTGCAGAAGTGAAGAATGTGGTCAGCAATTCAGCTAAACCTCTAATGACATCTGCTACAATCATTTGGTAGTTTTCGGCGACAAAATAGAAGCATAACCTAGCATAAACCAAAAGAATAAACTACGAGGATTTTTTAAATCTATTGCATCGACACTTAGGGATTAGGGGCTTAGGGCTATGTTGTGATACTGATACAACCCCTATTAGTCAATTAATGGCCCAACAGAATTAAAAAAAAAAGTCATCCCCATTTAACTATAATGAGATAACAAGAAGACTAATTGAATTTACAAATTTGTGATGGTTAAACTCTAGTCAGCTTAAAAGCTTAAACTACAAATACAACGAAAACCATTCACAAGCTTAAACTCTAGTCAGCTTAAAGCTTAAACTACAAATACAACGAAAACCATTCACAAGCTTAAACTCTAGTCAGCTTAAAGCTTAAAAACTTGAAACAGAATTAACGTTATTAAAAATCTACCTTGGGTTCAATTTCAGAATCAGACTCATCAGACTCATCCTCTTCGCTACTGCTAGCTGCTTTCTTCGGCAGCTTTTTCTCTACCTTTTGCTTCGCTACAACAGTCTCATCTCTCTCCACCTTCTGTTTCTTCGCACTCACTGCTTTCGCCCCCTTATTCTCAACACCTCTCTTACCTTAACATCATTAAATCGAACAGAATCAAACAAAAATATTACACAAAATTTCAGAGACCATACCACATATGACTCTGTATACAATGCAAATAACAAACAAAAACAGTTTACATGAAATCCCAGAAAGAGCTAGACATAAATATACACAGTGGTGGGCTGGTGGAGCTAGGGAGGGGCTAGCAGAGTTTTTTATTAAAATTTTCCAACTTTTTTCGAGTTTCCCTTATACCATAACCCACCCCCGCTAAGTTTAAATCCCAACTCCGCCACTCGAAAAAACAATTTACATGAAATCCCAGAAAGAGGTAAGCATAAATATACACAGTGGTGGAGCTGGGGAGGGGCTAGCAGAGTTTTTAATTAAAATTTTCCAACTTTTTTCGAGTTTCCCTTATACCATAACCCGTTTGTCCCTACTGAATTTAAATCCCGACTCCGCCACTGAATATACGTCTACCCTTTCAATTTCATGGTACAAAGCAATGACAACAAAACCCAGAAAACTTGAAACACCATACAACTTATTACATGAAAAGGAAGCTTATACAAACTATTAACAAATTAAAAAGTTACCTTTTTTACCAGATTGAACAACAGCGGCGGCAGCAGGAGCTGTAGCAACCTACATACAACAATAAAACATATAAAGATTATAACTTTATAACAAGCAGAATAATTAGAAGAGAACCCAGAAAAACAAAAGAGAGAAGAAAGGAGAAAGGTACAAACTTTAGTAGCAGATTTCTTGCCCATTGCTGTTTAGGTTTAAGGGAAGGGAGACAAGAGAAGAAGAAGAAGTGGTAAACCCTAAAGGATGAAGGGTTTTAAGAAAGCGGATGAAAGAGAAAGAAATGAGAAGTGAGAGTGAAGAGTATTTATAGGTAATGAAATTAGAGGGAGAAGCTCGCAAGTAGGGTTTATGGCTTCCACAGATATTTGTGTCACATTGTCAACTTGGTGTACTTGTTTTCTTTTTTGGTTTTTTTGGGTTTTTTTTTTTACTCAAATTAGGTTCTTTTCGACTTAATTCAATTTAATTTTTCAATTTATTTTAATTTAGCTTAGTTTAGTTTATCTTTTTACAAATTAATTTTACTTCAACTTTATTCAGTTCAGCTCCATTAAATTCTATTCGGTTCAGCTTTTTTTCATCCGAAAAGAACCGGACTTGATAGTGAATCAAGACCCGGATGAAAACAAATATTCCAGGGGGCGAATTTGGGGTAGGATGGGTTAGGCAGCCTTAATCATGTACAAGGATTAACCCCAAATTCCAAAATTATATAGTTATAGGCTAGGTAGCACGGACACTCCTCATAATCGGTGTTCCCGTGTCGGACACGACACTCGCCGGACACACGTCAAAACGTGTCCGACACTTGTAAAGCCGTGTCTAACTTCATCTTTTATTTGGGCACGTGTCCATGATATTTTGAGCCGTGTCCATGTTATTTGGACACACCTTTAGGGGTCGTTTGGTTCACTACTTAAGAATAGAATGGATTGAAATGAGTAACCATAGGAGTATGGGGTTCCAATTCCATACCTTTCAAAACATGTTTGGTTCATTAGAAAAATAAACATGAAGGAATGGAGTTTGAATCCATGGGAAAGAGGTGGGTATGAGATTCCAAGGGGTTGGGGTGGAATGAGAATCCATCAGGATTCTAACTCCATTCCAAAATAGCCCAACCAAACACTAGAATGGCTAGAAACCATTTCATTCCATTCCAAACCCCCCAACCAAACACCCCTAAATGGAATCAAGTTTAATTTAAGGTAAATGGCGTGAATTGTTATATGGCTGAATTTGGTGGGGACATAAGTTGAATTAGGCAAATGATGTCCTTTAGATTAGTAATGAGATGTCGAAATAAATTGATTATAAGTTGGTTTTAGTTTTGAAAATGAGAATGAGTTATAATTACGCCAAGTTTTACTTTCACTTATTTAAATTTAATATTCAATATTTTTTTAAAAATAAAACCACACATAAATAACTATAAAATATATATTTTATTAAATTTAAATGACGTGTCCCGTGTCCTAAATTTCATGGGATGCCGTATCGCGTGTCCGTATCGTGACAGTGTCCGTGTCCGTTTTGGTGCTACCTTGGTTATAGGTGCATTGTAACAAGCATTAATCCTTGAATGATTGAATGGTTAGTTATTCACTATTTGATCGAGAAGAGCAATTTTTTTGATGGTTTCCCGCCTTAGTATAAGGCATGTACTCATAATGACATACTGAAACAGTAGATTGAACTACAATATGTTAACATATTCACTTTAGTATATTGTAAAAAATGAATCCGTCAGCCATTTACACATGGATATAACAATCTATTAACCTAAATCTGCTAAATACCAAACACTTCTACTAAATTTGCTAATTAAAATATAGGGAGTACTAGTCAAACCTTTCAATCTGTTATTTATAACCTGTTTGGCCAATTTGTTTATGCTAATAATAATTTGCTTAGTTCCAAACAGAGCCTCAGTTCAATTCAGTTCTTCTCAACCGAAAATAACATGGCCTAGATTTTTCTGCGCTGAAAAGAATTTATAAAAGCTGAACTAAACTTAAAAAAAGTGATTTTAACTTCAAAAGAACAAGGATTAGGTCTTCAAAGTCCTAAAAGACCACCTCATGCAAAAAATATGCAAGAACAAGGATTAGGCCTTATCGCGAGGAGGAGGTTCTTGAAGCCCTTAAGCAAATGCACCCATTGAAAGCTCCAGGTCCGGATGGGATTAATTGTTTATTCTATCAGACATATTGGCATATCGTTGGTCCACTGGTTACTAGTACGGTGTTGGGAATATTGGATGGTGCTCCTATGCCGGATGAGGTGAATCATACGCATATTGTCTTGATTCCGAAGAAAAAAGCTCCAGATAAGGTTTGTGATTATCGCCCGATCAGTCTATGCAATGTAATTTATAAATTGGTGTCGAAGATTCTCGTGAACCGCCTGAAGGTTTTCTTGGCTGAAATTGTCTCCGTTAACCAAAGTGCTTTCACCCCGGGAAGATTGATTTCGGATAACGTGCTCATCGCTTTTGAATTGTTTCACCATATGAAAAATTCGAAGAGCAGGGAGGGGCATATGGCTATAAAACTTGACATGGCGAAGGCGTACGACAGGGTGGAATGGGAATTTTTGGACCGTGTGTTGCGTGTTATGGGATTCGATGGGCATTGGGTTAACCGGGTTATGATGTGTGTGACGACGGTAGAGTCAGCTGTTTTGATAAACGGTAATGTTAAGGAGTTCTTTCAGCCAGGTAGAGGCCTCCGACAAGGGGACCTTTTATCGCCATATCTTTTTATTCTCTGTGCCGAAGTCCTATCAAATATGCTAAGGAAATCGGTGGAGGATGGCTCGCTTCATGGCATTCGCATTGCGCCACAAGCACCGGTAATTTCTCACTTACTTTTTGCGGATGATAGCATTTTTTTCCTCAAGGCGGGTGAAGAGGAGGCCGTGAAGGTGAATGATATTTTACGTGCTTATGAATTTGCTTCGGGTCAGCTGGTTAGCTTGGATAAGACAACTGTGTCTTTTAGCCGTGGAGTGTCGGAGGAGAGACAAGCGAGAGTTGTGGGGCTGTTGGGGGTTCGAAAGGTTGATGAGCAGGAGCGCTACTTGGGTTTACCGATTGTTATTGGTCGGTCTAAAAAGCCGATCACTGATATAGTCTGAAATAAGCTGCTTAAGCGGCTTCAAGGGTGGCGGGGGAAGATATTGTCGAAGGCTGGTAGGGAGATCCTTATAAAGGTTGTGGCCAATTCGCTCCCTACCTATGTGATGAGTATTTTTAAACTTCCAGCTGCTTTTTGTGACGATCTTCGGAGAATGATCTCGAGGTTTTGGTGGGGTCATGAGGAGGGGAAAAAGGGCATTTCTTGGGTGTCGTGGAATCATATGTGTAAACCAAAATGTGTAGGGGGAATGGGATTTCGAGATTTCTTCAAGTCGAATCAAGCTCTCTTAGGCAAACAAGCATGCCGTTTGTTAACCTCTCCGGATTGTCTGTGGGCTCAATTGATGCGAGGCAAATATTACCATGGGCGTGATTTTTTAACGGCAAACCTGGGACATAATCCAAGCTATACATGACGGAGCATTTTAGGGGCGAGGGAGGGTTTGTTAAATGGCATGCGTCGACGGATTGGTAATGGCTTAGACACGTTGGTTTGGGGCGATCAGTGGGTACCGAATACTCAGACGGGGAAGGTTTTGTCACCGTGTTTTGGGGCGAATGTGGGAATGAAGGTGGCTGAGCTTATGGCCACGGGTGGAGGGGCTTGGAGTGAGGAGAAGCTGTCGATTTATTTGCTACCGTTTGAGAGGGAACGAGTGCGTAATATTCGCCTCAGTGAAGAGGATCATGACGATATGTGGTATTGGGCTGCGGAGAGGGATGGTGAGTATTCTGTTCGGTCTGCCTACAAGATGTTAGTGGGGTTCGAGAGTGGTGCTTCTGAGCCATCGACATGGGAACGAAGTAAATGGATATGGAATAACCTTTGGAAAGTTCAAGTGTGGCCACAGATCAAGCTATTCTTCTGGCAGCTGTGCAACGACGCGGTAGCAACCAAGGTAAATTTATCTTTTCGGGTCGGTAGGGAGGATGTCTTGTGTCCTTTGTGTCAGTGTCAAGTCGAGTCAAGTCTTCATTTATTTCGTGACTGTGGTTGTGCTAGTGAGGTTTGGGACAGGTTGGGGGTGCAGGTTGAGGAGACCGTGGGGCTAGGTGGGATAAGGGACTGGGTGGAAGGTTGTTGGAGGGAGATGGACAAGAGGGATTATGGGTTGTTGATGGTTGGGTGCTGGGCTCTGTGGGAGATGCGAAATCAGGTGGCTTTTGAGGGGGAGAAGGGAGAGATTGAGAGGGTGGTTAGACGTGTTCAACGGGTTTTGGAGGAGGTCGAGGGGGATAGGGTGGCACAGTTCAAACGGGAAGGGAGGCTAGCAGAGGAGGGGCAGAATGAGCACGGTAAGGGGTGGATGGCTCCTGGTGAAGGTTGGGTAAAATTGAATGTGGATGCGGGAGTTAAGGAAGGCGTCGGTGTGGGGATAGGTGGGGTGTGTAGGGATAGTGCGGGGAAGGTACTATGGAGCATGGCAGCGCGGAGATTGGAAGTGTGGGAAGCCCATGTTGCTGAAGCGGTAGCAGTGCTCGAAGGCCTCGAAGAAGCAGTCAAGGCAGGTCATGATGCGGTAATTGTCGAAAGTGATTGCTCTCAAGTTATAGACGGACTGAAGTCAAGGAAAACGGGTCGAAGTGTTTTTGCTCTTGTTTTGGACGATATTTTGCGTCTTTGTTCTTCTTTTGGTTCGGTTGTTTTTTCTTCTGTATCTCGTAAAAACAATGAGGTAGCTCACGCTTTGGCTCATGCGCTACCGGTAGTCTCGGGACGATTTGTTTGGTTAGACAAATTACCTGATGTAGTAAGTCGCTATATTTCGATCGAGTAATATATTTACCCCTTTGGGTTTCAAAAAAAAAAAAAGAAACTAACAAAAAAAAATAAAAAAAAAATATAAATTGATAACTAGGCTTGTTATTTAATTTATTTATTTTAGTGAAAAAGGTGGGTGAAAACCCTGACAAAAAACTAAACAGAACAGAAAAAAAAAAAAAAAAAAAAAAAAAAAAAAAAAAAAGCTAGAAAAAAAACAAGTTAGCAAACCAAACTGAAAAACAAACGACTACCTAGGCACTCTTCATTGCCTGGAAACACCCATTATGTCTTGCGAAATGAGCTACTGAAGAGCTCCCATACCTCATTAGCTAGTATGTGTGCAGGCATAATGGGTGTTTCCAGGCAACCAAAATGAGCTACTGAAGAGCTCCCATACCATCTTCCATAACAACCAACCTCAGATCAATGCCCAAATTAGCTAGTCTGCACACATATTCGCCTCTCTAAAAACATGCTGTAAGTCCACAATCCATCCATCCCTGCGAAATGCCTCTTTGCAAGCCCGGACTTCATGCTTATAAGCAACTCCTAGAGCTTCATCACCCTTAACAAGCTTTAAAATTGTTATGTTAGAGGTCTCACATAAACACTACTAAGAGACCGTCTTATATGAAAATCGGAGTAAATGAAGAGGTTAAAATTTAGAATTTTATATCGGCATCGCTACAACATAAACGTAGATTAAAAGATAGTACAAATTAACATTTAAATGACTAAATGGAGTAGAATTTGCTGGGTTTTTTCAGATTATAGACATCCTCAAGATCAATGTAAATGCGTGCTCACTTTTGGCTACCGAATTTTTTTTTTTTTTTTTTTTTTTTTTTTTATGTCAAACAGATATCCTATCGACAATGCAATCTCCTTCTAATCAAGACAATTTAATGGGTTGACCCCTCGTAAGTTTGGTTTTTTCATTCGCAAAAGTCAGGAATCGAACCCCTGACCACTTGTTTAAGAGATAAGAGTCCTTACCCCTGACCACATTAAAAAATAAAAATAAATTTGCCTTATAAATTAGTACCGGTCCGGTCCAAACCCGGAAAAAACCGGACCTAAAGGGTTCCGGTCCGGTCCGGTCCGGGTCCCCTTCTAACCGGTCCGGTCCGCGGTCTTGGGATATGTGGTTATCCGGTCCGCGGGTTCATCCGGTCCGATCCGGTTCGGTCCGGTTTTGGACCAGTGAACACTCCTATCCTTACCACTCACCCCAGCCAACTTTGGTTTTTTAGCTACCGAATTATCAGAGTAGGGATACTCTTTTTTTTTTTTTTTTTTTTTTTCTTTTTAAGAAATGGAGGTCCATTATTTCTCAATAATTCGGATTAAATCTAAGAGCGATCCTTGGAAATAAAAAGATAAATAAATGAGATTGAAATATATAATATAAATGTTTTTGAGAGGAAACGGTCACAAAAGATATGGACCGAATTATCAACACATACATTCAACCACAAGATTTTGTTTAGAGTATAACCATTTAAACCATTGCTAATCTTTCAATTAACACGAATATGTATTCTACAAAAATTAAGCTCCATTATACAAAGACGAGCATATTTAAGTGTGTTCAATATCAACATTCCAATTCAAAATCTATACACCCGTCGAAATCGAAGAAACTTGTAATGAGAAAGTACTGAAATATTTGCCAGAATGACTACTTGAGGAGTTCTACTTACAAAAGCTACTTAACATACTAGTTCGCAGCGAGCATGGCCAGAATACCCAGCACGTTCTTGTTCTTGATGCAACATTTTTAGAGTAGGCTGTATCGCCCCCTTGTAACAAGTCGCCTTCAAGACTGCAAAATTACTCCCGAATAAGACGTGCAAACGGCCACTACCTCTAACACAATTTTTTACATTACAAATTCGGAGACAGTGGTCTTCCCATTTTTTTACAAGATATGGCCTATATCGATGACGCCGATCTACAAAAAGAGACCATGGGGATACACACGGTAGATTAATTATCGAAATTAACTAGTGATAACTAATCATCCAAATTTCAATTAAGCATATGCCATCTAGCAGGAAAAATCATTCATCACCTGTTTAACTAAACTCGTTATAATTAGAGATTTATAGCGCATGTGATTATAAATAGACATGTTAATCTATAACAACAGAACATTAAGGAAACCACTTCTTGCAATCAGTATCGAAATCACTAGTAGATGCATGGAATTATGCTATTGCAAAAACTTTCCAGATTTTCTACGACCAATAACCGCAATCCAATGCATCTTCCTATCTGATATACATTTGACGACACCATTGCTAAATTTTCAAGGGAGGGTAAAATAATCCTGTCAAGGATAAGAATTAATGCTAAGGCTTGCAATAAGGATTTCTGTTATGATGGGAACAGGCAAAATAGTTTATTAAAAAACCATTTTTGGTTTTTATATTGTAGAGTAGAAGTAGATCGAAGCAACTTTTACTTACTAGTCATCCAGAAACAGAATCATAATCTCAACACAAGGGTAAGATTTACGTACATGGAACCCCCTACCCTGACATCGACAGGAGCATTTGCAGCGCCGAGTAATACCGTAAAGTGTATATGTACAGTATTTCCAAAATTGCTCAACTTCAGGTATATAAAACATCTTAGCTAAGCGTCCAGTATTTCGAGACCAACATGCTCACGATTTTCACGTTGTGGATACAGATCTGATCCCTACGCTGGCCTCCAACAATTAAGGGACGACATATCAGGCCTTGGAGGTACCATTTGGTTGATACCGTGTCCTGGAGAAGGTAACGAAGTAGAGTTAACAGACAAGCCAAATACGTTTAATGTCTCCCTCCCCTCTCTTTCTCCAGAAGAAGCTAAAGAAAGAATTATACCTGAGGATGAAGGACCCCCAAGAGTGGAATTTGCAGCAGAGCCATGATGTCTGAAGGTATTTGTCGGTGCCCTCTCAGGAGGTCGAAAATACCCTGCTCAATTAATAACCACTTAGAAACTCTCCACGTCAAATAGCTCATGAATCATGACAATAGAAGTTGCAGCAGTGTACAGATTGTCAAAAATCAAATCAGGCAAGCTAGAAGCCTAGAACAAGTGACGTGCATACAGAGCAATGTACTTGGCATCATAATTCAATCAATAGCTAGTGCATCATGAACGACAGAAGATTGACATTGGGACAGGCAGAAAAAAAAAATAATAAACTAGAAAAAGCAAAATAATCCACCAAATGAACAGAAACCTAAAATATGCACGCAAAAAGGTGTACTAAGAAAGACGAAGTACAAGCAAGCTTAAGAACAAAGGGCAGCTGCAAAGTTTTAAAAAAACAAAACACAGATAACAAGCAAACAATCAAAAAATCTACTGACTGTACGAACATACACTTGCAAAATTAGAATAAACTAATGATCATGCGGCAACTGTAAAAAGGTGAAGATACACCTGGTTCAGAATTCTACGCACACTCCCTTTCAAACGACGCCACAGGCAAGAGAGACAACTGGACCACCAGAACCGTTAGGCTTATAAAAAATTGATACTTGAGTTAGAGCTAAATTTCTCTAGTTACAAAATAATTTCAGAACCAAATAAGATTTCAAGAAGAAAAAGGATGGAAAATATCCATAAAGATACGCTCATGGGTGAACAAAAATTCCTATAAAAAATTGATAAGCTGAGAAAGACACGCCTAAAAATACAAAAACAATAACCACAACAAAGACTCAGTTACAACAAGATTTGGGGTTGCCCAACAACAAAGATGTACCAAAAAATGGGCGTCAAAAAATTTAGGCACTTGGACTAAAGAGCAGAAACATTGCTCACAGAGCGCAAACAACATAAAATGCCTTTTCAGAAGTCAAAGTGTCAAACAGAGAAGGTATTGCAACAGAAGGTAAAAAAAATGTCTAACCACAGATAATAATACATTTGAGACTTGAAATGTAATACGGGACAAAATTTTACAGTCCTACATCAGCAAAGCAGGAAGCACAGTATCAATCATCTGTCATTGAACTTTTGCTATGTTGGCTCTCAAAGATTTTAGTTTCATACCAACACAAGGTTTTATGTTGGTACAAACATGATCCCTTTCACAAAGACCCTAAAAAGAAAGCACGCATATACAGCAACATCACACCAGTGCCTCAAGGGCTTCCGCAAAGTGCGGGTAAGGGACATACGTAGCTTTACCCCTGTGTTAGCAACACAAAGAGATTGTTGTTGAATGACCTAGAACGAAAATTGGGTAAAGAACTGCATCGAATGGCTATCAGTGCATAAAAAGAAGACACGCATATACCTTCTCCAATAAAAGTCGTGGTTGGATATGACTGTGGCCGCCCCCCATTAACCCATGCATTGTGATGATTATCAGCTTTATAGTCCGCAGTGGCCGGGTATGGAAGAGATGGGGGCTGGGGAAATGTAGGAAGATGGGAATGAGGATGGGGCAAATGTTGCTGAACTGGGGGCTTGTTATATGAAAATGGGATCGAAGGAGGTTGAGGCAATGAGACCTGTGCGAAAGCTCTCTGCACAAATGTTGGCTGTGGAGGCTGAAATTGCTGGTGTTGCTGAAATTGCTGATTGGATGGGCCAGGAAGAGGTCCTGGACGCATGTCAGTTTGCTCATACTCCATTGGCCTAGATACTGATGCTCCAGCAGGCACAAAACGAGAAATCTGTTGTGAGGTGTTTCCAGCCATTTGACCAGCGTGTCCTACCTGAAACAGAAGAACGTCAAGACAAGCAATATAAAATAAAGGCCACGCCTTTGAAACACAAAAGTGTACAGAATGAGTAAGCTAATCTGGAGTTAGTACCAGTACAGAAGGAGCTGCAGCAGGTGGATGCAGTACTATCTGAGTCATCAAAGGTTGTAATGGAGCTGAAGGCTGAAGGTTTCCGGCTTGAGAAGGGCCTGGAGGAAGCAAATAAGGTAGTGACTGGGGCTGAGAAGGCAGTGTGGAAGGTGGAGGCGGGGGTGGCGGAGGCGAAGGCGATGATGGTGGTGGTGGTGGTGGGGGAGGTGAAGAGGGTAGAGGGGGAAGTGGAGGAGGAGATTCAAGAGGCAGTGGAGGAGAACCATCAAGTGTAGGAGACTCAACAATATTATTAGTAGAAGGGTCCAGTTCAGTATCCAATTGACCTTCTCGTTCACCTTTATTAGAAAAATCATAGGAAGAAAAAGCTCCATCTTTTGGGTGCCCAGTTGCATCCTCCATTTCAAGCTCACCGTCCACATCCTCTAATATACGGTGACGCCTATCATTTGGTGTATCGCTCCCTATTTCTGGCCTAACTGAAGCACTCGTGCATGGCTGTAGCAGAGGTGAAGCTTCAGGCTCATTGCGAGGGGTATGTGGAGCATCATCCTCATCTTCCTCGTCATCAATAAATCCATGAGTAGTTAAAAATCCAGGCAAATTGAAGGTAGCATTACTGCATCCACGGTAAGAAATGTTATAGGTCAGAAGAGCCCTTCGTAGTAAACTGATATCTTAGTAATAGTAGCAAGGATGTAAAAAGTGAGAGATTCACACTCAATCCCACAAACTCAAAATAGAGGAAGATAATTGAAATCTCTGCTGAAATAAGAACAAAGGCAGTTAAAACAAATATCAACTACTCCGTACACAACAACAACATCAGAGCCTTAATCCCAAAATATCAACTACTCCGTAATACATAAAAAAAATTTCATATTGCCATCTGATACGTAAAGGCTACAAAAGAACATCGACATTTCACAGAAACGCCCAATATTAGACAACTAAGACGATAATTGGCCTACAAGCGATGATTGGCTATCACTAATGTTTGAGGTGATCGAAGAACGACCGGTATGAGTCCATATGACTGATTGAAAAGCAAGGCACACCACAGCACCGTGCATCCCATCATAGTACATTTCTGCAACATCGCCATTGCCTTCATCAGATAATACCGTGATTTAATACAATTGGTACATTTTCACTGTTGTGAGTTCCTCGCAAATGAAGTTTGGAATACTCAAGTAGTCATCCACTTAAATAGCTCTACAGAGTAAAGAGTAACGGTCCTCTTACCCTTCGTCTGGATAAAATAGTACGAGCGAAGGGGACAGATGGGAATGGAGGGGAAGGGGAGGGACCGAGGAGTAGGGAAGGAAGAGTCAAGAGTGGAGCCTTAATGTTTCAAAACTTCCGTACGTTAGAGGGATTTTAATTAGACTTGTAGAAGGGAAAACCGATCCTCCATTTCCCACCCCCTCCATTCCCTCTTATCCAATTTTCTATCCGAACAAGGGAATTGTTCTCTCCTTTTCCCTCCAACGCTTTACATCAAACAAAGGATTAGTCTTAGCAAACTACACAAGGTTTTACTTTTCATGTTTGATTGTGTAATTTATGAGATCATTCCTTCAGCTATTTTTACTGGTCAAGAACTGGACCAGAAGTCTTTAGCTGGGAAAAAACCCCTGAGATCATGGTATTCCATATCAGATATCTTGATCATGGGATCGATTGTCGTGGCTTAATCTTGCTCATTGAGTATAAATGAGACCAATAGCACCCAAACCTCAAAATACATCCACGGTCACTTTATATACATATACAAAATGCCTGGTTGCAGTGTGCCATCCTAAAGCAAAGACACTCACCAGATATGGCAAGGAAAGAAGACAACACACAAGATGTTCTAACCAAAGGGACAGAAGTCATATAACATAAAATCTAAGTATGAAGAGGGAAAATATCAGCCTGCCACCGGAAGATGGGAAGAGGGAAGAGAGTGACAAAACCAACCTTCCATACTCATCAACAAGCATGCCCTCCATTCCTCTTATAGGATCATCCACAGAACGATCAACTCTTGATGGACGTTTAAAGGAAATCCCGCTGCTTGAAGCATCATTTGAACCTCCAATATCATCCATGAAGCGCCTAAGGACTGACTCTGGCAAAATCTTCCTCTCAAGCCACAACCGCAAAACCTGAAGGTTGAGCAAATTGATAAGATTCCTTATAATGAAATATACGGACAGCTTCATATCATAGTATGTACCTTCAAGCACTGTCGCCTATTTTCCCGGGCACTATGACCAGGTGGAGCAGCAGCACCTAAAAGGCGGCGCAATGATGCTTGAATAATAGGCAGGTATGAGGCCCCTGCAACACCTGAAAAACGCACTCAGAACTGTAAGTCATATAATACAGACATATTTACCGTTACATGACCATCACAAATGGATGATCAGTTTAGTTTATTAGTAGTAGCCATATAGGTTACTCAAGCATCAAGCTCTAATTTCAGTAATTTGTACCACACCTTTTTGACCATGTGAACATTGGGTGATGGAGTCCACCAGGAAAAAAAGATCTACTCTACGATGGAAACTTGACTCATTTTCCAGCTTACGGATGAGCAGATCCACAACCTATAGATTAGGTCGAAATGCCAAAAAAAATGTATTAATGATCACAAAACTAGATAGCATCCACAATAGTAAAGATAAAAAGTTTATTCCAATGACAACCGAACTTAACACCAATACAAGTGAAGAAACACTTTGAACAATGATGGGACCTACCAAACGCAAATGCTTCTCTTATGGAACAAACCATATAGAACTATTAAAATTTTCGTATACAAAGAACTCTATGAAATGGGTATCTGTACAGTCCTTGCACCTTTAGCCTTTAACCCAGACTACCCTTAGAAAAATAGGCAATACTAGCTAATGAAGTAACCATTTAGAATTGCCAGAACATCACAAAGTGCACTTCTACCTCCAAAACATGAGAAGCAAACTATCAAAATTGTGCCACCGTAAGCCCCAACCAAGTCTACACACACAGAAGGCGTAAATACCATCCATTCTAGCATAAACAAATACGAAAACCAACAGGTTTTGATAGGTGACTAAGGGGGTGTTTGGTTCAACTCATAAAGGTATGAGGTATGGGTTTGGAATGAGCCAAACCCATACCAAGTGTTTGTTTGGCAAAAATAGAGGTTTCATACCCATACCTCAAACCCATGAGGTATGGGTTTCTCATACCCAAGGGGGGAGGTGGGTATGAGATTGATACCCATGGGTGTCAAGTAATAAAACCAAAAAAACTTAGATGGAACATTTTAAATGAATTTTTTTTTACATTTATTTGATCAACTCTTCATTTTCATGATTTTTTAGTATCAAAAATAATTATTTTTAATGTTGTATTTTAGATTTTTTTAACTTTGATGAAGTTCGATCTCATTCCACCCAAAATTGAAACAAACACATGGTATGTGGAATCAAGTTCCAAACCCATACCACCCGGGTATGATTCTTGATTCCAAACCCATACCCACGCGCGAACCAAACACCCCCTAAAGGGGTTTGGTAATTTGGGTCATTGGAAAGTAACTGACAAAAGTGACTAGAGTAAGAGTAACAGATTTAGTTACGACATTAGAAATTGGTTTAGCGATGGCAGAACGTGTAAATATGTAACGATCATCAAGACACTATAGTAACTACCATTAAAATGTTGTCAAACAAGGAACAAAAATGAGAACAGCAAATATTTTTCACCTAATACGGAAAATGGAAGAACATATAAAATGGGAGGACGTAGTAGATAGTAATAAGAGACTAACCTCGTTTGCAATCCCATACTTGGCACAATCAATTGCAAGACGGGTAGCACGACCAATACTTTCCTTGGTCCTTGAAAGTGTCTCAATCATCCCTTCGAAAGCATCACGTGCAACAGCTGCTTCTGTGCCGCCGCTAAGAGTACTTCCTGCTGAAGGATTTCCTGAATTAAATCCCTTTTCATCGGGTTCTTCAGATGCCAATCTCGGGGAGCAAACAGATGGGGAGGCAATACGTCCCCGGGGCTCATTTCCCTGAGCATCAAGTTGTGTCACATTGACCCCGCCAGCACGAAAAGCCTGACTTGAAGTAGATGGGCTGGGACTCTTCTCCAAAAGATCTGCAATAGGAACTATTACAGAATCACCATCGCCAGGAGGAAGATTTTGCATGTGAGCTTGTCGCCTTTTAGCCTGAGCAATCAAATCTTTTATAGAGTTGCTAGTATCTGATGGCTTTGACTCCACCAAAGAACCAGATTTGTCTCTAGTATCTTCGAGTCTGTTATTTTTTATGTGAAACTTACAAAATCAGACCGACCTAAAAATCAAGAAGCAGAAGAAAGAAAAATAGAAGCAGAAGAAAGTATACCTTCCGCTGAACTCGAAGTCAAGTTCTTTGGGGTTCTCTACAGAAAGAGAGACCTCAGGCAATTTTGCACCTGTTTTTGGTGGAATTCGAGCCCTCTCCCCAGAAATAGGTTTTCTAATTTTTTGTGCATGAACTTTAGTCTGAGAAGAGTTTGATCCACCAGAAGCAAAAGTTGGGTCTTTACCAGAGACAACTTGAGCCTTACTATGAGAAACCGAATTGATCACCTTCGTCGAAGATTTATTAAGCTTTTGTTGGTTAACTGACATATTAACAGCAGAAACAACCTGAGGGGAGTTCGTTGGAGAAATCACATCTGTCAGGCTCTCCTTCACCACCCGCTTATCTAACGCTTTTAATAATGGGCTATGAGACACATTTGCATTAATAGAACTATCAACCTTCAATGGCAGAGAAGAACCAAGAGAAGACTCCTCAACTGACTTAGCAGATGGCTGATAATCCATGTGCGAGACATCTCTATCTTGAAAAGCCAAATTCAAATCTTGTCCAGTACAATTGGAAGATTCATTATTCTCATTTTTGTTTACAGAATCTGATACTAATGCAGATGAACTAACAACGGCAACAGGCTTCATTGAACTTCCATGAACTGGGGTTTTAGGCTCATCTTCTTCGTCGTCGTCGTCACACAACCGAACAGCTCTTCTTTTCTTCGGCACATCATTTGTCAAAGCTATACCCAAACTTCTTTTACAGTTATTGGACCCTGCATCCAATGCATGCTGACGACGCTTTACTACAAGTGGAACATCTTCATCATCAAGCACCTCTGCCTCCAAGTCACTTTTTTCATTCTTAGAAACTGATTTCTTCAAGACATCACTTTTACCATCTACAAGTTTAGCCTTCTTAACAGACAACAACTGATCATTGCCATCTTGGCCATTCAACTGCCGTGGATGCACACCATCCACATGTACCTCAGCATTAGTGACCAAAATCTGTGGAGAACTTTTAGCAGCTGCTGACAGCTTCGAGCATTTAGCCAGATTCTTTGACGCCTTGCCTTGATCGCTTAACTCGAACTTGCGTAGATCTGAAGCCAATCTTTTAGCAGGTCCACCATTGGAAGATTTCCCAGGTGTCCCATCCCCAAAGTACCCACCAGATTTTGCGTCATTTGCAGGACAACTTACACCCTCAACCTTTCTCTTCACCCCAACCTTTATATCCCTTGACTTATCTCTAATTGCTGACTTCTTCTCCTCCCCACCAGAAACCTTAAGATGACCTGAATCTTCTAGTGACACTGATATATCCTTAGTATCAGCACTGCGTTTGCGACAGGCAGAACCCGTTTTAATCTCATGTGAAGTTTTTTCCTTACTTGGCAGAGCTGCAAATACTGCTTGAACACGGCCTGTAGAAACACTATTTGATTCCTTTTTTGGTTTAATATTCTCATGTCTATGAGCAGAAGAATCTTTCATAGTAGCAGTTTGTTTATCGTTACACAACAAAGAGGCGCTCTCAGGTACATCATTAGAAGTTTCTCCACATTTCACAATTTTGGTCGACTCTGCATACGATCCGTTCATTTTCCCATCATTAACATTAGCCGTCTGACCGAGACCCCCTTGTACGTCCCTATGCTTTTGCGACTCTTCAAAGGCCTCACATATTTCCTTCACAGCTTGAGCAAAATATTTAACAGTTTTCCCTTTGCACCGAGCCAATAATTTACTCTTGGACTCACTTGAAAATGCTTGAATATCCACTGGGGCGACAAAAGCTCTACAAAAGTATACAGAAAAGGCACATGCATCTTAAAATAATACTGCATCCTACGTATTACAGCACAAAGGCCACACATGCCATCTTTAGCTCAAGGATAAATGATAAGTGCAAACACTACTCAAAAACGTCAGGGAAGCGAAGGATACAAAAAAAAAAAACAATTTATGATGATTCAAACATTTCATCAAACTTTCAGCATATAGCTCAACATCCACACAGTCAACTTCTGAGAATAAGTGGCATCATGGTATTCTTCCACTCGATTCCATTACAGAAAATACCACAAGAAGATAGGAGCCCTCCAGGGTAATGAGTAGTACACTGCTTTGAGAAAACAATAGATACATACACTTTAAGACAACCATCAAATCCAACGTCAAGTGGTCAACTGGAGTCTGGATATACTAATTAATCTCCAGCATCATGAGGTCGAAGCTTATATCATTGCTCTGTTTATTTTCCAGATTTACGAAAAGGTAACTGAATTACTTGGTGAGCTTAGGCTAAAGCTGCAGAGTGACTCAGCGCCTCTGCAAACTTCAAAATTGCAGAAACTTGAAAAACACAAATCAGAGGAAAGCCACTTACTGGCTGAGTGACTTTGCAAAATTGCTGAGACATTCAGTGACTTTGTCACTCAGCGATTTTTATCTAATCCTAAGAAAAAAATTAGCCTATGGGGACATTTTCGATAATTAGTTTCATGCCCCCCCAAACACACACCAAAAACAAGATGTCCATGTTATCTAAAAAAGGCCCGATTTAATTAGAACAACGTAATTGGAATAATTCTTTGAAACACCCACTGCGGGCACTGCCTTATCCCACAAAGAAACTAAAAGACTGTCCATGCCATTCCTCATGAGCTAGCACGCACATAAGTTATACATGTCTAACAAGCATAAGCATCAATTAACAAAAACTTAGATCAAGTACATTTCAGCCATCTCATTTATTTTAGCGACCAAGGCTTGTCATTGATGATGTTTTCATCATTCTATGAATTTTCGACATTCCTTTATTTAAAACAGAGTGGTGGGGACTCTATTTAAAACGATGATCGTACAGTGAGATATCATTAGACATGAAATCCACTTCTACCTTTGTACAAATATTAATCCAGTTCATAAAGTAAAGACTCTAGCCCTTGCTGAGAAGGTCTTTAATGGCTGTAAAAGTACAGAGCAAGGAAAGATATGGAGATGTTCAAATAACCAGGATAAAAATTTCAAAATCACACAAGCCAGAAGTAGGTATACCGGTATAATATATGATAAGAGGATATCACCAAACAGCAATAGATCCAAGAATCCGACAAGTATCTTCAATAGAAACCGTCTCTCAAAGGAACAAATTCAATAGACAATAAATTTTAAATACCTTTTTAGAAAAACTCAGGAGATTTGTATTCAATATTGAGATATTTGAGATTAGGTAGCTGATACACACAACAAACGAGGATTGGAAATCACATTTTTTTTACAGCTCTATAACAACCTCCCAAGCACCTCCACGGCTTCAGCAAATATCCAGGTAAAGGGGGGAGTTGGGTGTGAGTAGGCTTACTCTTGTGTTGTACTTTATCCACATGTCAACAACACAAAAAGCGGTTTCTGGATGACTCATGATGAAAAGTGCGCCGAGAATTGCACCATACAAATGCTACTTCACAATAGATTAAAACCACACCAAACTACTAGCCATGTTGCTCCATTCCATCTTAATACAAAACCAATGAAAGTGGGAAATTTTCGTAGAACCCTATAGGATCAAATATTCCTCACAGGGGAACACTCATGCAATAGTGCAATAGAGACAGTTTACAATCTCGATAACAAATAGCCTAAAGACAATGAAATAGATCCCACAACACGCTCCAGGTACTTAGCTATCATTTGGGTCTTTTGGGATTGCCGAGAATACCAATCCCACATTACAATCATCAATCATCTAAGAGATTGTGGAACTTTATTTCCATTGACACAGTTGATTCCGCATTTGACATTTCCATTTCCAATTGGGATAATCAAATGGCTCAATACCACTTTATACTTTGGTGAAGTAGCGAAGGTGGAAGGGATGTATTTTAAGATGCAATTTTTTCAATGGCACATTTTCTAGGGGGTCCTTCGTAAGAGCCATGAGGTACTGGGGTGATGTTTTTTAGAACATTTATTCACCAAAGCAATGTATAGGGTCAAAATCAGAACAGCTTAAAATGATATCTGCTTCTAGAAGTTCACATAACCACTGTCCTTAATTTAGGGGCCTCGATCGAAATAAAAAAAGGGCCCCAAGCCCCCAAATATATACTAAGAAGGAAAGAGACGATTATTTTTCACAAAAAAAAAAAAAAAAACTTTTAGAACGATATTTTGAGTAAAACCAACTAATAGACTCAATAAATTACATTGAATAGATAAATAAGTTGCCCTGAAACTTTGATAGTAAAACATATTAAAAAAAATCTTAATCAAACTAAGGAAAGATAAGAGATCGGAGAAATCGGATTAGTTATACACAACTAATAAAAGGAGAGAGCGATGAGAGAAAGTTCAGCGTAACCAAGGTTTGACTTTTGAGTACGTGCAAATAATATAATTTAACGAAAGGAAAGTTATTTTCTAGGAATGACAATGTAATTTTAGTGTCACTTAGCAGGGAAATTAGAGGAAATAAGCCCTTTTGGAAAGCTAGGCCCAACATGTTATATAAACTTCTCGTTAAAGCTTTTTGCTTTCAATGGCAGAGTTTCGGAATTTGGGCCCTTAATGCCATTTGTTTATGGGTGCAAGCATACCATTCTTTTTTTTTACCTTGCTATGTATGAACCATACGAGTGGATTTGGGGCCAAAATATCTTGGGGACCTGTGCAAGCACAAGTTGTAACACCACAACACCGAGCCTGGTTTGGGTTAGCCAAAAGGCCCAAAGTACCAAAGAAAAACTATTCTAATAGAGGAGAGTAGATTTTATGACTACATTTCAGGTTATATGACTACATTTCAGGTTATATAAACAGGCTTTTACATCAAAGATAAAACTGTGTTGTTATAATGAAAATATAGATGAATAACCGTGTAATCAATTTATGAGATTACTTTCAGTTATACGTTTGAACTACATTCTTGAAACATCAGGTTAGTTGTCTCTCACAAGTCACACCTCTATCACCCATAATATACAAAAATTGCCTAAAAGAAAAACAAACTAAGAGGAATCAACATTTTTTGTAAAGTACTAAAATTGCACAAAGAATGTTATGGAAGCACGTGAAAGAGGAGTGCAATCGTATCACAATTAACTGTAGCTTATTCAGCCTGTGGATCAAAGAGGCTTTCAGTTACAATGACTTCATTATGTGTCACCTTACTCACCTATACAACTAATTCTGCAAAAACCACATAATGAAAGAGCATCGTAGTGTGTTTAATTAAATTTTAAGACATTTACAACAACAATAAGGTCCATATCGCTCAATGTATATATTTCTATCACTCGTAAGTCGTACCGGATAACAATACGATGAGAAGGAACAAGGAAAAAACGAAGCAATTGACCCAACAGCCTCACATAACCATGTCTAGCTAATAAGCGACTTACATTTCTTGAGTTCCAAAAAACTGCACGAAATATTTTTTTGGGTCAGGAGTTCGCTCCCAATCTTCAGGTCTACTAACCTGAAAAATAAAATAGATAAATGAAAAAAATCCATACCAAGAAAAGCACAAAGCGATTCACTAGGCAGAATTAGCTACGCCTACGCATGTAAGGAATTGCCATAAAGCAACAAACGAATCGAAGAAGATATAAAAAGCAAAACTGTTATACAGAGTAAATATATCTGGGAAACACATCTGTCAGTCTGTCACCAAATTGCATTAACTTCCAATGGAATCCAAAAGGCACAAAGGGCCAACATCAAAGCACCAACTAATGACATGCCATAGTTCAATGCCTCAAAAAGGCCGCAACTACAAGAGCTATATTCAGAGAGTTGCATGGCAAATCGTATTCACTCACAGTAATCCATCCAAAACACAATCTAGAGACTCACACATCCATTATTCCACGATACCGTACACAAAACACCTAACTGAACAATCCGTATCAGTAAACTTACAAAACAATTAAAAGTTTCAAATATAACACGAAAATATGAGAAGTCTAATAGTCCGTCACTTGATAAGTTGGTACTTTCCACTACATTTGTAATTTTCGCTGGTGATCCTAACCAACAGAGATAGGTAGGAAACCAACTATTTGGTTAAAATCGTCATGCCCATTACAAGTAGAAATGGAGGGAAAGGGAGGGGAGGGGCAAGGAGGGAAGGGAAAGGGAGAGAAGGGAAGGGGGGGAGAATGGGGTGTGCGTGTTTGGAGACAATTTCCCTCCAAATCTTGCCTATTGTGGAGAGATTTTGATTAGGCTTTGAGGAGGAAAATTGGATCCCTCCAAATCTCTCCCCCTCCATTTCACTCCACCCTCATTTCCTATCCAAACAAGGGATTTTAAATCACCTACTCTCCCTCCCTTTCTTTCCCCTCCAAATCCCTCAATCCAAACACACCCTTAGAATCGGACAATCTGGCCCTCCAAATCCCTCAATCCAAACACACCCTTAGAATCGGACAATCTGGCCACAAAGTAAAACAAGGGCAATCATAAATCCCCCTCAACATCCAAAAGTCGAATTCGCAACCGCGTCAAACGCAGGTCAGTGCAATGACTTGCCAGCAAGGCTAGCTGACAACAAAATCTCCAATCCATTGTCATCCGCCCGCCCTAGTGATCAAACCATTAGGGTTAGGGATTCTATCAATTGATTTATCTATCTATACATCTAATAAATTATCGATTCCGACAAAAGGTGGCTCAACACGATTCCAACCGAAACGAATAGCATGATTAGACAAGCAGCAATAACAACAACAAAAAGTACTTGAAATGGGTGCAATCGAAAACGGCGTAAAACACACACAGCATTGCAAGAAAATAGAAAGTATAAAGTAGCAAACCTTAGCAGGCCAAGCAGGAAAACCTCTGACTTTAGCGAGAACAAGATCGCCTAATTGCAACTCAGTAACACTCTTCACTTTATTATTATTATTATTATTATTAATATTAATATTACTATTATTATTACTACTATTACTATTACTATTACTATTGTTGTTATTGGTAATTGGTCCACCCTTTTTGCGCGCAGGTGGCATCGCGGGGGTTTAAGAATTTCACCAATAAAAATTAGAAGGTTGAATGTAAGTGCAGAAAATTGAATTGAAGTATGAAGAGAGGGAATTAAAAACCCTAGAAAAAGGGAGAAAATTGGGGGCGCTAGGTTTTGATGAAGAAGAGAAGGAGAATAATGAGGGTTTGAGGCTGAAGAAGAAATTAGGGAGATGGGAAACGGAGACGGAGACGGAGACGATGAAGGAAAAGGAGTAATTCAATTGCAATCAATTTCTTTGGTAAAAGAAGGTACGGGCTATAGAATTCTTTTTTGGTTTTGGGGAGGAGGAGCTCAACAATGGGTTATGACTTATGAGACTTGTTGGGCAAGCCGTTTTCGTTAGCTTATTTCATCGAAATTTTCAGCCAATTTATTTCGGGTGGTGATTTTCGCAGTACATATTTTACTCATCGAAGTACATATTTGACCATTTTACCCCTTTCATCTCCAAAAATCATGTACTACATAGAAAATTTGCGTAGAAAAAGAGCATCGGAGCTTCATCTACCTCCTACCAGGCCTCTCCACCAACGATTATCACCAATGACCACACCCCCACCAGCTTCTCCTCGCACCGGCGACCACCCTCAAACCTTTCACCTATCTAATACCACTATCATCGGCCCACCACTACGCCGTTTACGCCGTCTGTTTCTATCTAAAGAAGAGTTCTCTGCCGGCAGGCCGGCAGCCGGCCCACCGGCAGGGAACATGTGCCAACACTTAGCCAAATTTGAGAAGGTTTTTGGAGCCAAAATTGTGAGAGCCCGTTGCCGGCAGACATGGTCGACAATCGGTCAACCGGCACACGCTCCCCTTTATGAAGAATAAAGCCAAGAAGAAGCACTTTTGCGGCACAGGCAGCCAAGCCATCGGCTCACTCCAGAGACCCCAAGTCACATTTTGGCCATAATTTGGAGATATCGCACGGCTGGTTGAGGAGGCCAAGCGGTCTTGTGTGCCTGACAAGACAACAAACACGCAAATTTGGGCTTTATTCTCTCCTTTATCTAATCCAATGAAATAGTATAAATACCCCCTCCCTAATCAATTGTAAATACATACCCTAGGTCTGAAATTACTACCTTAATCTTATGCAAACCCCTAATCAAAACTTTAATATTTTCTTAATCAATCATTAGTTACTTGTTATTCTAGCTTAGAACTAGTATTGTTGGATTGTTTACATTTAGTATTGGGTTGTTAATTGGAGATTGGTGAAGATTATTCTTCTATTTAATCAAAGGTTGCAACTTTGTCTTCATTATTGGTATAATCTCTTCTTTATTGTTGTTTGTCTTTCAATTGTTTACATATTCAAATTTATTTACTTAATCCATCTTTACATTATGTCTCCTCTTGTTTGTTACATGCCAAAGCATCCATCTTTTGTGTTTGTTATCATAGCTATGTGTGAGTAGTGCCCTATTAGGATAGAGGGGGATCTCATATAACATCATAAGGGTAGATTATACCATAGAAAGATACAATTCTTGAGTTTAAGCATCTCAATTTTACTATGCATGCTAGGTGTTTGTGTTAATGCTTGAATGAGGATTTAAGTGCTTTAACTATCTATCTTTACTTGTTGAGTGAGAACTTGGCTAGTAAGTAGGATTCGCATGATAAAATTGTAGTTGAGTTGATTAGGCGAGGACCTAATCGATCTTAACTTAGGGATTAGTCTCATATATATATATATAGACATGGTCGACAATCGGTCAACCGGCACACGCTCCCCTTTATGAAGAATAAAGCCAAGAAGAAGCACTCTTTGCCGGCAGGCCGGCAGCCGGTTCATCGGCAGAGAGACCCCCAAGTCACATTTTGGCCATAATTTGGAGATATCGCTGCCGGTTGAGGAGGCCGGCAGCCGGTGTGCCGGCACAAGACAACAAACACGCAAATTTGGGCTTTATTCTCTCCTTTATCTAATCCAATGAAATAGTATAAATACCCCCTCCCTAATCAATTGTAAATACATACCCTAGGTCTGAAATTACTACCTTAATCTTATGCAAACCCCTAATCAAAACTTTAATATTTTCTTAATCAATCATTAGTTACTTGTTATTCTAGCTTAGAACTAGTATTGTTGGATTGTTTACATTTAGTATTGGGTTGTTAATTGGAGATTGGTGAAGATTATTCTTCTATTTAATCAAAGGTTGCAACTTTGTCTTCATTATTGGTATAATCTCTTCTTTATTGTTGTTTGTCTTTCAATTGTTTACATATTCAAATTTATTTACTTAATCCATCTTTACATTATGTCTCCTCTTGTTTGTTACATGCCAAAGCATCCATCTTTTGTGTTTGTTATCATAGCTATGTGTGAGTAGTGCCCTATTAGGATAGAGGGGGATCTCATATAACATCATAAGGGTAGATTATACCATAGAAAGATACAATTCTTGAGTTTAAGCATCTCAATTTTACTATGCATGCTAGGTGTTTGTGTTAATGCTTGAATGAGGATTTAAGTGCTTTAACTATCTATCTTTACTTGTTGAGTGAGAACTTGGCTAGTAAGTAGGATTCGCATGATAAAATTGTAGTTGAGTTGATTAGGCGAGGACCTAATCGATCTTAACTTAGGGATTAGTCTCATATATATATATATATATATATATATATATATATATATATATATATATATATATATATATATATATATATATATAGAGAGAGAGAGAGAGAGAGAGAGAGGCAAGATCCGGTGAGTCCACCTATATATTTGAATCTATGAGTCCATAAAACAATATCACGCACTATACAACACAATATCACGAAATTTTTTTTTTCAATTTTTTTTTTTTCAAAACTTTTTTTTTTCAATTTATCACCCTATGCATGTCTCCCCTCAACTATATGAGTGAACCTGATATCCTAGTCTCTTAATTATTGTTATTCACCATCTTAAGCATTCATCTAATTTTCCTTGCTTTAGTAATTCTCTTTAGTTAATTAAACCAACTTAAACCTTTCTTGTTTGAACTGAACTAGTAGTTAAATATCTAATCCTAAAACCATAATACCGTCCCTTGGGTTCGACCCTCGTAAGTACAACGACATCGTACAATGTTGCGACTACTCGATCTTTAGCCCCACGTATCCTAAAATGGTGCTTGCACCGAACCCTTTTCACCTAACCCAAGCCCCATTAGAACCCGGTTGTCTCTCTTGTATGTGCATCATTTTGACATTTCTCTTGCGGATATTGGATGGAGTACCATATTAGATTGCGGGCATGCGTCGCAAGTCGAGTTAGGAGAGTGATTTTGGTTACTTTTTGTCACAAAATTCACCTCGTTCTTTCATTTGAGTGACTAGTGAAACCCGTAAGAGGGGGCTTTGGTCTCCTTTTGGTCAAAGGTTTGATATATATGGAGTCGAATCTTGTGTGTGTCGCGTCATTCTTGGGAGTATAGCGAAGTACTTCCCCTTTCCCGCCTAGAATTTGTTTCTTAGGCACCCCGTGTTGTCAATTTAGGTTGCTTGAGCCAAAATTAGGGAGTCGACACCTTGGTAAGACCCGGAGACGACATCCTCAATAAATTTCTTTGTTCGATTTTTGAAGAAAAACGGCCGCTTAGATGAGGAAAGCGGTTTGACTTTTTGTGATGCATCTTATATGTTGATTCGTGCTAAAAGTTGGATGTGTCAAAATTTTCCGCAAGCCCCCACTTGCCTTGCATTGGAATGCATACCTCATTGTGTTTCGGTGTGAGTTGAAGGGACGGAGAAGGCCCGTTAATTGTCTTTCATCGGATATTAGTAATTTAGATAGTACTTTTATATTATGGGCCTTAGACTAATTTAATGAGCTTACTCGAGGACGAGTAAGGTTTAAGTGTGGGGAGATTTGATGAGTAGTATTTTGATATCTTTTACCCCGCATTTATATCTTATTCCGACTCGATTTTGTGTGCTCTAATCGTTAAATAACTCATTTATTAGTTTAATTAGTATTTAATAATTTAATTCTATTTATCGCGAATAAATGTATATATTTGTCGGAATTTGATTATTGCTTTCGTTATTAAATCCTATAGGTACCAAAATGAGAGAGACGGAAATTGAGAATGAAGACGGAAATGAGACGAGTCAAGCAAGACGATAATCAAGTGAATGAGACGGGTTGAGACGAAATCAAATTGAAAAGGTTGGACTGGGAATACGTCATTAAAGCAAAAGTCAAAGCTTGCCATTTGACTTTCCAAAGTCAATGTCGTCCCTGTTGCTACTTCATCTTCATCATCAACAAGCTCAAACTCCATCGTCATACAAATCACCACAAACCCGTACCATTCTACATTTAATCACCTCCTCAATCAAACGAGCTGAATCATCTTCTGCATTTCACCACCGCGACTCGATCCTTTTCGTCTATCATCGGCCTTTTCACCATTATCAATCCAACCACCACTCACCTCCATTCCTCACCACATCCGTCATCAAAGCAGCAGCTCAACCCAGACCTGCAACACCGCTGCACACCACCATCAAGCTTCATCACCATTTTTTGACATCACCATTGCTGATTCACCATCCCCTGCAACAATTCGACAATCATCAACACAAACGACCCACATCCTCAGTCACTGATGACCGGGTTTTGCCGTCACTTCCGGTACCAAAAACTATTTATAAAGAACCAAATAAAAGTAGTATTTATTCGGGTGTCGAACACAAAGATGGCGAGGGTTAGATACTTGGTTTGTTTAAGTCTTTAGTTTAGTCAAACAAAAACAAAGTTGATTAATTATAAACTAAGATAAAACAAGGTATAAAATTTAAACTAAATGAAATTGCTTTTAATTAATAAGGGAAGGCTAAGGTCTTTGGGTTCACAAAGGGCAATTAGGGGGAGAAACAAGGTCTAACAAGAGAAGGGTAATAATAGTGGTCAAGGGTTTAAGACTAATTTCTTAGTCACCTTAAGCTCCTCAATAAGTTGTCACTTGATCGAGATTAACTAGCTACAAATAAAGCATAAAGACTACCCAATAGCATGAGCACCAAGACGGATCGAATGCATCAAAGAGATGTTCTAACTTTCATTAAAACTCATCGATAAGCACTTCTAAAACTATCTAATAGCACAATGCACCAAGGTAAGCCAAACATGTTAATGAGATGTCCAATTTTCATTGAGGCATTTCCACAAACACTTCAAATGCATTAAGAGTAGAAACCACATAATCACCCAATTCAAAAGGTTAACAACCCAAATTCATCCCCTTAATTACCCAAATTCCCCCTAGACCCTAGATAAGACTACTCACACATGTTCATGGGTGAGAATTCAACAATAAATTGCAACAAAACACAAGTAAACATTGTAAACATGATAAAGATTACTACTTTAGATGAATTGTGATAAAACAACATAAGAAATGTAAACTAATGAAAGTAATGTAAACAAAAGATGAGAATTGTACCAACAAAGAGGAAAGTAGCAAGCTTGGATAATAATGGAAGAATGAATTTCTTCAAATCTTCAAAATACAACCCAAAATACTAATTGTAAACTATTGAGAATGAAGAACTTGCATAAACAAAGGAAGATTTAAACTAATAATTAAAGAAAGATTACAACTTTTTATTGAATGAAAAATGAGAAAGGAAATATTAGGGTTCTACAATATTGAGAGAGAATGATGAACTAATCTAATTTTCTATCTAATGTAAGGTAGTGTAGACTAATGTGGTGTGTGTGTTCTCCTTTTTATACTACTACTAGTCTAATGATCGAATAATAGTAGTCGTATAGTATAATACTAATAATTCTAATACTAATACTAATAATAATAATAATTATTAATATTAATAAGAGTAAATTACAAATTACTCCCTTTTAAGTTTCACTTTTCGAAACTTACTCCCTTATAAGTTTTTTTTTTAAAATTACTCCCTTAAGTTGACCTCAGACCAAAAGTTGCTATCAAGCTAGTTCTCAGGTGAAAAATTAAGTAAAGAGACGAAATTGCCCTCTGAAAAATTACCCACTTCATTCTCTTCCATCTCCTAGATCCACCTTACTACCACCACACCACCGCACAACCTCCACCACCGTCATCCGACGACTATCCCAACCAGCCCACCGTAAGTCGACATAAATTCAAAACGCTAGATGTACCAAAAACGACGCCCAAATTCAGTAAGCTAATATCTCCGGCGAGTTGTCGGCAAAATTAAAGGCCGAAACTGGTTTCGCCAATATTTTTTGTCGTTGAATCGCCGAGGACGTCGCTCTCCGGTGGTCGTTATCGGCAAAAAAACGCAAATGGGGGCAAGAAAGAATAGATAAAGGCGGATGGTAAGGTTCTCATGAGGGAGGAGAAGGGCGGGTGGTGGGGTGTCGGAGAGCAAGGATAAGGTGGCGGCTGGTCTGAGGTGATTTAACATAACATAGGGTGAAGGGCATTTTCATCATGAATCTAAAAAAATGGAGGGAAAATTCAAAATGAGACGGAAATACACCCCAAAGTTCGAAAATGGTAGCAACTTTTGGTCTGAGGTCAACTTAAGGGAGTAATTTCAAAAAAAAAACTTATAAGGGAGTAAGTTTAGAAAAGTGAAACTTAAAAGGGAGTAATTTATAATTTACTCTATTAATAACCCATGACCCCATCACAAAAGAAAGACACGACTCTCCAACCATTCAAAAGGGAAAGGGGATTAAGTTTACACAGAAACGACTAATCAGAACAAAAAGGCAAAACAATGGACTAATACGCGGCTTTGTCCTCCCAGACGGTCCACCGTCCGCCGGTGATAGCACCGGCTGGGAGTTCTCTGGAAAGTTGAGTTGAATTTTGATGTATTCCCAGCCGGGATGGGGAACGGCAGACGGGTAGCCGGCTGGGAGAACAATTTGTGCTTGTTGTGCGTTGGGAGCCGGGTAGCCGGCCGCCGGTGAGGGACCGTCTGGGAGTTCGTTTGTTATGAAAATGGAGATGCGGGATTGTTTGTTATCGCTGCTGCTAAATGTCGCAAATGGAGTTGTTGATTGATGAGGATGGCGGTTGCCGTGCTGCTGCTGGCGGCTGGTTGTTGGTGGTGAAAGTATGAATTGTTGATGGTGAATTGAACTGATGGTGACGAGCTGCTGCTGCGGCTGTTTAGATTTGATTGAGTGGTGATATTGTCTGAGGTTGGTGATGAGACGGATTGATGGAGGTGAAGGAGGTTGTTGATGGTGATGGAGGAATTGTTGATGGGAATGATGAATTGCAGGGCCGTCTTTGGACCCGTGCGGGCCGTGCGGCTGCACAGGGCCCCCAATTTTTTGGGTCAGAAATCAAAGTAAAAGAAAGAATAAATAAATGCAGTACACTAAATATTCAATAAAGGATAGTGTCTTGGTGGTTAGTAATTGAGTTTTTATACATAAGGTCTCAGGTTCAAGGCTTGGTAGCTACATATATGGACTTTTTTATCCTTCTTTTTTAAGATTCTATTTCTTAAAATGTTATATAGGGCCCCATATCTAGATTTCGCACTGGGGCCCCCAAAACCCCGAGACGACCCTGATGAATTGGACTCGGGTTTGGCCCGAGTTCTCGTGTGGTGGGCGAAAATGGTGATGGACTGGTGTATTAATGGCGATGGTGAAGACGATGAGATGATGATGATGCGAAAATGGAGGGAGTTGCAGCTGATGTTGGTGAACTGACTCAGGTTTTAATTCCGAGTTCAGAATTGAATTGGGTTGCGTGGTTTGATTTGATGACGGAAATTGGAGCTCGATTCTAGGCAGCTATGGTGATGGATGATGGTGAAATGGGAGTTGGATTATGGTTGGCGAGTAGAATTGTTGATGGAGCAGCTTGATGATGGTTTAATGGTGAATGTGAATGTTTGCAGGTGAATGAAGGGGGTGATGAAGGACGATGGTGATGGCCAACTGTTAAGTCAATGGTTGACTTTTCATTTTGGTCTTCATTTGATCCGCTTTTGCTCTTTGACCCGTCTCGATTTGGTCTCGTTTTACTTACTCGAATTTCCGCTTTATTATGCCACCCCGCCTACCAAATATAAATGATAAAATAAGATTAATACTAATATTATAAAAATCCGAGTAATTATTAAACATGACTAATACGATTAAACATTATAAATTAGTAAAATTAAAGTAATATGATTATTATAATAATAAAAATACGACTAATTATTAAATATGACTAGATGACTAATTATTATAAATTAGTAAATTAAATGAGCTATTAAACAATCAAGCACACAAAATCGAGTTGAATAAGAGTAAAAGTATGGGTAAAATACGACTAAAATGCTACTTATCAGTCACCATCAACCCGCAAAAACCTGCACTCCGTCTTCCCGTCTACATCACCATTATCAACCATGCCCAGACCTCCAACCACCTACATCACCATTTCAATCGCCATTTCAATCCCAAGCACCTCCACCATCATAATTCACCTCCATTGTCATTGACCGTCCTCCTCCTTTCACATTCAACCACCAAACCGACATCAACCACCATAAATTTCCTCTGTTTCAACCACACATCACCATCAATTCAATCAACCCAATTCTCGTTCTGTGTCGGTACCCCGGCAGCCGCCCTCCAACCGGCATGGGAATACATCATAGTTTGATCCAATTAAAAGAAGACCTCGCTGCCGGTCTGGTCACCGGTAGTCGACAAGCTGGCACACAATTTCCCCCTCTTCGAATTTCGCGCAGAATGGCCCTCTACCGGTTGCCTGGCAGCCGACCAACCGGCATGCAACACAAGACATTCGATTCTTTCCCTTTCTTTAATGGACTTGCTACCGCTGCCCCTAACGGCGGCCGATTGACCGGCATGCCACCCCTGCTCTGTCTTTTGGTTTGTTTCAAGTGTGTCGATAGTTTTGATTTTTTTTATTTAGTTATGTCTATTTGATATGAAAAATTCTTAGATACACTCGGTGCACCACATCACCGTACACCCTAGCCAATAAGAATATTAGAATTACCCACATTTTCCATAAATAACAAAGCAAAATCTAAGTGGAATATGATTAAAGGTTTATCATTGGCTAGGGTGTACGATAATCTTGTACACCGGGTGTACCCAATAATTTTTCATTTGGTATTTGGGGATTATGACTATTAGGAAGGGGTATATTATTATTATTATTATTATTATTGTTGTTGTTGTTGTTGTTGTTGTTGTTGTTGTTGTTGTTGTTGTTGTTGTTGTTGTTGTTGTTGTTGTTGTTATTATTATTGGTATTAGTATTATTGGTATTAGTATTATTATTAATAGGATTATTAGTAGATTAGTAATTAGAACACTCCTCCTATATAAGAAATACTACTACCACTTTAAGACAACACATTAGACTAGTTAGTTCATTCTCTCTCAATAGTTTAGAACCTTAGATTTGTTTTCCTCTACTCAAGTTGTAGTCTTACTCAAAAATTAATGTAATTGCTCTTTAATTTATCCAAGTTCTTTATTTTTCTCAATAGTATACATTTTAATATTTGGGTTGTAATTTGGAGAAATAAGAAATTTATCTTCCATTATTATCCAAGCTTGTTCATTTCCTCTTAGTTGGTATATTTCTCATCTTTTGTTTATATTTGCTTCATTAGTTTACATATTTTATGCCGGTTAATTGTTATTCACTCAAAGTTACAATCTTTATCATATTTACCATGCTTGTTTGTATTTTGTTGGAAATTGTTGGTAATTTCTCATCCATGAATATGTGTGAGTAGTCTCATCTAGAGTTTAGAGGGATCTTGGGTCATTAATGGGGGTAAAATTGGGTTATTAACATTTGGAATTGGGTGATTACTTGGTATTTATTTTCATGCATATGAAGTGCTCGATGAAATGTTTGAACGAAAGTTTGAGTCTTTCATTAGCATGTTTAACTTATCTTGGTGCATTATGCTATTGGATGGTCTTTATGCTATGATTAGTAGATCGATCGGTCTTGTTCTCATTCATATTAAGTGTTCGTAGAATCGTTTGAATGAAAGTTTGAACCTTCTTTGACATATTTGACTTGTCTTGGTGCTTATGCTATTGGAATATCTATATGCCATGTTAGTGTTGAGTTCATCTTAATTAAGTGACAACTTGTTAATGAACTTAAGGTGACTAGGAAATTAGTCTTAATTCCTTGACCATTGTCATCACCCATATCTTGTTTTAATCTTGTTTTATGCCCTCCTACCCAAGTGAATCCGAAGACTCTAGTTCTCCCATGAATTGAATACAACTCCATTCATTTAGTTTAATTTTATTTCTTATTTGCATCTTAGTTTACAACTAATCAAACCTCCTTCGTTTATTAGGCTAAACTAAAGACTTTAACAAACCAAGTATCTAACCCCCGCCATCTTTGTGTCCGACCCCGAATAAATACTACTTTTAATTGGGCTTTATAAATTGTTTTTGGTACCGGAAGTGACGGCAAAAACCGGTCATCAACATGTTTTTTATTACAAAAGTTCAATTAAAATGTCAATATTGATTATAAATTATGAAATTTTGATGTAAATTTGTAAGGGTTACATAAATTAAATTAATTTATAGAAAAATGAATTAAATCTATAAATTAAGACAATTACGTGGCAATGAGTTTTGATGCTCACATTTACGTGGCATTTACGTGGCATTTTTGGATCCTACGTGGCATTGTCTACGTGACGTTTATTAGTCATTTTAGGGTAGCCTTTTAATTATATTTTATAGATCTTGTTGTTGGAATAAGTGTCCTCCGACAATAATGCGATCACAACTGTCGATCATAATGATCACATGTTTAAATCTCATTTTAAGAATACATGTGGGATGTAATATTTTACAGTCAACTGGTCCACACATATCGGTAATGATTGGCTGACTAGAGTTTGACATTACTGTCGTGCGACGGTGGTGATCAGTTGATCCCCTTAGGTCATACCTATAGGGAAATACTCTTAATTGATTATTTAATTAATCGTATGCCGATACGAGTTAATTAAATTGCTTAAATTTGACGGATGATTTTGTGAGTAAAGTTAACGTGTCTTATTGTAATTCGATTAAATTAGATACGGTCTAAGTAATCGAATTGTTTTATTACTTAGAATAAAATTATTGTTTACGAAACAATTGAAATTGAATGAATAATTTATTATAAATACAAGACGTTGTAATTTATAATTTGATAAACCGTTTTGGTACAAGTAATTACGAATTACTAGTCGATTTTGTATATGACATATTTTATGAGTATGTTGATTTTTAATATGTTAAAAATACATTACAATTTCACATGTCAAGTAACATGTCACATATGTCACAATTGACAAATGTCAAAATAAAATGGATTCTCCATTTTATGTATGTACCGAAAATAAGGGTGGGAGGATAGAGTTTATATTGTGTTGTTTTTATTTAAATGGAAACACAATGATAACAACCATACTCTTACCTTGCATGTCTAGTTTATCTTGAGAAGAACACAAGCTCATGCATTGGCTTCTAGTTCTCCCACCCCAACCGGTTTTTTCCACTAAGAAATGTCAATGGTTTTTTCTATTATTATTCACTACTTCACTTAATATTTTTCTAGTGGTAGAAAATACATTCTCTCTATAATTTGTGGAAAAACTTAGAGAAATAAAACCTCACAAAATACTCCCTCTTGGACCGAAATATTCAAGAGCAAATACAAATTATTTTTTTGTGTCAAATTTTAAGAAAGAATAATATTATTACTAGTTCATAATAATATTGGTTATTAAGGGTATTCCTTGGGTATGTGCTTTTTGGAGAGGTTCTAATTTGAACCTTTGTTCATCCATTGTTGGAAAGTTCAAGAATTAACAAGAAGGAGATCTTGTTGGTGCCCAAATATCTGAAACACAAATGTAAGAAGTGACGATTTCTTCTCTACTTTGTTTTATGTTTGCATGCATAAGATCTTGTATTTATTTTATGACTAAATAAATTAATTCATATATGAATATGTAAACTTATGAGATTAATGAATCCTAACACTTGTAACTTCAGTAGAGTAGTTAACCAAGCACCCAACGATTATGGGATCCTCCATTAAACCTTTGTTTGAATCAAACCCAAAGTCGAAAACCAACGTCAGAACAACACAATTGAAACTAAACCAAATTCAGTAATGGATATAAATCACAACCCGAAACCCAATTCAGTAATCAATGATCGAGGCCAAAGAATCCCGAACCCAAAATTCAAATTAGAACTCAAAACCTAAACCCAAAACCTGAAACCGACAAGAAACTCCAAAACCAAAATCCCAACCCAAATTACCCCAACTCAGATCCCGAACATAATACAAATTGGTAACCAAAAATCCAGTGCAAAATCCAAATCCAAACCCAGAGAGAGATGAAACCCTAACACGAACTTAAAAACCAAAACCAAATCAGAAACTTGAAACCCAAAACCCACTTAAAAACATCATGCATAATACAAATTATTTTAATAAAATTCAAGAAACCGTCAACAAAACCCAAAAAAGGAAACTCATACAACCCACAATTTGGAAATCCATGCTACTTAAAACACCATGCAATACGGATAATTTCAATGAAATTCAAGAAACCCACAACTTAAATCATGCATAATACGGATAATTTCAATGAAATGCAAGAAACCCACAATTTAAATCATGCATAATACGAATAATTTCAATGAAATTCAAGAAACCCACAATTTAAATCATGAATAATACGAATAATTCCAATGAAATTCAAGAAACCCACAATTTAAATCATGCATAATACGGATAATTTCAATGAAATTCAAGAAATCCACACCTTAAATCTATAAAATATAATTAAAAGGCTACCCTAAAATGATTAATAAACGCCACGTAGACAAAACCACGTAGGATCCAAAAAAGCCACGAAAATGCCACGTAAATGTGAGCATCAAAACTCATTGCCACGTAATTGTCTTATTTTATAGATTTAATTCATTTTTCTATAAATTAATTTAATTTATGTAACCCTTACAAATTTACATCAATTTCATAATTTATAATCAATATTGACATTTTAATTGAACTTTTGTAATAAAAATATGTTAATAAATGTCATAATTTATAATTAAAATTGACATTTTAATTGAAACTAGTTTTGTGACCCGTGCAATGCACGGGTTTTATCAAGATGCTTCCTTAAAACTTTGTTTTGATACGAAAATTTAATGAAGGGGAAAGAAAATGTAGACCAATTTTTTTTTCAACTATAAATAAAAGATTTAAAGATAAAATGTAAAATGGGTGACACATGTTGTGAAATAATCCATGTTGTGGTAAGATTTAAAATAAGGAAGAATTTAATTTGAGAAGTGGATAGTTAATATAGAGTATAATCCTTCTTAAAACTTATTCATGCATATGTTTGTTCAAAGTGGGTTGCGAAGTCGAAATGTATTTTTTTGTCAGTAAGTCGACATGTACTTAATGTGATGACATTATAAACAAAGAAGGAACACATAGATTATTTATTTACGTGGAAATTCTTATGTTAATGACAAAATATGCAAACTTAAATTCATTTTGGTGGACTATCTTGTGAATTTGAGTTGTATTACAGTTATAATTTACATAACATTCTAAACATGATGATGTAACTTGTTGCCTCAAGTCATATGCATAATCATTTTTCATTGTATTTAATTACTTTGTAGGGTAACAACCGAATATTCTACATCACGTTTCAAACCAAACAATTGTTGTGACTAATTACATACTGCAAATTTGTCGGAATCTTGAAATAGGATGAATTTTTCTTAGCAATATAAATCAAACTACTTAATGAATGCACAACATCTTCCATATTGGCTTGTTCAATTACATAATCTATGCGTACTACCTGCATGTCAACAAAAAAATACATGTAAACAAATTAATCACCTTATAAGCAGATTACAAATACTAATCATGTGATTTAAAGATTAGCAAGGAAGGAACCAGAGCTGGTTATTTGACTTCATAACTATGAAGTTGAACTTTTTTATTTTACGCAGAACTTAAATATTAATTTTTTAAATTTGTAGTTTTATACTATGAAAACTATCAACAATCAGGAGAAATAAACCTGCAAACAAACTAAAAAGTTTAAACTTTAGTAGCAATGTAGCGCCTTTGAGATCCAAAATTTATATGAAATTGAACTATTGATTTTCAAAGCACAATAAAACGGAGGCGAATGAAATGTTTGTCTTCATTGTACATTTCATATGACCCATGGAGAATTAAGGATGAGTTATATAAAATTTGTTTTGACTTTAGAGTTACAATATTGATTTTGTATTTGCTTTGTTCTCTTATTTCTCTATGAGAGAGTATTTATACAAACTGAGCAACTGAAGAGTCACCACTAATGTACTTAATTATGCAAATTTATTGTATCATAATTTCACTAATAAACTTAATTATGATAATTCATTGTGTCATAATTTATACATACCAACTCCTAGTCTCTTACTACTCCTAATAAAATGCAAAGAAAATAACATAAAATGAGGCACTTAAAATTGCTTAACATGACACACGTCAAATAATAAACTACTCATCTTGCCTTTTTATTATATTGTATAGATACTAATAGTCAAGTCATTTATCATACTAAAATTCGAAACAATAATTAATTTGGAATAAATTTTAAAGAATAATTAAACAATAAAAGTGGAATGGAGAAGATCTCATTTAAATTCACCATGAACACAAAATTATAAATATAATTATTTTAGTTTTACTTACTAAATATATTGCTAAACAATGCAATTTTTTTTCTACAAAACGTTATCCTTTACGTGAAATAATTTCATGAACTAAATGTATGGTATTACTACCCTTTTAAAATTCTATTATCTATAAAATATAATTAAAAGGTTACCCTAAAATGACAAATAAACGCCACCTAGACAAAGCCACGTAGGATCCAAAAAGCCACCTAGATTAAATTTTAATGTGACGTGGCATATTTAAATGTGATGTTACATATTTTAAATGTGACATTGCGAATTAATGTGACATGGATTATCAATTTATTATTACATGACGTTAATTTAAATCATTTATCTATAAATTAATTTAATTCACTTATATCTATAATATTAAGGGATATTGTCATTATTCTTAAATTAATTTTTTATATTAAATATATTGTCTTCCAAAATTTATATAACCTTTACAAATCTATACAATTAGTTTTGGAGCCCGTGAAAATCACGGGATCGTTAATAATTGACTGTGTTAAAGTGTTTAATTTGTGAATAACTTATATGGAGTGGTCCCCCTGTCTCAATCATTTGTTTAATTTTAATTAAAAAAACCACTCACAAATAATAATAAAAAAAAGCTAAATAAATGAACACGACTGAAGGAGCGATATTTTAAAACAAAATTTTAATACACTCCAAATTTTTTATTCGGGATGATACGCAAACCAAAATGTGAATAACTTGGTTGTTTTGAAGCGAGGATACAATCCGTCAAATTGAATTTTCGAGTACTTCTGGTCTTATGGACAATCTTGATGCCATAGAAGTATTGGAACATGAATTTGCGCTCCATTGCCGTCACCTCTTTTCAAGGGATTTAAAAATATGAGTACTAGTTGCTACCAATAAAACAAAACATTAAAAGAAGTCACTCTTCCATATATGAACAAATTGCATTGAAATTTATTTGCTACTTCATATGCAGTTAAAAACCTCATAACTTCGAAATATATAGCGTGATTACTTTTCATTCATTATCCTTTCTTTCTCTACAAAAATATAACCTTCATATTACTTCACTTATAGTAAGTACACATATAGATATAGAATTTAAATAAATACTCCCGTCAAAATCCAAAAACTCGTACAATATGGATAATTATGCTAGTCTCGTAAAAATATTTCTTATTGGGTATGCAAAATAATTACGCGAAGTTCAAAGTACATCCATGTTAGGATCACATTAACATATACATACCTCCTACAATAACATCATTAATTAAATTATCAAGTTAATTAATTGAATTGACACCTCCAATTAAGACTATTAAATATAAATACATGAACAAAAAGAAAAGGAAAAAGCAGGCACATAATTCCAATAAAATACTCTAAATTAAATTACAGAGAGAACAAAAAAAAACTGACTTTTAAGGACGAGTAATGTTGGTTTGGACAACCTGGTATCATATAAGACAATAATATGAATTGGTATTTTGATGAGATTTTATAGAAAGAAAATCAATGACTCTCAATTTTCTCGTTTGAGTTGCTAATGATTCTTCAATTGCCTGTTTAATTAATGGTTATTCAATTGCGTCTTTAATTAGTGATTCTTCATTCTTCAATTGTCTCTTTATTATTTGACCATTGCTTTGATCGGCTTAAAGATTATAGAATATGAATGGTTTTTTCATCACCACCAAACATTGCAACTTGCCTCTTTATTGCTTGAATGGAGATATTGTTTTTATTGTCGTTTTGGTGCATTTTAAAGTACTTTTATGTGAGCAACTTTAACAACTACTCCGAATAATTCCAAGGAAATGTTATATATATTTAAAATATCACATTTTGTGTTATAATAATATACTCCGTAGTATATATAAGATTAGATTTGAGACAAAAAGTAAGAGAGTAAAATAAGGATCAAAACTTTATAGGTGAACTCTAATAATTATTTTTTTGCAAGAAAGGTATTTTCATATATTCCAAACAAATTGAGAGGATTACATGAGTTTCTTACAAGTAAAAATAACCACTATACAATAAATAGAGATTAATGCATATACGATTCTAAACACAGCTTCTTCATATTTGATCATTCAATAAAAATTATAATCAAAACAATACTATTATACTTCATACGAAATATTAGCCTTTCCTAATTCGTGAGAAAATAAAATATAAACAAATCATTCAAAAAAATATTTATCCAAAAAATATTGTGAGTTACAGAATAGTATATTTGACGGAAAATAAAAAAATGATTTAAAGGCTTGAAAGCATTGGAATTGGAACAATGAATTGGAGAATAAGAATCGGTTTCTAATTAATTACTATTTATGCATATTATAACACTATGATAAGATCAAATTGACATATGTGCATCGTACTTTAACAATTTGACTAAGCAATTTGATTTATAACCTGTTTAACAAAATAAAAATAGAACATGAGTGTTAAAAAGGAGATTAAAAAGTGTAGGAAAGAGTGAAGGACAATAATGTAAGTATGTAACAACATGTCAACAACTTATTAAAGATTTTTGCTACCATTCATTTCAAATAAACCATTGTAGAAAAAAGAAAAACCGATAAAAATGAAAGAGTCATCCAAACCAAGAAAAAAAATCTGTAAAGAAGATCCATAGCCATTATTTCGAACCTCGTGCATTGTTATTGATATGTGAGTATGTCATCCTCCTATAATATTAGTACAAACACACACATAAAAAAAATAACTAATAAAATTCTAACTAATTCAAAACATAATAATAATAATAATAATAATAATAATAATAATAATAATAATAATAATAATAATAATAATAATAATAATAATAATAATAATAATAAGTGAAACATTAATTTAGTTCTCTATGTATAGTTTACCTACCAATTTTTTGAATAAAGTTGAAAATTCATTCTCCTGCAATATTAATATAAACACAAAAAAATAACTAATAAGATTCTAATTAATTCAAAACATAATAAAAATAAAAGGCGAAATAATTAATTTAGTTCTTTAGCTATACCTTACCTACCAATTTTTTTAATAAAGTTGAAAATTCATTCTCCTGCAATATTAATACAAACACAAAAAAAAATAACAAATTAATACAAAACATAAGAAAAATAAAAAACGAAACAATTGGTTTACTTTTCTACGTATACTTTGGATGCTATTTTTTTGAATAAAATTGAAAATTAGGGTGAATATAATAGTTATATATATGAAAATTCTATTACAAATTCTCTCAAAATTTTATGAATGAAAGAAAAATAAAAATATATGGTAGATAAATACGGAATATATATAGTAATGATGAAAGGAAGGTTAAAAGGTTATTTTATTAAATAAAGGAAATAATGATTAAATAAATAAGGTAAATAAATAAAAGCAATTGGGAGAGGAGATCAATGGTTTACAATTTTTTTTCTTTCTTTTTTGTGTTTATACCTTATATTTTTTAAATTGTTTTACCTTATATTTTTTAATTTTCTTAAATTGGTAATCCATTTTACTTTTTTTTTTTTTTTACGATGTCACATTAAAATTTGCCACGTCACAATTAAACTTGCCATGTCACATTTTTTAGGTTAGCCTTTTAATAAGATTTTATAGATTTTGGTAATAAAACATGTTAATAAATTAAAACTTTTCATATTACTTAACATGCACCCACCATTTTTATTAACACTTTTTCCTATTTAATTCATTTTTTTTAATTAAACATTATAATAAATTGATTAAAACTATTCATAATACTTAATATCCACCAAATTAATTAAAATTTCTTCCTATCTAATTAATTTTTGTAATATAATATGTTAATAAATTGATTAGATTTCTTTATACTACTTAATACCCATAATTTTCATTAACATTTTTCCCTATCTAATTCACCTTTTGAGTTGCTCAACAATCAATTATCTAATTTAATAATACCATAAAATAAATTAAAAATAAAATTAAAATATGTGAGTCTATGGTTGTGTGATGGCTATAAAACCTATAATACCTATGATAGTTTATATTCACAATATTTATTTAAAATCTATTACTCATTTGCCCATGAGTTTCTAAGTTGTGGATTATATTTTATGATTTAATTTATTTATTTGATTATAGAGAGTATATTGAGTATTATTATTGAGTATTGTTGTTGTTGTTATGTCCAATAAAGTATATTTTAATTTGTTATGTTATTGGTTTTATAAATCCTTTGATTTATATTTAAATTCATGTTTTCCATTTGGTTTAATTTCAATGATTTACATGTGACAATGTTGATTCGTTTGTGAAGGTTTTGCCATGTTAATGTTTTACCTTTTGGTCAATATATTTTTTATATGAATTTTAAAGCATCGTAAAATGTATGTGAATGGAGATAAGACAAAGCATCACGTGGGTAATCTGAAGAGGGAAGAAATACAAAAGGCACGAAACTGAGGTAAAATCTATCTATACAATATAATTAAAAGGCTACTTAAAACATTTAATTTAATTCACATGGCATTATTATAGAGGTTAATACTAATTCATCTATATTAATTACTTAATTATTTATTTTTATACAATATTATAAAAAAGCAAAATTATGTATTAAAAAGTTAATTATCTCCAAAATTGTCACATGCTTATAAGTACCAAAAAAAATAAAAAAAAAATAGTAGTTTCAATCATTAAAAAACTTATATAAACTATTTATTTTCCTCTCATAAATTTGGTTATTAATCTACCTATATATTTAACTTTAATTCCATAAGATAATTAAAAAGCAAGCGATACTATCTACCATTATTATTTTGCATGTCATATTTTAATTTTGGAAGATAATTTCTAAACCATTCTCATGCAAAGTAGATTGTGTAAAAAAAAAATAATAATAATAATAATAACAATAATAATAAAGCAAACCTTTCACATTCCATTTCTCCTTACACCATATTTATGTCTATATTAGACTTCATAATACTGAGAAAAATCTATAACTCTATAATCTAAATAAAAAATCTATAATCTATAAATCTAATTAAAAGGCAAGGCAAACTATCTACCATAATCTATATGTCATATTTAATTACATACGATAATATCTTAAACCACTTTTGTATAAAGTAGATTTTGTAAAAATAAAAATAAAAATATAATTATTAGTAATCAAGCAAACCTTATGCATTCCCTTTCTCCTTACTCCTTATTAATGTTTATATTAAATTTGATAATAATAAAAAAAATGATGCTCAAAACTCAAAAGTCATAAACCTTGATTCATATTTATACTTATATTAAATTTGATAATAATGAAAAAATGATGCTCAAAAGTTATAAACGCATCCTCAATTGTTTATATATTTTTGTTGGAAGACAAAATTTATAAACCAAAATTTATTTCATCCCTATTGTTAGTAGAACTAAATGTGTCACTAATCTTCCTAAGATTCTATTCCAATTAAGGTAAATGTATTAAGGTTTTAGATTATTAACTAATTTATTTCTTTTTTAGTGCAAGTTCCATTGGTATGAAGTTTTGATCACATTTTTCAACTTCGTCGTATGTATTTGTTTTGTTCTCATTTATAGGGTCTACCAAAATTTGTGGTGTTGACCTATTCAAAGGTTAACCTACTTACATCTCTAAGACTTCATTCTTATTCTCTCTTTCCTTCTCTATTTAAGAGAAAGTTTAAGTTAATAACGATAATATTGTATAAAACAAATTCCACTGTTTTGTTGGTTAATTCGCACTAATTACTGAGTTATTTTTTTATATGGATGATTCATTGGAGAAAGAAGACTATATGGAGAAGTTAAATATTAGGATTGCTTAAAGACCTATATATTAAAAATTAAGGGGTCGTTTGGTTCACTATGGGAAAATAGAATTCCCGGGAAGAGGAAATTCATATGAACTTAAAAATCATGTGAATTGTATAAATCTTGTTTGGTTGAATGTGGGAACTTAATTCATGTGGGAATTCCCACTTACCTAGGGGAGGCTAGGTAAGTGACTTCCTACATCATGTAGGAATTGAAGTTCCATAGGAAGTTCTACTTCCCATGAATTAGGCAACCAAACAAGACTTTATTTTGCAACTTCCCATGATTTTCCAATTCTCATGAATTTGGAAGGCAACCAAACAACCCGTAAGTGTAAGATTGACGAGATCAACGTGAATGAGTAATAGTTTTTTAGTTTTTTTTTCAACTGTATTTTGTTTTCAATCATTTTACCTTTGAAAAAATAGCACTCTTTAATTTATCGACTTTGATCTTTATGTTAACATGTCAATGCCCGTATTTTTGGTACACGATCTATCATGAATTATTCATGAGGTAATTTTACTATGTGATTTGATATTTTGTAAAGTCTCAATTACTAGAAACACTAAAAATATCACACTAAAAACAAAATATCCGGCGAAATTCACGGGCCACAAAACTAGTTATACATAATACAGATAATTTCAATGAAATTCAAGAAACTCACAACTTAAATCATGCATAATACGGATAATTTCAAAGAAACCCACAACTTAATTTATGCATAATACGAATAATATTAATAAATTCAAGAAACCCAACAACAAAACCCACATTTGAAACACCATATTACTTACAAACTGATATGTTACTAATAGTTTTAATAAAATTCAAGAAACCCATAAACAGAACACACACTTGGAACTCCATACCCACTTACAACCTCATACGTAATACGAACATTTTCAATAAACCCATTAATAAAAAACTGCAAAAAACAATACTAACAATCAACAAAAGTGACAATGTACAGAGAAATAGAAAATTGAAGGGTTAACGACTTACTGTTGATAGAATTAGAAGAGTTTAAGGAAAAGAATTGTTCAGAGGTGAATACGGATTACCACTCGAAGAATAATGGTGGACGAAAGAGGAAATAATGAGAAACTAACTGTATAGGGAGCGAGCGATAACAAAAGATGTATGGAAACAGAGTAAAAGCAGCGAAGAATGTTTTATAAAGAAAAGAGAGTTGATCCTCTGTAGTCTGTAATAGAGACGAAATAGAAGAGGGAAATAAAACTTTTGAATTTACGGAAAGAGTCAAATCAGAATATAGTTATATATATAGTTAAAAAAAGAAAGGGAAAACGCTATTGGATTCACTTTGAACACATAGGTAGAGGTGGACATCGGGCCAGATTGGTGCGGGACGGGACGAGCTGGTGGAGAGGGAGCCCGAGCCCACACCACGGGCTCAGGGTGTGCGGGCATGAGAAATTGTGGCCCTGAACCGGCCCGATTAGGGCAAATGGGCTAAAAAAAGGGTGGGTCATGCAGGCTGGGTGGTGTGGGCTGGGGTAGAGGAAGCTCGGGACTGGCCCGGGTATAGGGGCGGGCTGTGCAGGCCAAGGAAACGGGCTGGCGAGCTGAGGAAATCTGGACTCGGTTAAGCGGGTCTGGTCAGTGTGGGCCGGCTGGCCCATGTTGGAGTCCACCTCTACACATTGGTAGATAAGGTAAAAGTTAAAGTACCTAGAAAGTCACAAATGACTTGTTTTTATCTACTCAGGTGGATTTTATCTGACGTCAAGCTTGATAATACATGTAACAACAAATGAGAATTTGTGGTCTTGCTATAATGGCTTTGCTTCGTGCTACATAATTCCTTAAAAAAAAAAAGATCTCCTCGAGATTCCAAAATTACAATTTATGTAAATAAGTGACATAGACCTATACATGTATTTTATTTAAAATATGCTTGGAATAAACAAATGATTAAAATGGGAATGAGTTGAAACTAATTATCATAAATGAGTACATGTAGGTTCGTTTTTTTTTTCTTCTTCTTTCCTTTTTTCAGTGTCAATTCAAAACAACGCACTGCCATTCAGCGGTTTTTGCGATTTGTATGTATATGAAATATGAAAAACAAAAAGGAAAATTGGGGCAAATGGCTCAGCAACTTTGGTATAAAGGCGTTGAACCACTTCGTATAATTTTTGAATAATCGAGAAAGAAAATTTTTAGAAGCAAAATCATTGAATAATTTAGCGACTTAGAAAAAAGAAATAAAAATAAAATGTTTACTTAGTAGCTTTGCTATTTCCCACTTTTGCCCTTGCTACGGTAATTTTTTTTCTATGGTTTCACTTGAAATCGTTATCCTAAATTCTCGCAAAACCAATCGCACGCAGATGCATCTTTGCCCCGCAGAACTGTCCTAGCCATAAAAATAAAGAGATCCCGGATAAACAACCTTTAAATAATCTTTATTCCGTATAACTCAAGGTAAAAAATAATTATTGTAAACACCTTTGCCGATTGCAAATTTCTTTTCCACAATCTTCGGTTAACACCTTATGCGCTGCCTTCCATTTTTACTAGGTGTAACACCTTATACGGTGCCTTCCATTTTTACATTCGCAAGTGTAGGCACGAAAAAATTATTTAAGTGTCGAAAATCAAATAAATGGATTAATTTGAGTTAATAATAAATAAATTACTCAATTTAATTATTTTTGTCCCTTTTAAATCAAATTTGGGTCATTCTGAGTTATTCGGGTCCAAACAGAAGTCAAATTGTGCTAAAATTGTAAACGGGCCGAGAAATGGGCATGCGACCAGGCCCGAGGAAAAGCCTAACTTTTCTCTATAAATAGCCTAGCGTTGTCATTTGGAAGAGATATACAAAAAAAGCTGGAAGAAACGCTCAGCAATTCTCTCTGAAAAAACTCGTGAAATTCATCGTAAGCAGTCAACAAGCACAACAAATTTGTGCCGCCTGCGCAGGAAAACTCAAACATTCAAACTCGAATATTCAAACATTCAAACTCGAATATTCAAACATTCAAGAGAGACTCAAGTCGTTCGACCCTCTCAAGAATACAAGTCAACGTCGCGCGTAGAATGTATACACCCGCTACACGTGCACCCCCTGCAAAACACACGCGCACTCCCTACGTCGATCGTGCACGCGTACCTTATTTGTTTAGTTAGAATCAGAGGATTATTAGAGATTGTACACGAAATTTTCTGATATTAATAAAAACTCATTTTGTTTCCTTATTTTGTATTTCAGTTATCGCAATACAAAATTTGTCGTTAAAGCAAGGTAATCTCCATTTCCCGTACTCCAAAGAAAAAATTGTGTCCTGGAAGAAGCTAGGAAAGATAATCTATATCTATATATCTATATAAAATAATAAAACAGAAACCAAAAAAAAACTTTCCTTTCCCGCCTAACTCCCACCTCCATATTGCACACAAGTTTATCCATTCTTACTGTACATCCTATCAATCAAATTAGCCAATTTAATCAAATATATTCCTTGGATGATATTGAAATATTTTCTTATACTCATAAAAAACACACCCAATATAACAAGTTAAACAAAATAATAAAACACCTTAAAATGAAAATGGTAAAAAATGACCGTGAACGGAGGGAGTAGTTTTCTTCCAAGTCCATTGCTCCTTTAGCGATCAATCAATACCTTTCTTAGTTTCTTTGTATTGATAGATTGCAACGTGTCGTCCAAGTGAATAACGGGTTACTCCAACATAATATAAGTAATAGATATATTTCGTCGCGTGATTAGATTATTAATGTTTAAGATGTTGCTAAGTCTTTTATTTGATTATTTTTCAATGAGTTGAATATACCATTATCTTTTTTCGGAAGATCTCTTTATTTAGGCCGCGTTTGAAAATATTTTGTCGTTTTGGGATTCATGTAAGCACCGATTTTGTACAAACTTAAGAAGTTCATATACGTTATCTCCCCACACTTTAAAATAAATCATGTTTCTCAATTATCATGGTTTACATTTGATAAAAATATCACTCATAAGAATTAAAAAAAGGTGAACAAATGACTGGGACATGAAGTACAAAGCTAAGTACAAGAATACAAAAAGAGGAAAGGAAATCGATCAAACTTCAAGCTGATGAACTATTTACTTTAGTATTGAAAGATCACTTATTAAATTGAATCAAAATGAATTATCACTACTACAAATCCAGGCAACTACAACGCCCCTTTAACAACGCTTATTCACGAAAATCACCATAAGACGTTGTACAATGGATGGCGCGAATTTTACTAAAATTAATTACAACGGTTATGTGTTGATAACCGTTGTTATAGGTTTTAACAATAAGTCAAACTTGCTGATATGTTATCGCACACCTATGCAAAAATAATATTTATACCCTAGACACAAATTAATGTAGTACGTAGGGGTCGAATCCACAGAGAGACGGGAGTTGTTAATTAGTTGTTATGGGTTGAATTCTATCAAGGTCGATTACGTTTTGGATTGGTTTGTTGGATGGTTTGATGATTAGAAAATAATAAACTAAATGATAAAAGGAGTCTATGGAAGTCGGGTCACACATGCAAATTATGTAAATGTTTAAGTTAAATATAGGAGTTGATGAAATGTTAATTGTTTAGGCTTAGAGATACCCACCTTACGGCATTAGTGTCAACCATAGACCGGGTCCTAGAGAAACTCTCGTTTATGACTAGGTCGTCCTACTACACATGCTTAGTCTAATTCAATTCCGTGCCTCTCGGCTTTAGAACGAATGAACAAACTTAATCAATGAATAAGGCCTTTAAACAATGATTAAACATTAAAGTGCAAACATGTGATAGAAACAATTTAGATAATATTATATCAACTTAATTTAACATTTTACAAATACTTTTTATGTATGACTCTCTTCATTCCCTAGACAAGGTAAACTACTCTAACATAATGTAAATGCAAACTAAATTAATGACAAATAAAATGATGAACATAATGGAAATGTGAATAGGATTACCTTGCAATGGAAGTGGGAATGAAACTTGGAAGAACAACACTTGAAATGTAAATTGTAAATAAACTTGAATGGAAATTATATTGAAATGCTTAACCTAAAATGTTTATAACATAAAACTAAAAGTAATTCTAATCTAAACTAAACTAAACTAAAAACTAAACTAAACTAAAACTTAGAGAGAATTTCTATGTAAAAATGTATGTAAAAAGATGGTGTCTCTAGATGTTGAAGTCTACACACTTTATATAGGAAATAAGGGGTGAAACCTAGAGCAAATACAAGTGGTCAACCCTAAATATTTTCTCTTAATTACTTGAGTAATTGCCTAGAGAATCCCATGTTGGTCATCAACTCCTTCTTAATTGCATAATTAGCATCCAAAGAGCATTTTAAGATGAGCATCCAAGGCATTCTCCCATCTTCTTCTACTTGGGCTTTAACACTTGATTTTATACTTGGGCTCATTTCTTGACTTGTGTTGTGCATTTCCGGAGTTAATCCACCACATTTGCTCATGCAAGTCCATGCTTTATTTCATTGTTGGTCCATTCTTCTCTTCAACTTACCTTTGTATCCTAGTATTTGTAAATATGTGGAATTAAGATCCTTAAAGCTTAAGTACCTACAAAATATGATAGAACGTGCAAATGCAACTAGAAATACAAATATTAGCTCAATATCACTAAGGTTAGTGCATAATGACATATAAATTGGAGCTAAAATATGGAAATAAAATGTATATAAATTGGACTTATCACTTGCACAACCGTTAATATAAAAACTAATAACAACAGTTTACTCTGTAATACATTATAACCGTTGTTAATAATTTGGCGCAAAATTGGCGCAAAGTTAGTGAAAAGTAATTACAACGGTTATATATAAACCCGTTGTTAATACTTTTTAACAACGGTTTTCTAAGGAACCGTTGTTAATATATTCTCTAATGACAACGGGTTTATGTGTAATAACCGTTGTCAATACTTTCCATAATATAAACCACACAAACACAGATCAGCTACAGCCACAAACACAAACCTAACACAAACACAAACATACACAAACACAAACACACACTTTCTCATCGTCTCTTTCTCTCTTTCTCATCGTCGATTTATTATCAGATCTCCGTCACTGTTGTTGTCATCGTCTCTTACTTTCTCTAATTATCAGGTAAATATGCATGGTTTAATTTAGGTTTTGTCATCTCAGTCATTATTTTTTTCTCTAATTATTTCATTTGCATGTGTTTTTATCGATCATTATGTTCTTTCTCTAAGTATTATTCGCTTAATTAGTTTTGTCACTGTTGTTTTTCTGCGTTTATTAGCTTGTAAAACAAATTAAATTAAATAAAACAAAGAAGAAGATGGTAGAGAGCGAGAAATGCATAATAAACTTAATTAATTAATATATATATAAATACATAAAAAAATGAATTACATTGCTAAAAATGCAATTCTTAGATATGCATAGAGAGTCTTATTCTCTTCTATGATATCCATTCTCTCCTCCTTTGTTATTTGGAGGTTTCGTTCAGCAGTTGCTATATCGTCATATAGCTGCAACAACTGTTGCTCTGTCAAGCCATTTTTTTTGGCGTCCTTGAGTGCGGTTCGAGTTTCCACAAGGTAGCTCCTGAACCTGTCCTCGATGTCCAGCAACCGGCAGATGAAACTCTTGTTGTACTCGGTCATAGTGCATGTCTTACGGATGGTATCATTCATTGTTGATGAAGTTTGGAGTTTGTTTGAAAGATTTAGGGTTTGGAGTTTGTTTTAGCAGTTTAGGGTTTGGAGATAGTGAGATAATGGAATGATTATTGAGATAATGCATGAATTTATACTAAGTAATGCGTCGTTTGAGTTGTTTTTTAATTAATACTCCCTCATATTCACAATAAACCTCCCATTTCATTTTGACACGAAAATTAAGAAAACACACTACTCCACCATATAAATAAATTTAAACCACACAAATACACTACCCCACCATACAATTAAATTTGGACCACACAAACACTTACCAAAAAAGGAAATAGAGAAGTTATTGTGAATAGACGAAAATGGAAATAGGGAGGTTTATCTTGAATAGGAGGGAGTATATGTTTAGGAAGTTGTGCCATCATATCTGCTTCAAATCTTATAACTCTTCTCATTCCATATATTGTCATTTCATATGCAGGGATTTGGCAGTAATAATGTATACATCGGAATTATAACGGGCCGTAATAATGCATGCATCTAGTAATATATAATTTTTTTTTTTTTTAAAAATAAACATAACGGTTATTAAAAAAAACCGTTGTCTTTAGTTATAACAACGGTTTTTTATATTGTAACTGTTGTTATAACTTTGCCACCAAAATTTAGTCACCCTTTCCACAACGGTTTTTTATACTTTAAACCGTTGTTAATAGTTTTCACAACGGGTTCCTTAGGAAAACCAACCGTTGTTAAAACCTTTAACAACGGACGCTTTAACAACGTCCACTTTTTTATATAACAACGGTTTTTAACCATTGTTATAGCCTGTATCTGTAGTAGTGTATATCGAATCTGTTTTGCTTTGTTGCTAAATCATTCATGGTTCTTAACGATGATAAACTGTAACTAGCTCATACGCATGAGTATTGCTTTTGAACGAGTTAAACAAAAAGTGATACAACCAACTTTATTCCTTTTTAGTAGCTTTAGTAAGGTAACTAGCAACCCAAGTCACTGGTAAATATAATAAATCTATGCTTGTGTATATTCTGTTTATGTACATTAAAAATTTGTTCTATTGAAATATGCAATAAACTGGTAACGCAAATTACATATGTTTGATAAAGTTGTTATCAATCCAAATAGAAATAATATTAAAAAGAATGCTTAAAATGTTTTTAAATATGCCCCTGCAACTTTGCACGGCTATTAAACTAGTTTTGTAAGTAAAACTGTTCCGGGTGTAATTTCGGAGCAGATTTGTGACCACGTAAGCTTGTAGAATGATGTCGTTGCTTGACTCTTCCTCTCACTCTTTCCTGTTTAAGATGAACAAACTGAGGGCTCGGCTTGGTACCGAGCGTACTCACTCCGACGCTCAAGTCAGTAAACTTAAAGAGATAAGTTGTATGTTACTTGGCAAAGTATATTGTAGAGAGATAAGGGAGTTTATACCAGATTAAGAGATGTTTAGGTTATATTTTTTTTGATCCTTTTCTCAATGAGAGAAGTGGAGTATTTATAAACTTTCACCTTTTGTCACGTAGTGGCCAAGTGGCCAAGTGGCAGAGCAGGTGGAAAGACTGTTCTACCCTCGGCCGGGGGACCCATGGCAGGCCGGCTGACCTGGTTGACTCTATGCCGAGGGGACCGGATGTGAGTACGCGGATATGTTTCTCGGCGCTAGTTGCCGAGACCGAGACCCAGTGTCGCCGACAGTCGCGTCGGTTAGGGTCATTAATACGTTGACTTGCTGTCTTTTGGCTTTGACCTTGCTCAATGTGTTGACTCGGTCAGCGGGTGCAGAATATGCCCCATCAAAAACCCATACCCTATAATGGCCAGAGTAGGCAATGGGCAGTGCTGGGCCAGCCCGCGTGCCGGCCCGTCGTGTCTTCCTCCAAAATTAGCCCGGTCCAGGCACGAATATTGGGCTCCTCGGGCCGTGTCGTACCAGGCATACTGGTTCAAACCCACGCCGCGACCCGCTCAAGGCACGACCATTTTCGTGCTCAGGCCTTGCCTGACCCATGGCTTTTCGCGCCTTGTCTGTGGGCCGGCCCATGTGCTTTAATATTTCTTTTTTAATTTAAAAAAAAACGTTATATAATTGATATATTTGTACTTTTTGTTTAATAAACGATGATTAAGGGTTTAAATATATATTTTATTAAATATTAATGTTCTTTTTATTTAATAAATGATGATTAATGGTCTAAATATATATTTTATTAAATATTAATGTACTTTTTGTTTAATAAATACTTCCTCCCATCCAAACCAAAGGTTACATTTGACTTTTTGACACTATTCATAATTGTAGAAAATCTTAGGTATTATTAGTAATGTATAAGAGAAAACATAGTCATGCGGGATCTTGTTTGATTCATCGTCATGAATGCTATAAGAATATCAAGTTTTTATAATTTTTAATAATGTGTAACTAAAGATATTCACGTTGCAAAACGCGCCTCGGCAAGCGTAATAAAGTCAAATGTAACCTTTGGTTTGGATGAGAGGGAGTAATGATCAACGAGCCATTTTTCGGCCGAATCGTGCCAAGCCCGTCGTGCCTGGTGCATGTCGGGCTCCACCCTGCCTGGGCACGAATTTCTGAAGAAAATCGCGTCAGAGCCCGTCTCAAGCCCATTAGTGTCATGCCCGTGCTTCCTTTATTTTCTCGCCAGGCCGGGCCGTGCCTGGCCGTGCCGACACCGGCCCGCGGGCCTTTATGGCAACTCTAAATCAATGGCTTACTTCTAAATTACATGGTGATTGACAACCTTAGCCTCCAACACTCATTTCACCTCCTCACTCACAAACCCACACACACCACCATCAACACCACCACCATCGCTACCATGTTGAGAGGAACACTAACCAGAGGCCTATCATCTCTAACCCAAACCCGAACCCGTATTCCATGGAACAACAACATCAATTCAAGATCATACAGCTTGATTCCAATGGTGATAGAGCACAGTTCTCGAGGAGAGCGTGCCTACGACATCTTCTCTAGACTCCTCAAGGAACGTATCATCTGCATCAATGGCCCTATCGGAGATGACACCGCTCACGTCGTCGTCGCACAACTCCTTTTTCTCGAGTCCGAAAACCCTTCTAAACCTATCCATATGTATCTCAATTCTCCCGGCGGCGCCGTCACCGCTGGTTGTTTTTCCCTCCTTTCTTTTTTTTTGTTTTATTTTTGATTTTATGTCATTTATGCTTTTCACCCGATTTTTGTGAGCGGTATTTTAATCAAATGTAAACAAAACATGTATTCATTTAATGTTGGATTATACCTAGGATTGGAATTTGAGGTGGATTTATCTTAATTTAGGGTTTGTTATATTGCCTTGTTGATAATTTGTTCTACTGTGATATGTGAGATGTTAAGGCTGTAAATGAGTGAGATCTATTCCGTTTATTTTCGATTTCTGACGGTGTTAATGGGTTCTATTTGTAGTCGATTCGATCATGTTGTATTAGGTTCATTTATCTGTCATCGTTTCAGATTTGAGTATGATTATTTGTCGAAAAAAAGGCTAACACCGAGTTATGGGAAAATAGCGAATAACGAGCTTGTAAGAAGGGTTAAGCCATCAGATTGATGGGCTTTGTCAAATTGTGTTTTGAGGAAGGAATTCGGTATTTACAATAACGACTTTTTTTCTGGCCGGGTTGGGGATCGTGGGAGGCCGATATTTTGAAAGGCTACTTGCAAAATTGAGCGCGCTGCTTTTGGTTATCTGCTGTTTAGATAAAGAAATAGAATAAGGTTTATGCTGGTAGGTTTTAGGGCAAGTATATTTGTTTGGTTGGGTATTTGAATTGAAACACTATAATAATGCTGACTCGTTGATGGTGGAGTCACAATCATTTTCAAATGCAGGTCTTGCTATCTATGACACGATGCAGTACATCCGTTCTCCAATCAACACCATATGTTTGGGCCAAGCTGCGTCAATGGGCTCACTCTTGCTAGCAGCTGGAGCCAAAGGTGAGAGGAAGGCCCTCCCGAATGCTACAATCATGGTCCATCAGCCATCTGGTGGATATAGCGGTCAAGCGAAAGATATGACTATTCACACAAAACAAATTGTCCGTGTTTGGGATTCATTGAATGCATTGTACGCTAAGCATACCGGAATGCCCATTGATATGATTCAAAAGCATATGGATAGAGATTACTTTATGACACCCGAGGAAGCTAAAGAGTTTGGAATTATAGACGAGGTCATTGATCAGAGACCCCTGGCTTTGGTTAGTGATGCTGTCGCAACCGATGACAAAGACAAAGACAAAGATAAAGCAGAGTAGAACTTTGGGTAAGCCATCTGTTTCGATTGTTTATTCCCTGTTAGTTGTTACAGAGAATTTTTTTTCGTCCGTGCATGTGTGTGTGTGTGTGTGTGATGGTGGTGTGTTGGGGGGGTTCCTTGGCAGATACCACATTGGCTAGTTGATAAATTTTGTTCGCAATTTCTTGATAACTCTTGATTTTGAAAAGGGTTTTTTGAAGGCCTTTTATAAGCTTCGTGTGGTCACCCAACTGTATCTTTTATGGGAATCGGATTATTTTTTCTCTTTTCATTTTCTTTTGGGGGTTTTCCCTAGCATTTTTTCAAAATGAGATCTCTACACTTCTGCAAGCTTATTATACCTATGGTTTATACTAGCATATATTATGAGATACAGGTGCAATCCTCTCATTATTACGTAAATAGTTGTTCTTGCTCAACTGAATTTGCACGAGTGGTAGGATAAGAACTACAATTTCTTTAATGAGGTACTCTCAAAAGTCTTTCAATAACTCACCTGCACGCCGTACTTATCCTCTTTTTCAAGTTGCTGAATCTCTGGTAATGGTTTAATAGTTAATCACATGGCTGTAGCGAAGTGATGCTGGTGGGAGGGGTTATGTGGATAAGTTTTTTTGTTTTCACTGTTCGAGTGTATATGAGAAGCCTCTTGAGTCTTGACCCCAACTGACTATACCATTTCTTTTATATTTTCCATGAAAAGTGGAGGGGTTCAGTACTTCAGTGTGCCATCAGATTAGTTGAGATGAAAAGGCTAATATATGGGTTAGTGGGGATATTTTCACAATATTTATTGTACATGAATCAGCCATTCTTGCAATGCTTATAAAATTACGCAATTGCTAAATCCCGCACACACTTTTACTTTATCCTACACATTTTTCACCATTATTCCGTTATTGCCCTTTTTATAAAAAAAAATAAAAAATAAAATAAAAACCGTCCAATTACCCGACCACCCATTCCCGAGCCCGGAGTCCCTGACCACCCATCCCCCCGGCCCGACCACCCATCTCCCAACCTTGACGACCACCGTGCACCGTCGACCACCCATCTCGATTAGAATCGTCACAAACCGTCGCCATCTCCCCATATTATCGACAATTAGGGTTTCGATTGCCTTGGGTTGTCGAAGTGGTGGTTGGGGGTCGTCAGGCGGAGTAGGATGGTCGGAGGAGGCGGCGTCTAGTGGTAGTGTCAAGCAGGTGTCGCCGGGGTATGGTGGTTGCTGCAGGTTGCAGGCACGGGGGAAGGGTTGTCGACTCAGGGATGGTAGCAAGGAGAGGTGGTCGGCAGGGGTGGGACTGTAGATGGATGGTCGGTGAGGATGGGGCTGTGGAATGGTGGTCGGCGCGCTAGGAGGGTGGTGTGGAAGGAGTTGTTGGGGTTGGGATTTAGGCAGTTTGGTTTCTTTGTTTTTTCTCTCTCTTGTTTCTCTCTCATGGGGTGAGAAATGAGAGGGGCATACTCGGTATAGAGGGATCAAATGTGCGGGATTTAGCAACTCCCTAAAATTAATCTCAGCCATTTAATTTTCATCTGATGGCTGTTCATTGGAGGTGGGTTCCAGTATGAACAGACCCTTGCAAGCAAGTGTATCAACCTTGACTGATTGGCTTTGGTCACGTCTATTCTGGATACTTGTTTAATCAGTCAGGTTTGAGAAATATCTCATTTTCTCTCATGTTAGTATGGAAAATGTGTGTGTGGGATTTGATGGAAGTAAGACGAAAGCTTTAAGTCGTGGATGAAAGTGTATAGGTGCAGAAGAAATGTATAGTTTCCCTTACCTAAGTTTGCTATCTAGTGTGCTTTGTGTTTTTTGCTTGTTAATTCAGATTAGGAGGGATCATTAGGCGGGGCTTCGATTAACGGGTTAAATTAAGATGGCTTATAACTTTTTACGGCTTCTTTTCTCATGAATTAACAGATGGTCATCACATTTACAGTTAAAAGTCATTTGAAAACCGCTTTTCAGATATAACAGTGAAGTAGGAGTGTCTTTCGATGAGCTAGGGTAACAAACTAACAATGTTGGTGGAGGTAGGGAGCCACATGAAGGGTGTGCTTTATGGCCTTCAAAGGTGGTTGGTCTATATTCCTTCCATCTTGCAACTGGTCATTTGTAGTCGTGATAAATGAATTTTGGATCTGACTACTTGTGTAATGTCTGACAAAGCATACAAAGCATACAACAGTGATTTTGTGGAAGTATCTCTTAAATTTAATAGAATTAGGATTAGTTCAGTTTTTGTTATAAATTAGCCTGTTTCTATGTTGGAAACACTTGAAAATTGATGGATGGCCTTAGTGGGAAGCTGCGATCATTGACACTAGCAACACTCAACAATGTCTGTGTAATATGCAATTCAGGCGGCACATTTTGGACTATTGTTCTCCCAATACGAAATACGAAAGATGCTCTGCAACATAGTTTGGATCCTTTGACCAAAAGTGTGGCAATTGAGGGAGTATTAGTCAATTATTTGAGGTGCTAGAATCTTTGCATTCTCTCAATATTCACACTTGTCTAAAGTTGAGGATGCAAACAAGAGTGATACCTTCAGCTATGTTTAAACCATGATGCAATGAGTCCTTTAACTCGTTCATATGCCCAAAATTTTGCATTCATGTCTCAGACTTTTTTTTTTGGCTTCCTAAAAGGTGTACTTGTTTTTCCCATACAACGTATACCTCCATCTGATGTTTTCAGAGTGTTGCTATTGACCGAGCTAATCTCTTGATGATCTTTACGACTTTATGGCAGCCAATTAGCCTTTCATTCCCAAGTCTTCAAGTGATATACCTCATGTCTCAGGCGTCTCCAATTCATATTTCATACTCACAGCTCTCCATTGTAATTCGTTTTTTTGGGGGCAGGGGTTGGATTGTTGGAAGCCACTCTGCAACTATAAACTGAAAACTTATGCTCATCACTTCTGTTAGGAATCTTTTGTTTTTACATTTCTCTCCTCCTTTCATATTCTTATTTTTGTTGCTGCTGTGAGCTCCTGATAATTGTTTCAGCAATAGTTAAATTATGCTATTATTTTTCGTGATGTAAGCTTCTGTTTGCGGTGGATCTCATTGTTATGCAGACTAGTCTAGGTTTTTTTTTGGTTTATGATATGACCGAATCTTGGGAGCATATGAGAGGGCTTGGAATAGATTGCCAACTGTACTGCAGGTGGAGTTTTATGAAAATAGAACTGGGCGTGACACTCTGAAAAAAGCATTTTACACAGCACACCATTCAAAACCAGGCAGGATTTTTTTTGCTCGTCATTTTCACCCACACACATTAAAATTCTCAAATTTCCGAGTGCAACACCTTGGAAATGACATGTTGGATATTTATGATCATATATTGGTCATACACTCCTACCTTTATCATTTATTGTGTTAATGCGTTATACCAAGGGCAAACAAATGCACGCAATCTCTTGCCTCTTGTTGTAAAAAGGCCGTTCCTGTAAACAATTCATCAGATTGGGGTGCTGACTGACCTATGGTTTCCAGACAGACTGATAGGGTAGTTCAGTGTGCAATAAACAAATCAATTAATATTTTTGCTCTCCTTTTGTATATGATGTCACCCCTGTTTGTCTTTCTATAACTATATCTATCTTGTCAAAAAATATGAATGAAGTGTAACCCATAGCTGCTAACATGCTCTATACTGACTTCCAACTTCATTGCAAATGAAACGAGGTATGATTGAGATGCCTACAATGCATTGTTTAACATCAGCCATATGAGACTTGTGTTCTTTTTATGGCCATCTTTGAATATGTGGGAAGGTGTAACAGATTTTTTCACTCAGAGTAAACAACAAAAAAGGGGCGTTACTGGGCTAGCTTTGTGAGTGTTTGAACATCTTGTCACCTAAACCTTTAGTTTAGTTCAGCCAGTGTAATAGTTGTAACTCTGGCCCGTTTTGTGAGTGTTAGAACATCTTGTCTAGTCACCTAAACCTTTTCGTGGGCTTGGCACCTGGCATGCCATTGAGTGTAATAATTTTCAAAACAACGCTTAAACTTTAAATCTGGGTAATGAATAGTCTGCAGAGCTGATTTCCAATGTACATTTCAGTTTGCCTCTCTGTCTTTCCTGTAAATGGGGCTGGGTCCATGATGCTTAAACCTGTATAAACTGTCAAAGTTTCTTCTCTGTCGCATGTGAGTAGAAAAGTTTCATGCTTAGTAGTTCAACTTTCTTTCCAAGGTAGTACAAACAAAACCGAGGATCTTAACTTCATGTATCCTTTATTTCCCATCTGTAGCATAGCTCATAATCTCTGAAGCTGTTTTTTTGTTTTCTTTTTTACCTGGCAGTTGCTCAATATTGTGAGAGAAGTCTCTTCCAAGGGGATACATCAATAACAGTTGATTGCGGTGAAGGAGATTGAAGCTAGGCGCAGGTTTCATAATTTTTCCTCGTTAAGTTTAGATATTTGTTTGGTAAAGCCGGATGTAGGATACTCCTTGAACACCCATTACATTACATGTTGCTTTAATCAGGTTCCATTATATTCAGTACTTTTTCTGGTTATGCATTCGTTTACTGTTGTGATACCTACTCATTTCCATTACTTACTATCTCTGCTTAGTGCTTACGAAACTTGGGAGTATACTTTACGCTAAAAATAATAGATGCCTATGACGGATTTCCAGTAACAGTTGTGTATCCTGTACTTGCTTCAGATATTTGCTCATTCATCATTCTGACGGACTATTACGTGATCCCATGAAACTGGTCCTTCTCCATTGACCTTTACTTCTTTTAAAGAGGTGTTTTTTTGGATGCAAAATATTAACTTAAATTTAGTTGGTAAAGTCATTGAAGGGGGAGATTCATGATCGAGGCTCAATATCTGTAGATACTTTGTCCGCTAAGGTAAACCGTGTAAGAAATGGAAAGAATTTTCCCTTGTAATATGCTCTTTGCAAATTCTCATTTGTGACGGCCTCTTTTCCTCGATTATGCTCCTACTGTTACAAGCTCTTGCTTGGATGGAGGCTTCGGACTGAAGGGAAAGGAAGGGTTAGGGTAATTTCCTTTGTTTGAACCTTTGGATATCTGTATTACTTCTGTTGTTCAAGATAAATTTGAAGTCTTGCCAACATTCTATATGCCAACAATATGGTTTACCTAATAACATCACTAAGGCATCGTTTGTTTGCTCGATTGCTCCTCTATCTGCTACCCTTGCGTAATTCTTCTCTTACGGAACACACTCATTATTAGTAGTAACTAGTAAGGCATTTAATTTGTATGTTTTGTTGGTGTCGATTTTGTACCGGGCTTGTAATTTCAACTTCGAATGCCAAGCTAAACCGGCCAAACACAAACTAAAATCACGGCCCAACAAAACATATGACCAAATGGTGTCTAATGTTTAACACAAGTTCTTAAGAGACGGTCTCTCAAGAAGTATTCTGCTCAACGAAGCACAATTTCGAACTAACGGCAGTTTAATAGCTAGTCCAATGTTTATAAATTCAATTATTTTTTGGAGGCAATATAATTGAATCCCCTATACAATGAAATAAATCTAGAAAAAAAAAATGATGGACTCTTAGTAAACTAATGGCAACTTATTTCTGCCACTCCAAAACCGTTTAAAATTTACAAAATTTATTTTTTTAAAAAATACTCCCTAAAGACTACAATTAACAAAAAGTTAAAATTTTTTTGAATATCACATATAAAACATTACTAATTGACCCATATACTGCATTAACATTAAACCTAGTCACAAAAATTAGATTACTTTGTAATGCCGTATAGTATAACCTGTCACAAATTTTTGTTTAAGATGAAAGCATCCGTCTTAAATCTATTGATATTGACAAGAGTGAGTGTCAAGAAACACCAATTCCATTATCATCCCTTCGAACAACTCCGTCGATCATCATCACTTTCTTCTTGTACAATTTTGAAACCATATTGGCTTTCAAGCTGCCCATTACATTCGGCCGACGAACATCCTTATACATCTTCAATAAGGGTACGCAATATAACCAAGCGGACATACATATAATCGCGAATAAATAACCCCAAAACGTCATTATTATCAACGTTATAACCATGATCGACACTCCCACTAATGAATCCTTTTTCACCTTTTTACCCTCACAACACTTTTTAACCGTCTCAATTGGCGTTTGCTCTCGGCATGCTGGTTCCTCCGATTCTACAGGAATTGTATTTTTATTTACCTCTTGGGTAATTAACCCATGATTAATTTTAGCTTGTTGAATTTTGGTCGCTTCGAACTTGATTATGCTTTGACAAGCTTCAATAGCAACTGTTTTAGCATCAAAGCTTCCTTTTCCTTTTCTCCTTCTACTAATAATGATGATCTTGATTTTTGGCATACATAGCTTGAACCAACTTTCCGACCCACCCCCACCGGTTTTGTTACGCTTCTTATCGGATTTCGACTTACTTTTCGAGGTAATTCCGAAACAAGAAAGAAATCGATTGCTTTTGGGTATTTGTTTGGGTGCTTTCTTTTGGTTACTGGCCATGGAAGATAACAGAGATGGACATTTAATAAGATATAGGAGTTATATATGCCTAACTAAGGAGGAAAGAAGAAAGTTTCTTCGTTTTTTTTTTGACGTTAAATTATTTGGTTGGACTTTGAAATGAGATTTGCTCAAGAAACTTGTTCTGTGGGTTTGATTATTTTTGTTGGTTGAATGAGTATTTGATATTGACATCAATTAATTTGTTACCGAGTATTAGCTTAACTTTGTTGATTATTGTCAATTTAATAAATTGCACATGTATGTCGCCAAATGATGGTATTTAAGTACAGTACTTTTTCCGTCTGGGTCATTTATTTAGTTTTGATTTTGGCATAAAGACCCAAAAAAGAGAAATAGACTAATTATTGAATGACAAATTGATCAAATTGAGCGTTGAAGATCAAGTTATACATCAAAGGCATTCCTAAAATAAAATGATAACCATTAACTGAGATACCCAGAAATGAAATAAGTAAATAATTAATCGGGACGGAAAGAGTATTAGCTAATTAAATAGGAGTAATTAATTTGGGTTGTTGGATCCAAACATAGGCAAGGAAGGAATGCCTGGAGACTTGGTGGGGTTAACATTGCATTAGAGTCATACTGATCGACCTAAGTTTGTAGAAATGTCACTTTTGGTCAAAATGTTTTGCATCTTCTACACGTTTGCGCGTTGCATACTAATACAGTACTAAACTACTAATCAATTATTTGTATCTTAAATTGGCAAATTTCATTACTCCCATTCACATTATCACTTCCCCTAATTTGGCATATTTATCAAACTATAAGTGTATGCTAGTTCCTTGATTATCAAAGAGAGATAGATTGTCGTTGTTTGATTACTAGAGGCTAATTCAAGCACTCTTCAGTGCGCAAAAATTACATCATTATCCGAAATTCCGAATTAGTTGATACTTGAACATTTAGATTTCATTTTATCTTTTCTTATCACAAATTCTTATTTGTGACTGGTATATCCGTCGTAATCTTGCCGCCGACAATCGGGATCTTAACCTTTGAGTTTTAATTGATTGGCGGTGGAAGAGATTATAAAGGGGCGGAAAGAAGGTGATGGGAATGACATCCGTGGTCCAGAGGTCCTTGGTCTTGGCTTCCGCTTTATGACTGGTCATTAGAACCATCGATTTAGCTCCTAATCTATAAAATCTTATTAAAAGGCTAGCCTCAAAAGGCCACGCAGACAATGCCACGTAGGATAAGGAAAAGCCACGTATGCATTTGCAATGCCACATCTTAATCCGCGTGTCACTCTAATCTATAAAACTTTATTAAAAGGCTACTTGAAACACCTATTAAATGTCATATAAACATCGAATAAAAGCCACTTAAGATTATAAATGTTACGTGGACATCGACTAAAAACCACCTAGCAATAAATTATTTTTTAATCCACTTTTTTTTCCTTCTTTAAAAAAACCAAAATCGGATTAGTAATCCCTATTCTTTTACTCCACCCACGTATGAATCAACTACATATACAATTTTCAAAATATCATCTTCCCCAATTTTTATGCCAAAATGCATTTGGATTGCCGATGTCCGCGTTGAAATATATTTCTATCTATACAATATAGTTAAATGACTAGCTAAATCATCTATAAAATACCATTAAAAGACTAACTTGAGTAGTATTTAATTGCCATGTGACAACTCTAAAAAACCTCCTAATATGGAGTATAATATTTCATGTCTAATTAAGTTCTAATAATAATAATAATAACACATTCAAGATGTTTTATTATGCATTTACTCCACTTTTGTTTTTCCTCCTCTCCCATTCATTGTAAGTTCGTAACCTAATTTCAACCTTTCATCTTACTCTTGAATTCTTAATCTTAATGAATGTTATAGCATTTTTTTCATATATATATACTTCATCTCTTTAAGTGAAATTACATATCTCTTGTGTATATCTTGGTATTGATTTTTTTTTATGGTTTTTTTAACATTTCTATTAGTAAATTAAGTCTAACCTCTTTATTTTGTTGTGTTTTATAGGATTCAATGTCATGATCTTCTTTGATGTGAACCCTTTATTGTTATGTTGTAAGTTACTACTTTCGTTTATTGTTTTATTTTTACATTTTTGTTTATTTGTTTAACCCTTTAATTTTCATATATGTATAGTTTCTATTCTTACCAGCTTTGAGTTCAACATGACAAACAAAACCTTATATTTCACCTCATTCATAATTTTTTTTTTAAATTAAAAAATATAAGTTGCAAACAAAAAAAAAAAAAAAAAAAAAAAAAACTAAAATTGATGCAAACCTTTTATCCCCCTCCCATAACTTTGGTTATCAATTTACCCTATTTATTTAACTTTATTATCTTCTTAATGATGATCTTTTTGCTTTCCCCTCACCATTATATAACAATAATCATAATTTCCCTGTTATTCAAAAAATTGGTTTGTAAAGTACAATATTATAAAAAAAGGCAAGACTAAATATTTCACTAAGTCATCTCACTAAGTAATGTATCATAAAAAAATTTATTTTTTATTATCATGTGTCACATGCTTATTAGTAAAAAAAATTTAAAAAATATAAAGTCTCAAACATACAAAATCAATTTAAAAAAATTGATTCAAACTTTTTATCTCCCTCTCATAACTTTAGTCATCAATTTACCCTATTTATTTAACTTTATTACTTTTATTTAATAATGATCTTTTTGCTTTCCCCTCACTATTATATAACAATCAAAATTTCCATTTTATTCCAAAAATTGGTATGTAAAGCTTACATAGATAATTATAATATTTTTTTACTTTTTTTCTTTATTAAATATTGAATTAATTAGAATCTTATTTTTTATTATTTTTTGTTTTCAAATTGCAGAAGGATGATACATACTCACATAATTTAAAAATATTACCTTAAGCAACTTTTTATTAGTTGAATATACAACTCTTTTCACTATGAAGTTTCATGCAGCGGCCCTAAAACCCCATCTATAATCTATACAATCTAATTAAAGGGATACTTAAAATGAAAAATTTAATTAAATGTAACATGAAAATTTTAATGTGACGTGGATTATCAATTTATAGTTACATGGCAATGATTTCATTCACTCATCTATAAATAAGTCTACACAATTTAATTAAATGGTACCTAAAATGACAAATTTTAATGTGACAATGCAAAAGAATGTAAATGTAATAAACTTTTTAGTTTCATCCCATCTTTATACCTATTAATAATTAATACATTCTACTAATTTAGCATATCACTTTTTTCTTAAATGATGAATTTTTGGCGTCCCTCCTCATTTATTAATAATTAATAATTAATAATTAATAATTAATAATTAATACTTTAATAATTAATAATTAATAATTAATAATTAATACTTAATAATTAATAATTAATAATTAATACTTTTTTCTTAAATTGCCATATTTTTGTCTACGATTATCATCTCTTGTGTTATCACAATATATCTACTTGTCTACCTGAAACACCTTTGAGATTTTATTTTGTCGGTCTAAACACTCTAATTCATTCAATCAATAAAGAGAACTTAAAATAACGCCTAAATATTTGTTGGAAGATAAACATTCATAGTCCATAATATTTAAGCTGATTAAAACAATAAATTATTAACGATCCCGTGATTTTCACGGGCTCCAAAACTAGTTACTTCTTAAATGCATGATTTCCGACCATTTTGTTTCATTTCCTACAAGAGGCGTAAAATTTTATAGAATACTCTAACAAATAGGAAGATAAAGACTAAGAAAATGACCCTAATTCGCACAAATAGCATACAAAACGAAGCTAGTTAAAGGGTTAAAAATGTGTGAATTAGAACCGCGCCAATCCGCGAAGGTGGTGAGGACGTGACTTGCTATGACATCAAGGAGGTGGTGTTGGTGAGGATGTGGGCGGCAACGGAGACGGAGGAACTGGCGTGACGAAGACATGAGTAGTAAAGGGGATGGAGCAAGTGAATGGGGGTAGGGGAAGGTATTTTATTTCACTCAGCAACTCTCTTATAGGACCGTTCTATAACAATAAGATGAGCCCAATATAAGAGAATAGCCCAACAAATGAAGTATAAACCCAGAAAAAATAAAACAAACTAAAACTCTTATCATATGGGAATTAGAGACTGGGTTGAGGAGAGATGGAGGGAGTTGGATGTGCTGGGGAGGGAGTTGATGATGGTGGGGTATTGGGCTGTTTGGGAGGCACGCAACCGAGTGGTTTTTGAAGGGAAGAGAGTTGTGGGGAGGGACATTGTTAGTCGGGTGGTGAGTGTTATGGAGGAGACAGAGGGAGGACGGGAGCTGGAGTTACCTGATGATGAAATGAGAGGGCAACGAGAGGTGGATACGAATAGGGGTGGATGACAAGCGCCGGAGCCGGGATGGGTGAAGTTGAATGTCGACGCAGGAGTGCAGGAAGGTGTGGATGTGGGCGTTGGAGGTGTGTGTAGGGACGAGACGGGAAAAGTGTTATGGGGAATGTCGGTTTTTAGGAAGGAAGTTTGGGACCCTCGGATTGCGGAAGCTGTGGCGATCTTGGACGGACTTGAAGAAGCAGCTGCAGCAGGTCATGAAGCGGTTGTAGTGGAAATCGATTGCTTGGAAGTTATCGAAGCTTTGAAGCAGAGGAAGACGGGTCGCAGTTCATTTTTTCTTGTTTTAGATGATATTGTAGATTGTTTAACTTCTTTTAAAGTTGTTAGTTGGTCGCATATTAGCCGTGATTTTAATAAGGTAGCACATGTTCTAGCGCATGCCTTACCGATAGTTGGTAAAAGTGTATGGGTTGGGGACTTGCTTGATGTTGGTGATGGTCTGATTGGTTAATGTTATGGCTTACCCATTTTGGGTTTCAAAAAAAAAAAAACCCTTTATCCTCCCCTGCCCACGTCTTTATTTGTAACTCATGCCCTCAACAGTCAAGCTCTTCCACCGTTTTTGCAGCGCACACCATCACCAGTCACCACCTTCTCTACCGCTTCTGCTATTATCATCTCATCACGTCATTTTCGCCGCTTCTCTCCCTCCGCCAACCAATAAAACCTCAAAATAAGAACCTGATAATCATTGTAACTGGTCCTCGACGATAAGTCGCCAACCACTAAGGCACTAATTAATAACTGAGTTTTGTATTTGATTTTCAAATTTCTAGCTTTTAAAGTTGAATGCTCGTGCTTTTAAATGAAAAAGTTCGAGTTTTAATTTGAAAACTAGTTTTGTTATCTGTGAAAATCACGGGTTATCTCTAGGAAAATTAAAAATTTAGATAGTTGATTTTTTTTTTGTGAATACCAAATGAAATCGAAATTTATTTCATCATTGATCATATGCCTATTCTTTAATTTTGATCATCATCTAATAAAGATTCATAAATTTTAGAATTTGATTATGTACGAATTAGAAAACTTTAAAACCAAATTGAAATATTGAAATTGTTAGTTGTATAAAAAGTGAATTTAACTGTGGAGTGTGCATGACATCAAGAATTAGCCGCTAACCATATGACTTCACCACAAGGTCTTTTCGTACTGCCTACAAAACAAAGTACAACAAAAAAATTAATACACAAATTAGTATTTCGTCATTACAAATTCAAGTTAAAGAAAAAATACTACAAATTTTTACCACCCACAAATGATTGTTTTGAAGGAAAATAAATGAGACGTTCTTAAATAGGAGAGGGCAAATAATGCTAATTTGGAAGTTAAATAATGTACACTAAAATCAGGGTTCACAAATTTTAAATTACATAAATATTAACTAGGAAAAAAACAAAAGCATTCAAAGGGTTTTATATAATGGGTTGCCTTATACAATCTTTATGGTGGTAGGAATTAAAAGTTTGAATTTTAAGTTGAAAATTATGAATTATAATCTATCTATCTATCTATATATTAACCTTAAAACATAACCGCTGACATGGCACGATAATAAAACACTAATGATCAATAAAGATGAAATGTCACATTTATAGACATTAACCAGAATAAAACTCAATTAAACTATAGTTTTTAAAAGATGATTATAACTCATTGACTATTTGCTATAAATATCATTGATTAAAAAATTCCTTCCTTTTAAAAAAAATAACTGATAAATAATTATTCATTGCCATGAATATAATAGATACAAGATTTCCTAATTAGTACTAATATCATCTACAAATAAAGGAAATTAAATATTAAATATAAACAAAATCATGGGGTATATTTTAAAATCCTTATATCGATAAGCAAAATTCCGGAATATATTTTCTTAAATTTTAAAATTGCTATATTGATGATATTTTTCCAAGAAAAAAAAAAACGTACTCTTAACCATGTTATATAATTATATTTATACCTAAAGTAATGGTAAAAAGATATTCCTTCGGCTATTGCGGTTTTAAGGCAGTCCCATACTCTCATACTATGCGATCCGTCCATAATATAAAAATAATCCGTCTTATTAAATAAAATGACAATTTATTTAGTTTGTTTGTTTTTTTTTTGTTTGAGATCTTCTTACTCTATAATTTGTGAATAACTATTTTTCATGTTTCATTAATTTTTTTTTTTGTTTGTTTGTTTTTTGATGAATATTTGAAGTGTATATGAGGGTAAAAGGGTGGGCTTTTTACCATTATAACTTCATATAAGTGATGGCTTACTTTAATTTTAATCTGGACTAATTGACATATGTATTTTTATCTTATTTCAATAGAAGATGCAATACTCTAGATTATGAGTGACTTCATTTGAAAATTTTATCGCCGATAATTTTTTTCACTATTTAAGCGCATTTATATATCCCTTATGTTGTTTAAATGTCTCAATGGACCTATTAAATGGGTCGAACGGGTCGAGTCATACGGGTCGGTCAAATACAGGTCGAGATATGGGTCACGGGTCAAGTTAGAGTTATAATACGGATCACAAATTAGTATCTAACGCTTTTTAATAAATTAGAAAAATATTTTTAAAAAACTAAAACATATTTAATACTGTATTTAATATTAATATTTTAATCATATTCAACATTTACATTAATTATATTGAAATAATTATTGAAATTAAGTTATTTTAAGAAAAATATTGTTATTAAAGGTTATAAAAATTATACTCCGTATGAAATTGATTTTTTAATTGTGTTTAAAATTTAAAGTGTCAAAGAGTATTTTTCTAATTATTTGTAACTATGATATATAATATATAAATATTAATATGTTAATAAATATCTCGATTTATCTTTGAGCCAACGAGTTTACCAGTTTCGGTTCAGGTTTCGCCTCTAAATTAAAAGGTCATTTCGAGTCCGAGTCCAATGGGTTATGAATTGATATTTTTTGGTCATTACCTTGAAAAAACCGGTGAGGTCGGGTCGAAATTCGACAGTTCTATATCTTAGCCATGTTTTAAAATCATAACTTATCATTTAGTTAAAATAATACTCCCTCCGACCCGGACCAAAGGTAACACTTACTATAAACGAACGATCCAAACCAAATGTAACCTTCCTTATTTGGCCCACAACATTACCAAGTTGTCATTATGTCCATTTGATATTTACACAAAATGTAATTACATGACCTATCAACCCATAGCCAAATCCACAATTACATGGCCTACCTATTTTTTCCGTCTTTACCCCTTCTTTTTTCACCTTTTCTTAAACTCCTCATTTTCCCATTTGTTACCTTTGGTTTGGTCGTAGGGAGCATGATATAATAATTTTACACATAACTAGCTCTAATATATTTACCAACAAAAAAAAATCAGCCCTAATTTGTTGTGTTTATATTTATATAAGATTAACTCTAACAAATATGACTTCCAGTTTATTAACAATATATAACGTGTAATAACTTTAAAGTAATAATCTAAATACAAAACAGCCACATGAAATTCACGGGTTTTAAACTAGTTTATGGTTAATTGAGGTTTTATTTAACTGTTCATATACATAATTTAATATCTTAGTGTTTTAACTTTAAAACTCACAATTTTAATTTGAAAACTTCATATAATGAAACTCTAAGGCTTTTAATTTTGCATCTTTCATGTAAAATAGAGTATTGATTTTTTTCTTTTTCTTTTTAAGCAACGTTTTACTTTAATGACTTACTAAATTTAGCTTGAAAACTTTAGGGGTGAGTTAACTATTTGTATTGAGGTGTAGGGTGGGTTGCGCGTCCTTGCCATCTGCGGCCAGACTAGAGGTCGCCTTGGGTGACATCATTGCTGGCGGGGTCTCGGCTTAGGGATGTTGATTTTTTATTTGGGAAGATCAGTAAGAAGTTAACATTGATATGAGCTCGTATTTTATTTCCTTTTGAAGTACTAGTTGATTTATTGGGCTATTAATTGATGAGCGGGTCATATACTAAGACACCGTGAACAATTTGTGTATTTCATTTGGCTTATCTACCTTTTGTTGGTCTAATCTCTTTATTGATCCCGCCATATATTATAGGTCCTATAAAAAAGTTACCGGATAATAGATCATGTACATAGAAATCAATTACGGTCAAAAAATGCTTTAAGACAAGTCCTATAAGGGCATATACATGATCCCTACAACCAGTTGTAACAAGTTGTATACTTATACGGGTAAAATGCGGTAAGTGGATTATACATCTGATGTATTACCACCAATTGCTTAGTTTTTGAGCATTACAATGAAAGTTTTCGAATTTTGTTTTAAAGTTTTTGAGTTTACTATAAAGTTTCTGAGTTCATTCAATTCGACAATAATTAAAAAATTACAATATAACTCAAAAAAATTACATATAAACTCAGTAAAATTTGAGTTTTGACAGCAAAAAATTAAAATGTAAGTTATAAATTTTAAAAAACTCAGAAAAAATACACATAAGCTCAAAAACTAATGAGGTTTGAGGTAGTATATATCCGATGTATACCTATTTCTCGGTAAAATGCGAGTTTTATAGTAACGTTTTCGAGTTTTTTTACAACGGTAATTGGTATCCTGTCAAATTGACGACAAGAGAGGCACATACTCATAGGGTTAGGCGATATTTTACGGATTAACTTCCACCTTCCAAAGGCGGTCTTCGCTCTCGTAAACTCGCCCCTCTCTCTTTCTCCTATCGCTCTACAAACTGCTCGATAAATTATACGAGTAATCTACAATTATCTAACTTTCGTCATTCATTTTGAATCAGGTAATTATTTTTCTTTTACATTTACCTACTTTTGTTTACAGATTAATCAATACACAAAGACTGTTTTATTTGATTTGTTTGAGTTATTTGATTGTATTGAAAAAAATTACTTTTTGAATATGAATGTGAAGATTAATATGGTATGGTTTCATAATAAAATCAGATGCTTTATTGTAAATTTGTTATATTTTAATCTTTATGCGTTCCCAAATTTGCTGCTTGAGCTGCTAATCTTGTTAATTTGATGTTTGAGTTGATTTAGGGATTAATTATGTTTCTGAAATCGCGGTATTGAAGTATGAACTGATGACCTAATTTGAGTTACACATTAAATTTTGTTGTAGGAATATTGAGGGTGGGAATTAGAAGCTGCTGCAATGCATGCTATAAGATTTAAATGTCGAAAGCAGAGGTTGGATTATTTATTTCAGTCATTGAGGAACTCTACAAGGTTGTATAGTAATGATTGTTCGCGCCTCAAACCGAGTTATGGGGCTTCTATTTCGGGGAAGAATTATTCTAGTGCTAATTTTGTGAGGAAACACATGCTAGAGTGTCGGGGCATGGCTTTTTTGAGTAGTTCTTTGCCACTTAATGGGCCTTTACATTCATCTTGGAATCGTGGGCATTTGCGATTTTATAGCTCTGAGGGTGGTGGGAGGAATGCGAGTGATGATAAGCAAGTATCGGTTAAGGATGGAGGGAAGGTTGAGAAGAGTAATACTCGGCAGGGGGAAGTTAAGGAAGGTATTCGTCTATCTGATAAACATGCACGACTAGGGGAGCAGGATCAGAAGGAATGGCTCAAAAACGAGAAGTTGGCAATTGACAGTAAGAAAAAAGACTCGCCCTTTCTTAGCAAGAGCGAAAAGTTCAAAAATGAGTTCTTACGAAGGATTGTACCCTGGGAGAAGATCACGGTTTCATGGGAATCATTTCCTTATTTTCTTCAGTAAATGCACTACTATTTCTCTTTCTTTTTAAACGGTTAAACCTGGGTAGATTTCAATATAGCATGTTTTTTACATCTTTAAATTTTATCCCTTCTCCCCAGTGAACACACCAGGAGTCTTTTGGTGGAGTGCGCTTCCTCTCATCTGAAGAATAAGACGTTTGCTTCGGGATATGGTGCTAAATTATCTTCTTCTAGTTCGAGGATACTTCTTCAAAGTGTTCCAGGTACTTTGATGTTTTTTTAATGCATTAATTACAATTGAGCCAGGTTTTGAACATTGAGTTATTGAAAAGAGTTGTCTTCATCATTGGAAGGCACGGAGCTCTACCGCGAGAGGGTGATTAGAGCACTTGCTCGTGATTTAAAAGTTCCATTATTGGTGCTTGACAGCAGCGTTCTTGCTCCTTTTGTAAGTTTTATAGCTAACTTATGTTTCATATTGAAGGCAACGAGACAAATTCATTGACATCAATTCTTTTGGGTGCTGTGATTGTAAGAGTCTGTAACTAGTAGTGTTGTTACTTATCGTGCTGCAGGATTTTGGTGAAGATGGTGTATCGGAGAATGAGTCGGATGATGAACATGCAGTATCCAGCGAAGAGTGCAGCTCGGAGTCAGAAGATGAAGATGATACTCAGGAAGACCCCACAAACAATGCTGAGACACGATCAGATGCGACAGAGGATGAGGAGATTGATGGGAAAACACCTGAAGAAATCCTTGAGAGTCTTATCCCCTTCAATAGCGATTTGTTTGAGAAGGTATCAGTTTTTTGAAATCTGTGTGTATTTTCTGGATTTACATAGCATGTGTATCGGGTGTTATTTTATCTTTAACTTGTTAGCATTCAGGGGGTTTTGATTCATTGATATGAAATTGTCCCAACTATTTTCAGTTTGCATGTAATATGTTTATGTTCTTAACGAAATATATTACACCATGATTATTGACAAGCTAAATATCTTGTTAATCAAAGGTACACAGTACTTCTGGAAGCTCTCTGTGATGTCATTTTTAATGCATTTGCTTTATTGGAACATGACACCGGTCCTGTTACGTCTTTTCCCTGGACGGCTTAGTTTTAAAAGGCGCGAAAAGCAACAAGGGGGGAGGGCTTGGGATGACAAAGCGCAAGGCGCGAAGAGAAGGCACACGCCTTTTAGACACGAGGCCACAATTTTACAAACAAATTTGGATTATTTAGATACAATTTTGTGCAATATTTCTCTTTTTCTTGCTCTTAGAAAAGGTTAATATGTAAAGGAGTAAGCATTAGGATAATATGCCTAAAAGAAGGGTATAATAAAGAACATCAAGAAAAAAATATGGAAATTGTATAGTAGTGCGCCTCACTGGTTGTGCCTTGTCTATAAGGTGCACTTATGGAGCACCGATGCGTTTTGGCTAGTGTTTTACTGGGCCAAGGCCTGTGCGCTTTTTTAAACTAAGCAGGACAGTTGGCTTTCGTGCTCGTGTACATATGTTGAATAATTTGAGGGTGAACCGTTTTATCCTATTTGTGGAGCTATAGACTCATATTAATGATTGATCGTCTTCACTTCTTATCTTGTGGTGTTCAATTTTCTATGCATTTTTCATCATGGATCCTTTGGAAGAACCTCCATATTTTAGCATTGTAGGGCTAAGGCCGTGTACATTCAACCCCTTTCTTACCAAGAATCGGAGCTTTTGATGCATGAGTAATGTGGAGTTGTGGACACGTGCTTGTTTTAATTATCAAATTCTCTTTTGTTTTCTTTGACAAGCTTTGGTTAGCTTTGATCTTAAGGCCTTGTTTGGATACCAAAGTAGGAAAGAAAGTAAGTGGAGGGGGAAGGAGGAAAGGGAAAGGGAGGGGAGGAGAGGGAAGGAAGAATGGGGGTATGGTTTTGTTTGGATACAATTTCCCTCCAAATCTTTCCTATGATTGGAGGGATTTTGATTTGCCTTGGAGGAGGGAAAATGGATCCCTTCAAATCCCTCCTCCTCCATTTCCCTCCACCCTCCCTTTCCTTTCCCTCTATCGAAACAAGCCCTAAGGGATGCCTGTTCTGAATGTTTAACGACTTGCCTTGATATTACTAAACAACAATGTACTCTAATTCTCGATTAACTTGTATGTTGTATCTCAGCGAATATCTTTGGAATCTGGAGATTGTGAAAGCTCTTCCGAGGTCTCCAAGTCCGAGACAGTTGACAGTGATACCGTTGATGAATCAAACCGGCCTTTGAAGAAAGGTATCTAGTTCTGGATACTCTTTCCAAATATGCTTTCCTTTTCATATATGATCCGAAACAATGTAACTTCCTTGTTTTGTGATATATAAAGATAGGATAGTCGTGTTTAAGATATGATACCTTGATTCAGTGGAGATCACATTTAAGTCTCGGTAGCAATACCTTCTGATGCCAACATTCGTTTGATTTGGAGGTCATCTATTGGGCAAGTATACAGATTATCATATGTTTCCTAGGGGATACTACTAAGTTGGGTCTTGGGCGACACCTTTGTGGATTTGTGATACTTTTTGTTGAAGAATGATCTTAGTAATGGGCTAATGGCTATTATCGCTGATTTGAAATATTAGTTAAGTTTCATGCATGCTTTCCATGTCTTCCCCAATCCATTCCTTCATTGTAAAAAAAGGAGAGTATTCTTCCTCATTTTTCTTAATCTTGCCCTTTTATTTCTTTCACTTTTGGACAAAAGTGATACATTTACCTAAATACCCTCCTCACCAAAATATCCTTCTCCCATGTTAACAACCACCACCACCCAATAAGTGACTCATAACCACTGCCACCCAAACCCAGGCACACGACCACCGCCAAAACCACCTGACCACTGCCGCAACTCCCACTCATTAAACCATCAGCCAGACGCCCTGACCCTCGCAGAACCCCCGGCCAGCACTCATCACTCCACTAGCCACCTAAACCACCAGTCACCTACCAGCATTGATCTGCAACGAGCCGGAGAAGCTAAGACTAGATCTTGTCATGGTTGGAGATAAACAAGAGCAGATCTGGGCGTTGGGTAGGCTGAGGTGAGGTGGTTGGCCTGATCAAATTATGTTGATAGCCTGCGTGTCTGTGTCTTGGTCGGTGGATTGGGTTATGGCGGAGTTGGGAATTGGGATGGTCAAAGGAGGGTGGTGGTTGGAGGAGGTTAAAGGAGGGAGACGTTTGTAGGTAGCTGTAGGAGGGCTGTGGTTGGAGGTTGTCGGAGGAGGGCGACAGTTGTTGGAGGAGGGCGGTGTTTTGTGGTGGTCTGCTGATAAGGATGGAGGAGAAGGTGGAAGTGGGATAGTTAGGTTGGGGTTAATAATGGCATATTTGTAATTATTCTGGTAGTACTTTTCAAAATTTGATCAAATCGATCGAGAGTAATCAGGATAGCTTGTTCGGTATGGAAAGAAATAGAAGTGAGAAGAAATAAAAAAAATTCCCAAAAAGGAATATGGGAAGAAATTTGAAAAACGAGGAAGTACTGTATTTATATCATGCATTTTTATATTTGCTCCCTGTTTCTTGAGATCGCCATCCAGTTCTTAAAATGAAAGACTTAGACCAGTTCTTGCTTTACTCATAATTTGACCTTTCTTTATACCTTTAAAAGGGCAAGTCAATATATTGGAGAGAAACTTTTTAGTCCTGATCATGACGACTTGCTGTGAAATGCTAAGGGAAAAAAATGACAAGGAAACAAATTTGTGATGCATTCATTATATAGCCCAGCAACCTCGGGTTTCTTGTGCATCCAATGCAGCCTTCCACACCTATTCTAGAACAAGTGTAGATCAGAGGAAGACCATGACAGGAAGAAGCTTTGTCGTTATAACTTCACATCCTTGAGTTTCTTGTGTAAATGTTAAATACTGTTGATATAAATAATCTTGCTAACAAAGTCAGACCTTTCATGAGGTTTCTTCACTGTTTTGGCAAAACCAACCTCTAGGCCACTCTTCGTCGCCACTTGGCTTTGCCTTTTACTTAAAGACCTATTTTTGTGGTAGTTTGAACATGCTAATTACAATTATTGTAGATTTCAATCTTCGTTAGAGACTTGGACCATCTTCTGTTTTGTAAATGTTTTGGCAATTTAAGAAAATTTGACGTTCAATCTTGTTCATTTGCAGGTGACCGGATAAAGTATGTTGGACCGTCCGTACATGTTGAATCAGATACCAGGTCTTTAACTTCTCGCTTTAGAAATTCTCATGTGCTTGGTCATTTGCAGTACTTTGATTAATGCAGAAGTAGCAATTGCTCTTCCAAGTTACAATTGACCATGTGGTCTCCAAGTGACTTTCTGCTAAATAAATGTATTGACTATGGTTAGTTTTGGGTTTATGTCTCCGTAAATGGCTTTTAACTTTGCTTGGTTAATGAGCAACTTCTTGTTCACCATGATAGTGTGATGTGGGGACAAAGTGATCAAACATATGAACGAGAAGATATGAATAGATTAACACATAGGAACCTACCTGCTCCTACGACTTTCTTTTTTGTCTATTTTCATCTTTTAATGAAATAAACCTCTCACTTTCTCCCATGGAGATAGTATTGTCCTTACCTAGTCATTGACACTATGCAAATGCGTCACAGGATCTTATTGGGGAGGCTTCCAACACCTGATGGGCCAATCAAAACGTTTACTATTATTCGTAGCAGGTGGGTTGATAAGGTGCCCTAATGTGGTTGTCTGGTGGAGAAAGAACCCTATTGAAGACCTGAAAAACACTTTATTTGAAGTCTGTATTGATGCTGTTGCCTTTTAGATTGCTTTGCAACATTTTAAAGTGGTTCCTTAAGAATGTCCCATCTGTTGTTGAGGGTTACTCGTATAGGGCTTAGTTTGAGAAGGCGCGAGGCGCACTGAGGCGATGGGGTCCCAAAGGGATGAGTTGCAAGGCGAAGGCGCACACCTTTTGGACACGAGGCGCACTGATTTTTCAAATGAACATCCATATTTTACAATCAAATTTTGAGCGAGAATAGTCCTTTTTTTTTGTTTTAAAGAGGGCTAATATGTATGTAAAAGAGAAAATTAAAGACAAGGGGAGAAAAGAAGGGTAAAATAAAAGAATTTGGAAAACAAAATATGGAATTGCATACTAATGTGCATCGAGTGCGCCTCACTAGCTGCGCCTTGTGCGCTTGGGTGTGCGTCATGCGCCTTAGGTGCGCGTTGATGCGATCTGTTTGGCGCCTCACTGCGCCTTGTGCCTAGGCACGCTTTTTTAAACTAAGGTATAGGGGATTGGGATTTCTTCTGAAAAATCGCACCTTGAATACTAGGTATGCCATGAATCCATGACTAGGTACATCGATAGGTTATAGGTTTTTGTGTAGAATGATTTTGTTGCTGATTGCACATAACAATTCAAAATGGCAAAATGGCCTTTTGCTCAACAATGAGTGGTTGGAATATGAATGAAATGATGGTTTATTGTGTAGATACGTATTTATGATCCTTGCTTCTCTTAGGCTTTGCTTATTTGTCTCTTTTCTTTATCTCAAGACATTAAAACTGCCTTAGTGGCCTTGTTGTTTCTGTGTGCATTGTGGCCTTTTCGTACTAATAATCTTTCTCGTCTTGTGCCTCTTGTGTGGATTGGATTGACTTTTTGGTCTCTGTTGGGATTGCCCCTAAAAGAGTTTGTTTATTATTTAATTAATGCTGTTCAGTCACACTTGCATGATTGTTTTATCATTCTAAAATTTTGGTAGTATTCTGGTTTAATTGATTCCATTGAAGTATAGTAGTGGATACTAGACAGTGGACACTATAGGAAAAATCAGTATGAATTGAAGTTAAACATGGAATAACTGATTATGAAGTGACTCATTGGACATCACATCATCACATGACTAAGGGCTTAAATGATGCTGAGTATTTTTAGTCTAGTTACTTGGATGTTGTGGAAGCTTATACGTGTAATTGCAAGTAGGCTAGTAAAACTCCTATGATTTAGTTTCTATCATAATATCTCTATATATCTTTGGAGCGATATGCTTCATAAAAACGAAACTGGTCTCTTCTTGTTTTTGTAGATAAGATTATCCACGATGGCTTTAAAGCATAACTATCCATCTCTCATTTTTGGGCGTCAAATTTAGTGTCTTTTTGTATATGGACGTCGCTTTTTGGGTGTCTTTTTGTATATGGACGTCACCCTCATGGTGTCTTGTTATATATGGGCGTCACTCCTTGGCGTCCCTTAATTAATATTGTTATAATATCTTACTTATCAAAATAAATAAATATCTTTATTTATTATAGGTTGAGATTTGAGAATGCTGTTTGACTGGGCATTCTTGTTTACTTCTATTTTAATTTCTGATTATTTTTTGTTTCCCTTTTGGTCTTTAATTTACTACTTGTAATGAACTTCTTTTGTGAAGAGGATTTTTTGTTATCTCATGTCAAGTTTTGATCATTTTGCTTCATGTTTTCTGATTGTCATTTAAGGTAGGGAATTTCATTTAAGGTAGGGGTCCATAGGTTAAGGTTTACTTTCTTTAATTTTTCATAGCTGTAAAGCAAGAAATTGTAACTCCCCAATATATAGGGTGCTTGATCTGCATTTGTTGGGCGCATTGCAGGCAAATACCAACTGGGCAACGTGGAGAAGTGTACGAGGTTGAAAAAGATCGCGTTGCTGTTATTTTAGATAAAGAAGAAAAAGACGCCAGCGTAGAGCAAGATACAAAACCACCAATTTACTGGATTCCAGGTATTTCATTTACTTTCTTATATTGAGTTGTATTTGCACTAATCTGGTTCATGAACAAACTAGAGAATATCTTATTTTGAGAACGACTACTAAAATAAGATATCCATGGAACAAAAAATACACGTGACAAGAACGGTAACAATAACAAGAGAGCCTTTATCCCAACTTGAGTTGGGGTCCGCTAACATGGACGTTGAAATAAAAAAATAAATAAAAACACTAAATAGTCAACAACTCAATATATTAGTAAAGGTGTGAAGCCAAAAAAGTCATATATAGTCTCTGCAAAGACTCGTCTCCATCTTCTAAGTATTTTGTACGGGGAAATAACCTCCAATGAAATCATGTTCTAGTGTCCTTTGACTTGGTATTTTATGCTATTGATCAATGTCGAGTTTGAATTATCCTGTGATTTTTCCGTTTCCATTTATATTTTTCACGTGTATAGTACTATTGGTGCCCTTAATGGCAATCAGCATCAGGCAGTAGATTTATCAATTTTTAAAATCTGTAGCTACATCGTTATGTGAAATCTGACTCTAGTGATAGTTATTGACATAGAGGAGTGTGAGGCAAGGAGGGAGATCAATAGATAATGGTTGATGGCTGCCATTGTTGCCGACGATGGGTTTAGTTGGTGAAATTGTGAATGGGTGGGAATGTAGAATAGGGGTGCAAGATAGCAATATGTTGTGGGTGGGTTTCTAGGCGTCGCTGGAGCCTAAGATTGGCCTAATGTGGATGGATAATAATGGTGATGGTGGGTTTCCCTTGGATAAGTGGAGCTTGTGGTGGTTGCTGGGTGGTTATGTGGGTGAGAGATGAAACCTCAATATTGGTAACTCTCAGAATTCGAAGGGGGCATGGGGAATGAGGAAATAGGGTGTAGGGAATTAGGGATAACTGAAGCATTAAAAATGAGCGTGTCAGTCAAATGGTCTTTTGGAGGGCCACATGTTCGTGAATTTCCAAACAAACCTTAAGTATTGTATGTTTGCTATTAAACTGATCAGTTGTGAAGTACTTCCACTTATAAGTAACTAGTATTAGTTCGGTTGTCACATATTCGTAAATATTAATACATTCCGGTTTTTAGTGATTGTGACCTTCTTTTGTTTAAAGTGTTTAAATGATTGTGCTGTGTTATAAAAAACGATTACAGGTAATCACTATGCTTCATCCAAATTGAAACTTTGTCTTTTCGTTCTTTTGTAGGTAAGATTACGCATGATAGATTGAGAGCGTAATTATCCACCTCTTTTTTTTAAATGGACGTCACATTTAGGGCGTCTTTTGGTGTATGGTTGTGTCCCTTATTTAATATTGTATCTTACTTCTAAAAAATCAAAAAAGGTTACTAGTAATCACTAGTTTTGCTTCTTTCCATTGTCCTTGTTTTTATGTCTCCAGTGAAGGAGGTTGAACATGACCTTGATGCTCAAGCTGAGGATTGTTACATTGCTATGGAAGCTTTGTGTGAAGTATGTTTTTGATTTTCGGTTACTTAGTTCTTTGCATATTAATTTTTTATTATTTTTCAGGATGTCTTCTTAGCTTGACATATTGTCCTTTTTCCAGGTTTTGCAGTCAAAGCAACCTCTTATTGTATACTTTCCAGATTCATCTCTGTGGTTATCCCGCGCAGCTCCAAAGTCTAAACGTAACGAGTTTGTTAGCAAGGTTCGTGAGATGTTTGATCAGTTATCAGGGCCTATGGTGTTGATTTGTGGGCAAAACAAAGTTGAAACTGGTTCCAAGGAGAAAGAGAAATTCGTAAGTTTTCAAGTGATACCTTGCTTTAAGTTTTGTCGATTCATGAATTGTCACAATATAGTCAATGGCAGATCCACTAAAATTTATTTATTTGGTGTTGTCTAAAATTCCTCGGTCATTGTTATGTTGAAGTTACAGATTTTAAACTTCTCCAAGACCAAAATTATGCAAAATGGACCAATTTGTTTTACAGAGTCCAGAGACCTCATTGTGCTACCCATGGATCTGCCTCTGAATATGCACCCATCTCTTATCTCTTATATGACTTAAAAGTTTACTCAACAGACTTGTAATTTGTAAATAGAGAGCTTATATTGTAGGCCATGGTAATTAATAGTGAAAGTCTTTTTTTGTGCTGCAGACAATGGTACTCCCGAATTTTGGCCGTCTTGCTAAGCTGGTAATGATTTCTCTCTTTGCTAAGAGATTGATGTATCTAATCTGTGGGGGCAACTCTATGTTTGCTTCTTTTGGTGAAATTTTGTTAGTGACCGTAAATGAATTAGTTTTAGTTGTGTCCTTGATTAATATTCTCTATTACATAGAAAAATGTGTTTTATGTCAAGACCTATGTCCAAGTGGCATGTGCCCGACGTGGCCACACTGGTACTTGGAGGCCTGAGGGAGATTGACAAGTCTGTCAACTGCTCCTTTACGTTTCGTCGCATGTCTTTTGGAGTCTAATATTCATCTTGACCTAATGTTGAATCTTGTTATTCTGATAAATTGTTCGATGTTTTATGATATATCGGCATGGTTTAAAGCCATCGTGGATAATATTTGGTTTATATCCTTGTCCTTCAGTTTCCACTCTTTTTGTTATCTTGAAAAACAATAAAAATCTCAATTAAAGCCAATTGTGCAAATTGTGAAATTTAACATCCCTTGAGTGATAGATTTCGGACGATTCTGGTGTTTCTGTTGTCAGTTTCAAGTTAATGACATGTACTTGCTGATTGACTGTTTGCCTCTCGTTTTCCGTTGTAATGTTTTTGCATCTAACTTTATCATTCGTGTATATTTTGCCAGCCTCTTCCCCTGAGAAGACTAACAGAAGGTCTAAGAGCGACCAAGATATCTGATGACACAGACATATCTAAACTTTTTACCAATGTTATATGCATACATCCGCCAAAGGTGAGTGGAGTGCTTTCGTATATTCTCCCACTCTACAGTTTAGAAACCCATCAAATTTCAAGCAGAGAAGCGTTACTTTGTCTGCATTCCCAGGACTGTATCCTGTTGTAGTGGAACAAGCTTGATTGCTTCCAAACAAGTACGTGACAACCGTACATCTAAACTACTTGCAGTAAATGACATTTGGTGGCCCTTGGCCTTCTGTGTGATGGCAGTTGACCCTTTGAGTCTGGATGGCCCTCCAGATTTAAAGAATCTGAAAATAGTCTTTTATTCTTGTTGTATGTCAAGTAGTAGGTGTTTCTAATTCAGGGGAAAAATATATGACCTGTTAGCAGTTGAGAGGGTTTTGTGTTTCTAGGTGTAAGATCGTGATCTATTTATTAGCTGTGCTGATAATCATATATATGCATTGATTCTTTCAGGAGGAAGAGCCGCTTCAAACTTTCAATAAACAGCTTGAGGAAGACAGGAGAATAATTATCTCGCGAAGCAATCTCAACGAATTGCACAAGGTATAGAAGCTTTCCTCATAATTGATTTCGTAGTCGAGGAAATTGCACCTTGATTGTCAAATGTGAGAATGCATTTAAATATTCCTTCATGCACTTTCTGAATGATGCTCTTTGTTATTTACTGAACACTATTATAGGCTTTGGTTGTAGCTGGCTTCGTTTATGGATGGATTTCATAGAATTATTATATATTGCAGGTTCTTGAAGGGCATGATCTGTCTTGCTTGGAGTTGCTGCAAGTTGACACTAATGGTGTGGTATTGACTAAACAAAGTAAGTCTTCTCACTGAGTGCACTTAGTGTATGATGTGACATGCTGAGCTATGACCTTTATGACTGTCTGATTTTAACTTCCTAGTATGATCTGAATATTACATGATAGCAATCCCTGTGGTGTATATGGCATTGCATTTATTTGTAGATGAGCGTCATTTTGAGGGTGTATCTTTGTATATGTGCGTTTTCTCTGTGGTGTCTTTATGTAGATGGGGCTCACCTCTATGATGATTTTACGTGCATGAACGTCACCCCCTTTGTGTCGATTAATGCATACTATATCTTACTTGTCAAAAAATGACATGATAACAACCCTAGATTGTGTTGTGTCGTTTTTAGTTTGAATTGTTCAGTGTTCTATAGACTAATCTTGATTTGGAACTTCAGAAGAAGTGGTTTCCATTTTTCAGTTTTCAGTCTGCCAGACTTCTCTTTTCTTTGGGGGGCGGGGGCTTTCGAGGAATTGATACCAGCTGAGGATATACGATCTTGGTTGTTGATCGTTTCAGTTTCTTACCGCTAGCGTAGGAGTAAGATACATTTAGTTAGATTTCCCTGCAAATGAGTCATTTAGTTTCAGAAACAATTATTTTAGTAAGGTGCTCATTAGAAAAATTGTACGCTGTCTCGAGTATAGAGCAATGGTGTTTATATCAGGATGAGTGATATGTACTGAATTATGCATCAGGGGAAGTGCAGGGAATGTTAATGTCGTTTAAGAATTTGGCTGGCTTCAGGAATAACATAACTAAGAAGAAAATCGTCAATAGCGATGGATTCGCTGATGTTACGAGACTTTGAGCCTGAGGGACTGTTACACGGAAGTGTACATTGCAAACTGGTCTCTTGTTTATATGGATGAAGTGAAATGATTCTACCGGAATATAACTCTATGAACTATATTATCTTGGTGGTTATGCATATATACTTCCTCGGGGTTATTGACATAATAATAAGTCTATCATGGATTCAAGGATTTGATAGTTGAAATTAGTGAAGAAAAATGCATGTTTTGTGAAAAGTTGAGGGGTATGGTTAACTAAAGGGAATAGACAAATAGCGGCTGTGCAAGTCTGAAGGGTCGCGTGCCTTTGATTCAGTCATGGCTCTTTAAATCAAGGGATGACTGTCTCAGTAGGTTGTTTTTGGCTTGGACCATTTGTTAACTCTGTTTTCTCAAACGCAGAATCAACATTTTGAGATGCAGCAGGGTGCATGAATGCCCATCTGTACATTTAATGATTTAAGTATGTTTTTATGTAGCGTAAACATTTGAGTACATTTAACTGTATTTTCTCATCATTGTTTATCTTTTCTTTTCGGCGAAGTTCCATAATGTCACTACTGATAGGTACTGATGGTTTCACATGCACTTAAGTGAATAATAATATAATATAGCCTTAAAGGTTCTGACGTCTTGTTTGCTCAATCTTCAACAAGGGTTCTTCTTTTCTATTGTAGTTCTGCTTTCAGTTATTAGTTTACTGACAATCTTCTGTGTGAATTACCAATTCAATTGTAAATCAATGTCCTACAGAAGCTGAGAAAGTTGTTGGGTGGGCCAAAAGTAATTATTTGGCATCTTGCCTTCTTCCTTCCATTAAGAAGGAAAGACTAATTTTGCCTCGGGAAAGGTATGTGCTATGTTTGCCTTCTGAACATTGCTTGTCAGCTGAAAGTCTTCATACTCTTCTTTCTTTTCCTCTTTAGCTCACTTGTTCTTCTTTCTTTCTGCCTGACCCATTGTCCGCCTTAGCCTCGAGGTTGCAATTTCAAGGTTAAAAGAGCAAGAAACGATAACAGTCAAGCCTTTGGAAAATTTGAAGGTACGTAGTCTCTAACCTTTCTGATTCGGATCTTCTACTGACTCTTGTCAGGGATATTGTTCCATATAGGATAAGTGGATAACTGAGAAACTTCTTTACAGAATCTTGCCAAGGATGAGTACGAGAGCAACTTTGTTTCAGCAGTTGTTCCTCCTGGCGAAATAGGTGTCCAATTTGATGATGTTGGCGCTCTTGAGGATGTGAAGAAGGCATTAAATGAGCTGGTTATTCTTCCCATGAGGAGGCCAGAGCTTTTTACCCGTGGAAATTTGCTTCGGGTACTGCCTTTTTTCAACTGTCAACAGTGATTTGTTTTTAGTTTTTTTTTTAGTTATACAAGTAGGTTATTGATCTCAAGCTCTTATCAGCCTTGCAAGGGGATTTTACTATTTGGGCCTCCAGGAACGGGGAAAACTCTGCTTGCCAAGGCCCTTGCTACCGAGGCAGGGGCAAATTTCATTAGTATAACTGGTTCAAATCTGACATCAAAGGTATGTCATACTAATTAATGTTGACATACATTCTATGTGTGCCAGATTAGATGTTTTCTCACCTCAGAGGAAGTGGTGTCACTTGTTTCTCTTGTATATAGTTGTATCTGGGGTTATTATAACATCGAAATTCCTTTCCTGTTGGCTGTTTGTACCTAATGTTCATTTTTGTTTGTTGAAGATTACCCTCTTGTTGCCTTCACTAACTAATATGGAGATGTATCATGTGGAACGGTGGGGAGTAAATTGGAGTTTGAGGAGCATGCCATTCTCAAAATACTCCCAAATATTTGTCCCAATATGTATGTAATTGAATAAAGGGGCTAATATGGGGCAAAGAGTCAAGCGGGACTGTGATAAAGTTTCAGTGGCTGTTTGTCATATATACACTGCTTGTCTGCCACCATAGCTCACTATTACTGCTCCTTATTACACTGCTTGTCTGCCATCATTAAATTTCTGCGAGTGAATATGGAGGTTCTTAGAGTTTGTCAAGATTAAGGGGAGGGGGCATCTTATCATGAATTGGAGGCTAGAAGGTCTAATTTATCCTAGAGGTAATTGATATGGACGCAATTGATTGATATAACATGTAAGAGTGCTCAAGTACTCAACAACAACAAGAACATTACCCCAGTGCGTCAAGAGCATTGCAGGATAAGTGGGAGTCGGAACTCGGATGTATGCAGCCCTTACCGCTGTTTCCCAATGTCCTATATTAAAAATTTCGTAGAGTGTTGCATCTAATGAGCAACTACTTTGCATTAAAAAGAAGTGCAACTACTTTAGTGGAGCGTTTTACATAGTTAAGTTTAGTTTAGTGCCAACTGCCAAGTATCTGTGTATTACTTAAATTATCCTTGGGTGTTATTTGGTAAGGTTCAATTTTTTGTTTTTGAGATCTGAGTCTGACAAGTCTATTTGACTGTGAAAGGATGCAGTTTATTGTACTGTGAACTTCTTAAACCCTGTTAGCTCTTAAGTATTTCTGATAACTGCTAACTTTTATGGATTTATCTAATCTTTTTAACCCCACATTTACGCAGTGGTTTGGAGATGCTGAAAAGCTAACTAAGGCTCTGTTTTCATTTGCTAGTAAGCTTGCCCCGGTCATCATATTTGTCGATGAGGTAAAGTTTCATCATCAGCATACTCTTGTGTACTCCTTACACCTAAGTTATTATAATATTCTTTTTGGTAAATTGCATTTGAGTGTAAGGAGTACCGTCCTCCGGGAGTACACAAGAATTTTTCTCTTAAATAAAGCTCTTATTTATTACAGAGTATTTTTATTTTTTTTTATTTTGGTATTCTTTCCTGCCTTGACTATTTTTACTCCTACATAACAAGACATTGTATGATTGTATGATGCTTGTATCAGTGAAGTTGTGCATATTGTAGCAGTTTTATTCTTCATCTTGAATTTTCATTCCTAGAAAAGGCATATAGGGCAATTCCATCTATGTACGGATGACGAAGTCAAGGATTTTTATGCTCTGTAGAAAACGCTTGGTTCTTATGCTCTGTAGTGTACTGATTTTTGGTTTTATATGGTGAAATAATTTGGTAGTTTTGCGCTATTTTTCATGTAGGTTGACAGCTTGCTTGGAGCCCGTGGTGGTTCTTTTGAACATGAAGCAACTAGAAGAATGAGAAATGAGTTCATGGCTGCCTGGGATGGATTAAGGACAAAAGACAGCCAAAGAATCCTCATACTGGGTGCAACTAATCGGCCATTTGACCTCGACGATGCTGTAATACGGCGATTGCCAAGAAGGTAAGAACTTTGTGCATCCTCATTTTCAGTCTGGCTCCTGTCTAAACCTTTCATACTATTTTTTGATTTTAGTCGGTGCCTGGCAAATGTTAACTCTAACCGTCTAATGAAAATGATCAAAACATTTTATGGGAAGCTGTTTTTTTTCTTGTTTCCATGGATGAGAAACCTAAATATTATACGAGTAAAATTTTATTATTGGAACCATCTTTTAATCGTAGTGGGTTCTCTATTTGGTCTTGTTCTGCTGATTCAATGCACAGTGCACACAGAATGAGATTGCCAAACATGGTAATCTCAGGTGTATGGGAATCTGAATTTTTCTTCAACTTTTCTCACTGATACCCAAATACTCCCTCCTATTCATTCATTTTGTCCCTCTTTTTTATCGAAGTTAGTCGGATTTTTGTCCCTCTTCCTTTTTTGGTAACTTTTGTGTGGTCCAAATTTAATTACATGTGGGGTAGAGTGGAATAGAGTGTTTTGTATGGTCCAAAATCATTTTCTTAATTCTTGTGCAAAATAGAAGGGGGACAAAATGAATGAATAGGAGGGAGTATTATACTAGTAATTTTTTATGAAGCCATCCTCTGATCATAGTGGTGCTCTCTATTTGCCTTTTGCGCTGCTGATCACTGATCAGTAAAAAATGCACATAAATGCTCTAAGCACTTCCATTGACGTGATGATATTTCTCTTTGCTGTACAGGATATACGTGGACCTGCCAGATGCTGAAAATAGAATGAAAATTTTAAAAATATTTCTTTCTCAAGAGAACCTTGAGTTAGATTTCCAATATGAAGAGCTTGCAAAAGTCACAGAAGGATATTCTGGGAGTGATTTAAAGGTAGCATGATGCTCTCTGTTTTCTGATTGCATTTTAAGGGTGATATGATATGAGCTTGTTTAAGCTGTTTTCTTCTATTCTCTGCAGAATCTTTGTATTGCTGCAGCATATAGACCTGTGCAAGAACTTTTGGAGCAAGAGAAGGTATTTCCATTAGCACATATACCGTCCTTGGCAAATACTTGTTTACCTTCCAAGTTCCACCCCTCAAGTCAGTCTCAATTGTAGTGCTTGTTCGGTTGCTCCATCAAATTCATGTGATTTTGAAAATCCCAGGAATCATAAAATCATACTCTTGTTTGGTTCCCAAAATCCTGGGAAGTGGAACTTCATGTGGAAGTAGAGTTACTCCATTATGTTTGAAGTCACTTACCTAGCCCCCCTAGGCTAGGGGAAATTTCCACAAGAACCCATTTCCCATATGGCAACCAAATTTCCATTTCATGTTATATAAAGTTCATATGAATTTGTTTTCCCTTATGACAACCAAACAAGCACCTTTACAGTTTGAAGCATTCAGTGTAAGTGTTGAATGGCAATTATATGTTTGTCCTAACGATACCGGATGTAAATTAACCTGGTTAGGCTTACTAGGGTTTCCTCCATTTTTACCGCATGGTAACTGGAGGCATTAGGATTGCTGGTTAGTTCATTTTTTGGTGATGTAATTATTTGAATAAGTCAACCGATACATCACATTTCAGCCCCTAAAGGACCCAAATACAAATATAAACTACCACAAATTACTTATCTCTTACACCAACATTTGTAGCCACATCTTATCTCTCAGTGTCGGAATCTGTCCATTCCTTTGATTAGCTCATTATAAAACACATTTTGATTGGATTGTTGGTTCTGTTGTGAAAAGTGAAGTATCTTGTTATCTGATGTTCAACCGAAGTTTCGAGTGCACGGATTAACAGTATACTCTTCTGTGTGATGGTGAACCTTTGCCGTTTAGTTGCTCATTTTAATGCATTGTAATACGGATCTGGGTACTGTCCCTTTTTAGTTGTGGGGTAATGGTTTTTAACTTTTTATTGTGTACAAGCAAATAAACTTATGTTAAACACTGGCTACTAGACAGATTAGGTTACTGTGAAATTATGTTAATTAGTATTCGTTTGTTAAGATATTTGTGGTCTGTCTTCTCTATTTTGACTTTATGCATCTCCTGACAGGTTACGGAGGAAGCCACATCTTCAGTGTTAAGGCCTCTTAGTTTGGATGACTTTGTTCAGTCAAAGACCAAGGTAATCTCTTCTAGCTCTACTGCTGTCTTATTGTCTTCTTTGGCACTGAGTTTACATTATTTGGTATTTTAAACCAGCAAGATACATGGAAGAAGAAATCCCTTGGGGTGATAACTGTTTATTAGCCTTGTGGTTTTGTTCGCTGTTGCTAAGTGAACGTTATTTTGGGTTGAAATATTCACAAAAATTCTGCTAAAATTATTTGGGAAATTGTCTCTACTTTTCTGGTAGTTAATATTTATAAAGTTGATTTAGTTTTGGAGTCGAGATAACCGGGGAGAGTTAACAGTATAACCGCCTGTATTACAACAGTAACATTGCCGTTCATTAAGAGGAAACTAAAAGTGTTCGGTTGATGACGCACTCTATAAGAAAAAAACATTTGCTTTGAACGACTCAATTACTCGAAGAGTTTATGTCAGTAGTCAGTACCAATTGTTTTGCATAATGGCTGTGGCCAATGGGTAGACCCGACCCGACCCGACCCGACCCAATCGTCAAGGACTCAAGGGTCAAGACCTCAAAATCTCGACCCGTAGCCCGTTCGACCCGAACCCAAATTGTCCTGTTATTTTAGGGTTGAAACCCGACCCGAATGGTCAACCCATTGGGTCAAAGATAAATCAAGATTTTTCTTAAAATATTATTATTTATATATTATGTTTTAAAAATACTTAAAATAATTATAATTATTATTTTTAGTACTTTAAATTGCAAGCACAAATTAAAAAGTTGCGTGTTCGATTCCCGCTATGCCTCATCCTGGTATGTGTCTCTGCCATTCGGACAACTAAACTTCTTGCTCTGAATCTCTGATCTAGTATGTGTCCTAAACAATTATTAAAATAACTTAATTTCTATAATTCTTTCAATATAATTAATGTAAACATTGATATGATTAAAATATTAATATTAGGGAAATATGCTTTAGTTTTTAAAAAATATTTTTCCGATTTTAAAAATGGTAAAAAAAGGGGCTAGAAACTAATTTTTGACCCATATTATGACCCTAACCCGACCAGTGACCCGGACTCGACCCGTATTCAATTCAACCGCATTTTGCCTCAATCCGTAGGGCCCGAGTCACCCAACCTGTTTGACAGTTCTACCCGTGGGTAATGTTGTTTTTCATTCTGTTTTTTTTTTTTTGTTCATGTAAATGAGTATCTGGTGTTTTTCATTTCTATTTGGAGATCACTTTCACTCCCTTGTGGGCCATTTGATCATTTGACTCTACAAGTCCCGAACTCTGCGAGTCTTAAATTTTGAGCCATTTGCCCTCTTGTCGCATGGTCTACAAACATCGTCTGATTTTTTTTTTTTTTCATTTGCCTTTCTTGATTTGTTTCCAAAATACAACTTGCCAGACAGTACCATTCCCACCGTCTGCTCATTGCTCACTGCATTGAAGCATTGGTAGAGTCAAAATTGGCTGCATTTAGTGAATTTAGACTCGACAACTGATACTGTGGCCGAAACGGAGATTTATTTAGTACTATGAAGGAAATAAAGCTGGTTCCGACTCCTGTTTATGTTACCTCTTGACTTAAAAGAATTTATTTGTGGAGATTTCACATTACCCCGTGTTTAAGTTAAGCAGTTCATAGATTATACAAGTACAACTAGTTGTGTAGTTTCTGAGTTATAATAATTTTTCAAGTTTTGTTTTCCAGTTTATGAGCTTTAATTGAGTTTGTTCATTTAAACTTAAAAAAACTCAGTACAATATAGCTAAAAAACTATACATATAAAAATTCAGTTAATTTTGAGTTTTGACGTCAAAACTAAAAAGGAACTATAAAACTTTAAAAGCTTAAAAAAAATACACGTAAGCTCAGTTGCCAGGGTATGATGTAATGCATCAACTCCGTGTTCCTTTTTTCCTTAAGTTACCTAACCAGGGATTTTTTTTTTTTGATTAGGTATTTGTTGTAATTTTACTAGAGATAAAAAAGGGCTGGTTATGTTGAGTTGGTATTTGTTGTAATATTTGCTGTTTCGTGAATTTGCAGGTGGGGCCTTCAGTTGCCTTCGATGCAACCAGCATGAATGAGCTTAGAAAATGGAATGAGCAGTATGGAGAAGGTGGAAGCAGAAGAAAATCACCATTTGGTTTCTGAAATGGAAATCAGTGAATTAACAAAGTGAGCTGCCTTTCTCTAATCAATTTGCAAACCCCATAGAGCTGAAACGCCTGATCACTCTAACTTCAGAAACTAGAGTAGATTGGAGGGATGAGGCGGGAATGAAGGTCGATGCAGAAAAGGTTCTCCTTAGAAGTGAGAGCACTTGTATTCGCCTTCTCTGCAATGTGTGTTCTATCAATGTTGTACTAGGTAACAAGGTTGTCGACCGCCATGTAATTTAGAAGTAGGCCATTATAGTGTTGTTTTTATTTACACAGTTTTCTTTCCTAGCTTCTTTCTAGGACCCTTTTTTTTACTGAGCCAAGGAAAAAGAAGGATCCGCTAAATTATGATATAGGAAGGCAACCCATAAGGGTTACACCTAGTAAAATTGGAAGGCAGCCCATAAGGTGTTTGCGTAGTTTTACCTGAGCTACCCGATATTAGGGAGATTTGCAAACAGAGAACTTGCGATGGGCAGGCTGTCTACTTTGGAGGGAATATTTGTTTTGAACCTCGAGTAATGAAGAATTATAGATTATAACGATTTTTTTTGCAAGTGATTTATTTGCAGGGTTAAGTCAGTTCTGTGGAGCATGAACACCTACTTTGTTAAGAGCAAAGTTTATCTGAACTGTACCTTAGTATGAACGGAAAGCCTAGTTATGATTTTTTTTTTTTTTTTTGGACAACAGTAAAGAAAGGCATACCTATACTATATAATGTTCGGGCATACAATGCCCTTATTACACTCGCAAGTAAACATCACTACGATAAAACTAATAATAACTAGCAAAAGACAATGTTGGGAAGCAAAATCAGGATTGTGGAATACGAAAAAGTTGGAGCGAGTCTCCTTATCCATGTCCTGCAAGCATCTAACATCTCCTGAAAGCCCTCGAAGCGAGTAACGGAGTGACGATGGCGTGGTGTACTTACGCCACAAGAGCGTAGAAATGAATGGTGGATAGCAGACAACAGGCTGATTTCGATGAAGCATGGACTCCTACACCAAGACAAACAAACTCGACTATCACACGACCGGCAGATCAATAAACCCAGTATGCACACAGACCACATCAAAGAATACCCCTCATCCAATCTTCTGTCCATATTTAACTAGAACTAAAACCCCAGGGATAACGGGACGGGACACTCGAGACATCCGTGAAGAGCCAGCGATCGCCAAAAACCCAAGGATGGTACAGGGATAGGACCCCCAAAAAAAACTTGCAACTCAGCTACTTCGTAACCTTGGAGTAGCCACACACCCAATTCTCCTCCATTTTGTGAAGTGCTCGCTACCGGTCATAGCACCGGTAGCCGACATACTGGCACACAACTCCCCCCTCTTCAAATCTCGCATCAAATCGCGTCCTATACCGGCTGCCCTGCTACCGGCTGGCCGGCAACAATATCCAATCCTTATTTATGTCTCTTTTCTTTGATGTACTCGCTACCGGCTCTAGCACCGATGGCCATCTCACCGGGAACCACCTCCTTGCTGTTGCGTGTTGTCTTTGTGTTTTCCCCTTTTTCCTTTTTTTGTTTGTTTTGTTTTATATAATTATTAATCCCCTCTCCCTAGGGATGACAATTATGGCCTAAACCGAACCGAACCTGAACCGAAGGAAATTCGATCCAAACCCACCCTTTAAAAACCCATCCCCGATCCACTGTTTAAAAATCCATATCCATATCCACTATTGAAAAACCCAAACCAAATACAAACTCGATCCATTCATACTCGAACCGATCCAATCAGATATTTTTGAAATTTTAGGCTTTATTAAACTTGAAATTTCAATTTTCTTATAAAAGATTATTTTTTATGTAGTCAAATCAAGTTTTAGATTAGGTTTTGGATTATATGGTGGATCGGGTATAGATTTGGAGCGGGTATGAGTTTGAAAAAAGTATAATGGATAGGATATGGATTTTAAAATTTTGGATATGGATATGGATAGGGTATGGATATGGATATGTGATCCAATAAGTAAGTTGATCGAGTTTGGATCTTGCAAAACCCGATCCAATCCGATCCATTGCCATCCCTACCTCTCCTCTTTGTGTTTGTAGAGTCGTGTCTTTTAGTCAATTGAGTCAATTAGTTTTGAGGGGGTATGATTAAGTATTATTATTATTATTATTATTATTATTATTATTATTTATATTATTATTATTACTATTATTAATAATAATAATATGGGGAGCAGGTTAAGTACAGGTTGTTTGGATAGCACGCGGGAGACGGGACGAGCTTGATGAGTCACGAGACGAGTATAAGTTGATTAGAAGAGTATAATTGTCATGAGTTGTACTTATATTCATTTGTTTACGTTTATGTAATTCATTAAACCTTTTATTTATAAAATGTTCTTTCATTGGAGTTTTAAAACACTACTTCGGGAAACCGAGATGGTAATGCCTTTATTATCTTGGCTAGATAATTGGGGTGTTACAATCTCATCTGAACTGAACTGAACTTATAGGATCTGAAGTGAACTTAAATTAAGTGACTTTAAGTCCAAAAGAACAGGGCCTAAAAAAGAACAAATATGAAATTAAAACAATTAAAGGATTAAACTTACTTGAAACACATAAATTTGAGATAAATTAGATACAAATCCGCTTTAATGACTCACTAGTATAGATCCCGCGCTACAACGCGGTATTTTTTAGATTTGATTTATAAAGAGGGGGCCCCAATAAAATTATTTGCATAAATTAACTGTACTTTCAATTTAATGTTATAATGTACTAATATAATATTAGTAAGAGGTATAAAAGAAAATAACTACCTTCAAAAGACATTTAAGTTAAGTTATTTTTGCAGTACTAATATTATTGTACTTTACAATTAAGAATTTTTTTTGACATTAATAATACATTTAAGTTATATGTAAAATCTAATTAAACGCGTATTAAAGAAAACCGGTAAAAACAATATCTGTATATATGTATTTATAGCAGAGATTGAGAAATAAGGAGTTTGAAATTATATTATATTATATTATTAAGAAGGTAGAGATTGATGAATATTGTGTAATTCATTTCATTATATATTTATTGACGGTATATTTTTGCAAATTAGTGGAGTCAATTAAGAATGATTATATTTAGAAAAGATTTGGCTAGAATATATTTAGAGAATAAGAATTAGTCAGAATATAACATTGAGCGCATATTTTCAGTACTCTTTAACATACATGGGCTGGAATTTTGAGCGGGAATTTTTAAGATGTGTTAATTTGTTATTATATAGGGGATTTGCAGTTGAATATGCACTTGAGTTGTGGTAGAGAAAAAAATCAAAGTTGAGATCCACGAAGCTGAAAATTGGCGCGAGCCAGAAATACTCTGATGCCTGATTTGAAAATGAAATCCTTTAAATTATGAACTAAATTAATCCAACAAATAACTTAATCAAAGTAAATCCTCATATTCAAAGCACTTAAATAATTCATTTACCAGTTGTGAATTTCGTTTAGGTGGACCTTAACTACATTAGTTCAAGAATGCAAGGTCCCTTGAATTACACGCGAGATGTTGGAGCCTATGCGAAACAAAAAAAGGGGTGGTAATACTAACACCAACATTTTATTAGAACACTCTGATGACAACGACAAAATTCTACACTAGATATCATATAGACCTGGTAAACAAGTCAATCGGGTTGAGTAGATCGATTTCGGGATGTATCGGTTTATTTTGGATTTGAGTCATTTTTTACATAAAGCATAGAGATGACCTACTGTTTCTTTCTCAAAAATATGGATTTTCTCATCTTAGAGATGCATGTTTCAAGGCATTGCCAATTGATATAAGCTCACGCAATGTCGTCAAATGACTTAAACATGCAGACCAATATGATCTTGATGAACTAATGGACATCTGCCTAGAGTTTATATCAAGAAAGCTCTATGATATTGAAGATGTGAATACCTTGGTGAATGAAACCATAATACATTTGATAAATCGATTGATGAACTTGTTTCAGAAGGAAAGGTAAATTGCACTTCTCTTTGGTTGGACAAAAGATGCAACGGTAGTAACACCTGTCTAAGAAAATAATGGTATAGCTGAGTCGGCGAAAGTTCACAAGGTAAGGTTAATATCATCTACTCAAAATGAAGTTGCATTAATACCATAACTAAAACAATGTAGAATGAATCTAAGGGTTTTTTGTCACACGAGTTCAAGTCGTACGAGCAGTAGACATATCCCGAGGAGAAGTGAGAGATTTACGAAAAGATGATGGCAATATCATTAGGATGAAGAGAGTAAATAATAGGCCATAGTAGTTAACTCACATGGAATTGAAATTGTCATTACTACAAATTAGCGCTTAGGCCACGTCTAAATTCGTGGCGCAAATGCTAAATTTCTGTGGCTAAAATACTCCGCCACGTGAATACTTTTCGTGGAGTAAATGGCCGTGGCAAAGAATTAGTCACGGGAAAAACAAGAACGTCTAGAATTGATTTTTTAGCCACGGTTCTCCCGTGGCTAATAACTCCCGTGGCAGAAAGTTATTCCCGTGGCAAACGAGCTATATAAAAAATAAATAAATAAAACATAAAAATATTATATTACTAGTTTTAAACCCTTGAAGAATTTGCACGAAATTGCACGAAAAACATTTGATTTGATTTATATTTTCAAATTATCGATTTTTAATTAAACAAATTATTGAAATATCACAACAATAAAATTACAAATTATTGATTTTTTTTAACAAAAAAAAAAATTCATTGTTATTGCAAAACAAAGTATCTGATAATGTATTTTTGAGTTTTTAGTTCTAATAATGTATCTGATCGCTTTTTTTTTTTTTTAATTAAAATCGTGTGATAAGGCTGAAGTCGTATCACCTTAAATCTAAATAGTCCTATCTCAGTACTAACAAATAGCTAGCGGTAAGTGGGATATCGTATCCATGGGGAGACGGTAATTATCTAGTTTGTTTTTATCAAAGTTCGTCTTAAGGTAACAATTTCTGGGGTTTTGAATGTTTGATTTCTAAAACTGATTGCTATAAAGTAAAAATGAATTCAATAAGATTTAAAATAAAGGTCTAGGGATTAAGTTCACTAGGTGGTTATCTGGGGGTGTGATTTAATTACTTAATAGAACAATTTTTGCTGTTTAAAGTCATATGATCGGTCGATTCTAATATGCTCTTTAGATCTATCCTTAACATGTGGTCACAATCATTAAGTCAGTCTATTCAATTGTCGCAGCCTATATATACTAGTATTAATCTAATCGGTGAAAATCCTAGTTTGCAAGACTAATTAATTAACTCTAATCAGTAAATCAATTAACTAGATTCAAACCACTATTGAACAACAACTAAGAAGCAATTTAACTATCAATTCATTAATTAAATCCCCTTCTAACAACCTAGATCCCTTTTTACCCTAGATTAGAGAATTAGCTACTCATACTAACAAATCTAACAACAACAATATTGAAAGAAAACATAATTGAAAGCATGAGAGATAAACAAACAATTTAAAGAACTAAAGGGAATATTGAATGATTACCAAGTTCAAAGGAACAATGAATAAGTGTGTAGATCCGGAATAATAGCAAAACTAATCTAAGAGTTCTAGTAATTTTTAATATAAAAGAGGCGTCCCAACGTAAGATAAGACGTAAAAAATCCAATTGGGTACGAATTGGGTATTTATACATAAACCGACTTTAGAAACTTGCGCGGAAAGTCATCAGAACGGTTATACTCGATCGAGTACACACCCACTCGATCGAGTGTCCTCTCTTTTCAGCTCTTTTCTTTGATGTAGTCTTCTTCACTTCTCTTTCTTTATTCTTCTAGATTTCCGTGCCATGTTCCGTGTATTCCTTCATGCTAATGGGAAGCCAAAAAAATACTTGGCTTTTATACTATGTAAATTTCGTAAAAAAAAATGTTATCACATATGGAATCTTTACAAGTTTCGTAATTAATTTTTTAGATAACTCAATCCTCCTCCATACGTTATTTGATTTCACCGGTCATGCGCATCCAATAAGCTTCCAGAAGGTCATCCATCCTGTAGATACCTCATTTCTGCACCCCCTCGCAAGCCACCCGGTGATGATTGGGCCGCATGTTTGGTACACGAAACGGTTTATGACAATTCGTAAGTTTATCGTCAAGTGATAGCTCAAATACTTGTGTCTACCTCATGGTCGTCATCTAGGTGTCATTACGGTCGTTTTGGCAGTAATTAGAGTACATTTGGAGTCCGGGTCAAAAACCGTCTTCATTTCCTAAAACCGTCAAATCCCGAGTCAAAGCAATGTGCTTGTCTACCTAAGGTTAGGATGTCATAAAATGTTAGGATAATATCTCATTTTGAGTCTCATGTCGCTTCTTTAGGCTAAACTAAAAGTTTACATTACAAAATGTGTATTTCATTTAGCTAAAATGATAACCCGACATTTAGGCCCGTTTTACGAGGTGATAACTAATTTTTTGGGTCAGGCCTATTTCACAGAAAGTTCTATATCTTTCTTTTATCTTTCCAACGCCACCGAAATCACCTTATTCCGAGTCTTGTAGAGAAAGTTATGTCTAAAATACGACAGGCTGTCAAACGCGCTTTCTTGCGCAGGAGGAACCCGCTGAGGAAAGGACGCAGCAAGTGCTTTGCGCCTCTTCCCAAGGGACGCAAAGACTGCTGCGCCTTTTCCTCAAGGTTTTCTTTTTGTCCAAGTTTCCGTGTTTAACCTAAGTCGGTTATTTCCGGATCTTTCTCTCCTTTCCTAAACCCTAATTCCGTGATTAGTATAAATATAGAGACCTTCGGTCTCACATATTTCTCACGCGAGTGTCCGCCCTTCTCTTCTCCCTTTGCATTCTAGACCACGTTCTTACTTTTTGGCGTCTACGTGCTTGAACTTTCGACCACGTAAGCTCGGATCTTTCTGAGTACCAGCCTCGTTTGCATGACCGACCAATTTGACCAACTCCATAATAATCAACTTTAATCAACTTTGTTTCTTTCCTCTTAGAGGGCACTTTCGTCGTACATTCGAGTCGAGCATCACTAAACGTTAACTTAGTTCATCTCGTTTCGTCAAACATGTAAGTCTGAGGGTGTAAATCCTCCTTTTATTATTGTTCTTTATTTATTGTAATCATAATGTAAGATTTATGTCGAAAGTATTCTTAAAACCGATTTGTAAAACCATGTTTCAAACCCTTTTTACGGATTGACAGAAGACAGACGTCGAGAAAGGACGCAGCAACTGCTGCGCCTCTTCGAAGGGACGCAGCACCTGCTGCGCCTCTTCGTGAGGCTGTCGCAGTTCCTGCTTCCTTTCTTCTTCCTTCGTCTTTTGTTAATTTGTTCGTTTTTTCTTTCATTTGTTCATTGTTCTTTGACATCATAATTTAAACACAATAATATTTTTAACATGTAAATCATTCATCATTAATTAATCCGTCATTAAATCCCGACTTAAATCCCTTATAATTCATATTTGCGGGTTTTCGTCATTAAAGTCAAAATTCGGGTTTTAGAGGTTCGATTCATCCATATTGAATATCTGGAATTCATCTTTGACATATATTTCATCTGTCATTTATCGTCACCACCATTAATTCGTCATTAATATCTTGTTTAACATAATTAATTTGATTAATTTATTTGTATTCGTAATTAATCCTCATTAATCTTGTAAATAATTCGTTCTATTTGTTTTACCCATGTTTTATTGTTTTTATAACTTTAATCACATGTAAATAATATGTTAATCACTTCCATCCGAGTCAAATATCGATAATCAAGCATTAAAATCACCAATTAACATTAACGACATGCGGTTCGACTTCACAAATGAATCGAGCCAAGGAAACAGACGCAAAGAATCGCCGCGCGCTCTTCCAAGGGACGCAGCTCTGCTGCTTTATATGTGATTGACTTCTGTCTCTGAACTCCCGTTTTGCCTCGACCTAGTTTATTAGTTTACGTATTAACTAACTATTATTCGTACTATCGCCTTAATTTCTGTTCGTTAATTTATTTATTTATTCTTTCTCAAATCATCCGTTTTAAAAGTATTTTCGACATAAATCGTTTAATCCAATGTAATTATTGTAATTTTCATTATTGTATTTATTATATTTCTTGTATCATATTGATTGTATGCCTTCACATGTAATAAACCTAAATCCCAATTCGACTTAATCGTATGTTAATTACGTGTTTACCACTTAGTATTAATTCTTACATGCTAGGATTAATCTAATGGATGTTGCATTGCATGCATATAAATTGACAATATATCGAGTATAGACGATTTTCCCTAATCATTAGTTGAGGCCGCTATCGAGGCGGGCGGGATTAGGTGTTCGATCAAAAGAGCTTCCTAATACGTACCCTCACCCCTTACTCCAGATCTCTGTGAACATCCGTGTTCATTGGCATCCACGAGAGTCATTCTAGACATAGAATGCTAAGGGTAACGAGTTCTTCGTGTCTATGTCATTACTTTGTGTCTTGACATGACGCGAGGTATTCGAACGGTTTCCAATTTTCCACAATAAATTGGTGGCGACTCCATAAATGCAAACGCTTGTTCCAAGCGCCCCCATGGCCCGCGTCCACACATCCTTAAGCTACTTTCACATGAGTAGACTTAACTGTGAAGTTCTTTAAATGAGCTATCAGAAATTCAAGTGAACTTTGTTGATATGTGATGCCATTATAAATCCAATCGTTTTCATCAAATAACCGTTAAGGCTATGCTCTTATCCTTTTGAACTCCCATCTAATGTAGTACTTTGTATCAAACTCGCATATTGAAAATTTAGAGTCACGACCCAAACTTCATAATTAAACGACAAACACAAAACTGCTACTCTCCTATAAGACCGCCCTATAGCATATGACGGGTCCAATAGAAGATGTTAGCCCAAAACTAACCTTTTTGTGTAGATTATTCCATAAATTAGGTAGAACGTATACGCATTGAATACAAAAACAATAGAACGTGTATGCGTTGAATACAAAAACAATTTTCTTCCTTTTTTTAGCAATAATCGTGGGAGAGGGATGGGGAAACGTTGTTGAAGATATTACGGTATATTGTAATATACCGTAATCGGAATAATATCGGTATTAGAATAAGTTATATTATATTGCGATATTATTTGATATGATCTAGATACTCTTATTACTATAAATATGGTACCATTGTAATCATACGAATTACGAACGAATTCAATAATACATCGATTTCCCTTATGCAACTCGCTCTCTCTATTTCGTAATATGGTATCAGAGCCTCACGCTCTTGAGGCCTAAAATCAAAATTCCGCTGCCTGCCGGTGGGCTAATGAGTTACGAAGCTCACCGGCGGGATTCTCAAATCTCAATGAATTACGAATTATCAATAATATACAATTGCGTTTATTTAAAAAAAAATCCTTCGAAATTCATGGCATGTATATGATATTGTGCACTTGATTTGTGTGTGTTGTAGTCTCTTGACTACCTTCTTGGTTTTTTGAGATCAGACAGTCATTCACTCATTTGAGTGAGATTGGTTTTCGATCTCCATCGAATTCGACGGATTATTTTCCCGTTTGAAATTTATTTTGAAGAGTTCGGAAAAAAATGACGTTCTCTTCCATTTGAAGAAACTTTGGTCAAGTTCGAAAAATTGCGACGTTCTTGACAATATTGATCGATGATTCGACGGGTTCGAAAAACGACGGCGTTCCCGACCGATAATATTTTTCGTTTAGCAAATTCGAAAAGAGTAGCGTTACTCTTGAAGATTGAAGACGGAAGAATTCAAATGATTTTTCTATTTTATATTTGACAAACCCATAGAAATTTTGATAAATTACCATGGGTTTGAGGGGGGATGTTGAAGATATTACGGTATATTGTCACTACAAGAAAACAAGACAAAGGCGACAGACAAGCTACAGTCGCCAATTTGGCGACAGATAAAAAAACTCGGGCGACGGAAAACAGTCGCCAATTTGGCGACTGTAGCTTTTTATCCAAAAATCCGTATGAAATCCAAGGGCGACCGAATATTATCCAATTTGGCGACCGAAAACAGTCGCCAAATTTAGCGACCAATACCCGTCGCCAATTTGGCGACCAAAAACGGTCGCCAATCGCCTGTTAATTTTTTTTTTGCCAGTTTCTTCACCCCGTCCCCCTTCATTCATTCTATCATCAACCAAAAAAAAAAAAACTACAAGAAACCCGACGACCCGACGCCACCACCAACTACAACGACCACCGGACGCCACCACTCGCCGCCGCCATCCGCACACCACATCAGCACATCACTACCGACCCTTTGTTTTTCTTTTTAATAAAGGTTTGTTTTCGACTCAAATTGATTTAATTACTTCAATCCTTCATATTTTGTTTAAGTTGTGATGCTTATTTAGTATCTAGTTGTAATTTATACATTAGTGATGCTTATTAATGTATGTAGTTGTAATTTAATTAGCATTTTTGTTAATTAATTTGAGTTAGGGTTAGAAATTGGGGTTTTTGTTAAATTAGTAATGTGATTTGATTAGGGGATGTAATTGAAGGTTATCTTGATAATATTAGTATTATTGAAGGTAGTAACTTAGTTTTAGTAATATTGAAGTAGTATTGTTGAAGGTAGTATAGTTTTATGAAGGTAGTATAATGTTAGGATTGTATAAATTTGCCTTATAATTAACGAAATTAAGTTAGAATGAGCATGATGTATAAATTTGTTAAATTAGTAATGTCATTTGATTAGGGGATTGTATAAATTTGCCTTATAATTTTGACAACTTGTTTAATATATAATGACCTAGTACCCGTTCAAGAATTACTCATTAGGAGCAATTCTTGAATAGTCCCCATTTTGGGATCGTCTTTTTATGCGTTCAAGTCACTTAGGTAGTAAACACATAGTTGTGATTTTATTAATGAGAAAAGAATTTGGTTGCAATTTTCTCCAATGTTCTCTGAATACATATGTGGAATATGTATCTTTTCCACATTGTGTATTTGGAGAACTAAGGGGAATTGCTGCCGAATTTTTTTCTCATTAATAAATCACAAATGTGTGTTTGCTAGTGACTTGAAACGTACATTGATGGGTTTAGGTTGGAGTGATAAGGACCCAATTGAAATCTTGAAATTAGCATAAAATGGAGGATGAGATAACCATTGTTTTTTTTGTTGAAATTAAATATTATTATTTAAAATGGTTAGTTTGCTATATATTGCTTATAGATTAAAATGAAAAGATCTGAACGTAGCTGGATGTACGAAGAAAGAGTAGATAAGAAGAAACGTCCTATCGCTAGATTTGTAAAGGAAGTTCGTGGATTTATTGAATTTGCTAGATGTCAAGATTCATATGATTTGGAACAACATAAACTTAGGTGTCCTTGTACTAAATGTAAAAACTTAAAATATTTATTTGACATTGAAGTAGAAGAGCATCTTGTTACAAATGGTTTTTTTCCAAACTACTACAATTGGATCTCCCATGGAGAAAAATATTATCCCGAAGAGCCTCAAATCCAACAAAATGAGAACCCATATAGAGAAATGGTACTTGATGCCTTTCAGTCTAATGATTTCATTAATGACGACCGTGTACCAATGATTGATGAAGAACAACCAAACCCAAGAGCAAAAGCCTTTTTTGACATGCTAAGTGCTTCCGAAAAAACCTTATATGAGGGGAGTGGAATGACATTGTTACAAGTTGCATCCAGGATAGTTTCTTTAAAATGTGAGTATAATATGCCATTTAAAGCCGTTGATAGTATTGCTACGTTGGTTGAGGATGTTATACCCGATAATAATGTTATGACCCGAAATTTCTATAATACCAAGAAAGTGGTCAAAGGTCTTCAGCTTCCACATGAAAAGATTGATGCATGTCCTAAAGGATGTATGCTTTTTTGGAAAGATGACGCTTTGCTTGACAAATGTAAGAAATGTCAAAGGGATAGATATGAGACAAGTGAAGGAAATATTATTTTGAAGGGGAAGAAGGGTAATAAAAGGAGTGGAAAGAGAAAGAAACCAATATCAGAAAACACATTAATTTATTTTCCATTAGCTCCTAGACTTCAAAGAATGTATGCCACGAAAAATCTTGCCAACCAAATGAGATGACACAAAGAAAATCCTCGTACACCAGGAAAGATGTGTCATCCGAGTGACGGGGAGGAGTGGAAGCGTTTTGATAGGTTATATCCCGATTTTGCCGAGGAACCTCGCAATGTGAGACTTGGCTTGTGTACGGATGGGTTTGACCCTTTTGGTCAGTTTGGTAGAAAGTACTCGTGTTGGCCCGTAATGACCACGCCGTACAACTTACCTCCTTGGCTTTGTCTGAAAAGACAATTTATTTTCCTCTCTTTACTTATTCCCGGTCCTGATAACCCAAAAAACCATCTGGATGTTTATTTACAACCGTTGGTGGAGGAACTGAAGTATTTGTGGGAAGTTGGTGTAGAAACATTTGATGTGTCGAAGAAGCAAAATTTCCAACTAAGAGCTTCATTGTTATGGACTATAAATGATTTTCCCGCATATGGTATGCTATCGGGATGGGCAAATCGCTGGGCGAAAGGCATGTCCTTATTGCATGGATAGGAGTAAAGCATTTTATCTTCCTAATTCCAAAAAAATTAGTTGGTTTGATTGTCATAGATGTTTCTTACCGGATGGACATATTCATAGAGAGAACAAGAAATCTTTCTTAAAAGGTAAGGAGGTGGGTGACAATGCTCCGGTTCGACTCCAAGGGGATGAGATATGGGAGGCTGTACGTGATTTGCCATCAACTGTCGATGGGACTATGGCAAAAGTAAGGCTAAATGCAACTACGGCGTTACTATTTCTTCTCTTGATGGCAATGAATATTATGGCATATTAGAGGATATCTTTGAGTTGTGCTACAATGGCCGGGATCGGAGTTATAAAACCGTCTTATTCAAGATTCAATGGAGGGATAATTCCGTAGTGAACGAGTCCATGATCGTTACAAACTCGTGGAAGTGAATCATACACGAACCTACTCTCAATATGACCCATTTATACTTGCACAACAAGCTCATCAAGTTTATTTTGCATCTCTTCCGAGCACAAGTAATGATAGACAACAAAAGCAATGGTGGGCCGTTTTTAAAACAAAGGCACGATCAGAAGTTGATACATCTTTTTTCCAAGAAGAGGTTGTATCAGAAACAGTTTTGTCCCCAGTTGATCATGATGAAATTATTTATGCAAATGAGATAGAAGCGGAGGAGGAGTTAGAAGAGGAAGAAGAAGAGAATGATAAGGAGAGGGATGGGATAGAAGGGGGGGAAGAAGAAGAAGAAGAAGAAGAAGAAGAAGAAGATGAGGATGATGATGATGATGAGTAAGAGAAGGTATTGAAAGTATACATATCAAAATTTGGAAACAATTATTAGCGTTTTATTTTTTCTTTTATATCTGTTTATTAGGTTTTATTTTTTTGTATCTTATAATAATTATCCTGTAATATTTGCTAACACTTTTTATTCAATTGTAGTACACATAGCTCGTGGAGGAGGTAGGCAGCGCGGAGGCTATAGTGAGGGAGGTAGTAGCTCCCGAGAGCAGGAGGAGGACGTTGACCGTTCTACTACGGAGGTGAGTGAGGAGGAGGAGGAGGTAGAGGTTGCTATACCCCGATCAACTGACGGCAGGATGATCCTTGATCCGAATGGTCTTTGGTAATTTTTTATTCATTCTAGTTTGTAATTTTTTTATTTAGTAATAAATGACTTTTTTTAGACATATGTTAATTATACATTATTTTTGTTTTCCTATATAATTATGTTTTTAACATGTTTGATTTCGAGTTTAGAAGTCAAACAGTTTGTTCGTGGTGTGACTAATAGCACCCAAGAGAACATGACACACGGCGTTACTTGTTGGAGTAACGCTACTGATGAAGATAAGGAGATGTGGTTCAACAACTTCCGAGTATCTATTTATAAAATATATATTATTAAATATAATTTATTTATTCTAATTACCTTATTATTAATTTGTTTCTCATCCATGTGTTTACTTTTTGTAGCGTGTGTTCTATTGGCCAGCCGACCTTGAGCGCCTAGTTTGGCAAAGGTATAATGACATTGGCAAGAAGAGGCTAAGGGACAACATGTATAAGGTGTCTAAGAGGAAGAAGGCGCCATCTTTCATGAAAGGTATTTAGTTTCTTTTAATACCCGTAATTAGTTAAAATTCATTACATATTTTGAAACTATATTAATTAATAATTGATATTTTATTGATTATAGGTTCGTCATATGAGGAGTATACCAAGTACCGGAACAGTCCTGAGTTCAAGGAAGCATCGGCCCGGAACAAGATCAACAAGAAAGGAGGAGATAAGGACGCGGACACTACTACAAATCCAGGCAACTACAACGCCCCTTTAACAACGAATATTCACGAAAATCACAATAAACGTTGTAGAATGCATGGCGCGAATTTTACTAAAATCAATTACAACGGGTATGGTTATAAAAACCGTTGTTATTAGTTTTAACAACGGGTCACACATGAGGAACCGTTGTTAATAATTTGGCGCAAAATTGGCGCAAAGTTAGTGAAAAGTAATAACAACGGTTATTTTTGAAACCCGTTGTTAAACCTTATTTAACAACGGGTGTTTTCTACAACCGTTGTTAAAACATATTTCACAACGTTTGTTGTTTAATAACCGTTGTCAATACCTTCCATACTATAAACCACACAAACACAAGTCTGCTGCAGCCACAAAACACAAACCTTAATACACAAACACAAACCCAAAGAAGAAATAAAACACAAACACAAAACACACACTTTCTCATCGTCTCTTTCTCTCTTTCTCATCGTCCGCTTTATCTTCTCGCCGTCACTTTGTTGATTTCATCGTCTCTTTACGTATGTTCTGTAATTATCAGTTTGTTTCATCGTCATTATTTTATTGTTCTAATTATTTCATTTCAATGTATGTGTTTTTATCGACCATTAGGTTCCGTTCAAAGATCTCTGCTAATTATTTCATTTCCATGTATGTGTTTCCTATTATTTCATTTCCATCTTCTTTTGCGTCCTTGAAAGACGGATCGAGCATGTTTAGCGCTTAGGGTTTGGAGAATATATTGAGATAATGGAAATGCATGTTAGTTGAGATAATGCAATGTATTTATACTAATGTGTGGGTTGAGTTGTTTTTTAATTAATATATATGTTAGGAAGTTGTGCCATATATGTTAGGAAGTTGTGCCATAATCGGATCTTGATGATGACTGATAGATCTATGGAGTTGAAAAAATGGAAGCAAATCAAACAAGCATAACTCAACACTTTCAAAATGATCATTTCATTTAATTTTAAACCAAATACATTACAAAAATTATCGAAATCAAAAGATGTATAATAGCCGGAACAACCCCGGTTAAGCGTAAAAAACGCTTCTCAACTCCGCCACCAATCACGCCACTCGGTATACCGCTAACTTCCGGGGTCATTGGCTTCATATTTTGCAATAACAGATTGAATATATGCAAGGACACGACTTGCATGTGGAGATAAGGTTGGAAGAGTACCACTCAACATATCTCCTGGCTGCAAACCAAGTTGCATGAGTATCGTGACCGACGGGGTATGAAGATGATGATGATGATGAGGCTTTGTTGACAAGCCGGACCGCTTCACGCCTCTTAATCCAATAATTCCGTTGATGTTCAAGGGATGCTTTGATTAATGGGTGTTGATCGGCGGGAAGCCCGGCGAGAACCTTCCCATCATCTTCAATCGTTTGTGTAAGCCATTCTTCGTTGTTGATAAAATTAGGGTTCATTGCCATGTTGTTTCAATTAATGAATGTTAGTAAAGGATGCTTTAATATGTTAGTAAAGGATGCTTTAATATTTATAGCTAGTAATATTTAATTTATTTTTTTTTTTATTTTTTAAGAACAAATAACAACGGTTATTTATAAATAACCCGTTGTTATAACTTTCCCCCCAAAATTGAGTCACACTTTCCACAACGGGTTTTTATACTTAAAACCGTTGTTAATATTTTTAACAACGGTTTCCTTAAAAAAAACCAACCGTTGTTAAAACCTTTTACAACGGACGCTTTAACAACGTCCGCTTTTTTATATAACAACGGTTTTTGACTGTTGTTATAGGTTGTATCTGTAGTAGTGGGAAGTTGAGCCTACTCATTATGGAGGGTCTCAATCTTTTCATGATCGTGTGGTGTTAGATGTAAGTTATTTGTCTTAGCTTTTAATTTAATAGTCTTCTAATTTAGTCTCATTAATTATCATGTTTGAGTAACAATTTCCTTGTTTTTTTTTTTCCGGAAGACCAAGAATAATAAGGGCAAGGTACCCACGATTGTTGATCTCTTTGTTGACACTCACGCAAAGAAGACAAGCAAGGGCAAGTTGATCTTCGCAAAGGAAAAAGATCAACAGTTATATGTAAGTGTCAAAAAATAAAAATTTCTTAATGTGTTAAAGTATATGTTTTATCAATTTTTAGATAAGTAACCTCTAACCATTAATGTTTTATCAATTTTTTAGGAACAATTCCTTGTCCGTAGGAAGAACAACCCGGAAATTGATGACAATGAGCTATGGTTTGATCTTGTTGAGGGGTTCCAAAGAGGAGATGTGTATGGAGCCGGGTCGGCAAAGGAGATTTTCTACCCTCCTACAAGAAGAAGAGGGTCAATTTCCTCCCAACAACAACCTTATACCCCAAGTGTCGTAAGTGTGCTCCAAGCTCAATTAGCCGCCAGGGAGAGGCAGGATGCCGAGAGGGAGAGGCGGGATGCCGAGAGAGATGAAGAAATTCGGAGGATGAAGGAGGAAATGGACCGGATGAACTCCTTCTTCGCCAATTGCAACACTGGGTGGCGCCCGCAACCAAAGGATCCTAGAGATCCTAATTATGGAGGTTGTAGTGGAGCGGGAGCAAGTTTCCCTGTTATGTAGTTTTTTAGAGAACATGTTATTCCCGGATAATGTTAGATGACCAAAACTCGTAGTTGTGTGTATGGAACATGATTTTCTTTATGAAGTTTGGTTGTGTTGGCTTCCCATGTATTCTCTGCTGGAAGTGTTGGTTTATTTGCAGGTTTTTACGTATTTGGCTAGGTCAAAAACGATTTTTAGGCTAAAAAAATGTAAATTTGGCGACGGATACTGGGCAATTGGCGACGGGAAACCGTCGCTAAGTTTCTGATCATGAATTAATTTTAGGGTCATTAGCGACGGATATTGGGCAATTGGCGACGGGAAACAGTCGCCAAAATGGCGACCAAATCCAGTCGCCAAATTGGCGACCAAAAACCGTCGCCAATCCTGAAGATTTGGAGGTGACGTGGCTGGGGAAATGGCGACCAAACCCAGTCGCCAAATTGACGACCAAACACAGTCGCCAATTTTGGCGACGAGTTTCTGTCGCCCGCTTTAAAAAAATTCCGTCGCCAAAATTGGCGACGAAGTCCTGTCGCCAAAAGCGACTAAACCTAGCTACGAAGTGCGGGCGACGGGCCTTAGTCGCTTTATTCTTAATGGCGACTGTTCTCAGTCGCCTTATATGGTCGCCAATTACCTTATTTGTTGTAGTGTGTAATATACCGTAATCGGAATAATATCAATAAATAATTATATTATATTGCGATATTAGTTGATACAATTTAGATACTCTGAGTACTATAAATATGGTACCATTGTAATCATTCGTATGCTGTCTCTAAGACACCTTTTAGATATTAGTTGATTCTATAATATATTAAATCGGGTTCCTTCCAAGGCTGTCTCTAAAACACCTTTTGAGTTATTTAAAGGATGAAAACCAAGTTTGAGACATATACACATTTGGGGATGCCCGTCGGAGGTGAAGTGTATAATCCACAAGAAAGAAACTTGATCCAAGAACTATTAGTGGGTATTTTATGGGATATGCCGAAAAGTCTAAGGGTTATAGGTTTATTGTCCATCTCGTAGTACAAGGATTGTGGAATCAAGAAATGCTAAATTTCTTGAGAATGACTTGATCAGTGGGAGTGACCTAATTCAGGACATTGTCCCGGAGAGGGATCATCATGAAGTTCCACCCTCTGATTCAAGTGACAGATTGGTTGTCATTCACACTCCTCAAGTTCAATCGAGTGTTACACAACCAGTGATAGAAATTCCACAAAATGTCGATCAAAATATGGTAGATCATAATGAGGAAGAGGTTCACCATGAGGATGAACAAGTTCCATTAAGAAGATCAATTCGTGAAAGGAGATCGGCTATTCCTGATGACTATGAAGTATATCTACAAGAATTGAATTATAATGTTGGAGCTGATAACGATCCTATATCGTTTTCACAAGCCGTAAGTTCTACGAATTCAAACATGGCCACACTGATAATTGATTATTATAGACCATTTTCCCTCTTTATTCTCATACTTCTTGACCCCATTTGACACGGTTTCAACCCCGACTCGCTTGCATTTTGTCCCCTTTCTCCTCGTGGATATATACTGTGAATCCCCGCCTCATTTTGTAGGGAATAGGCCTAAGAAGAGGCAAAATGGAAGAAGGAGCAAGCTCAGGCTTAGGACCATGCTAGTTGAGAAGAAAAAGAAGGGAGAAAGCTGAGCAGATGTCTCTGCCGGCAGGCCGGCAGCCGGTCCACTGGCAGGGACATCCCCCCATCCCCAGAAGTGAAGGAAAGACTGAGAAAGTGTTCTCTGCCGGCAGGCCAGCAGCCGGCCCACCGACAGGGAACATCTCCAACACTTAGCCAAATTTTGAAGAAGATTTTAGAAGCAAGAATTAAAGAGGCTCGCTGCCGGCAGGCAAGCCGGCAGACGGTCTACCGGCACACGCATACTTTATAGAAGAAATGAAGAGGAAAATCAAGCAAGGAGTATCCTCTGCCGGCAGCCGGTCCACCGGCAGAGAGTAACCCAAGCTTAAATTCGTCTCAGGAAAGAAGAGACTCGCTGCCGCGGGAGGGAGGCCGGCAGCCGGTGTGCCGGGACAGGACGCAATTTCGCATTTTAGTCTTCTTTTTCCTTCATTTGTGTTTAATTCAAGGGGTAGTATAAATATCCATTCCCTTAATCATTTGTAACAGACCCTAGATCTGAAATTACTTCCTTAATTTTATGCAAATCTTTAATCAAAACCTTAATCTTTCCTTAATCAATTATTAATTACTCTTATTATTAGCTTAGAATTAGTATTGGTGAATTGTTTACATTTAGTATTGGGTTGTTAATTGGAGATTGGTAAAGATTATTCTTCTATTTAATCAAAGGTTGCAACTTTGTCTTCATTATTGGTATAATCCTTTCTCTATTGTTGTTTATCTTTCATTTGTTTACATATTGAGTTGCTTAGTTAATAGAATTTGCAAACATGTTTTCCATTGTTTATTCCATGCTAAAGTTTCCATCTTTTGTTTATGTTATCATGAGTATGTGTGAGTAGTTGCATACTAGGATGGAGGGGGATCGCATATAGCATCATAAGGGTAGATTATAGCATAGAAAGATTACAATTCTTGAGTTTAAGCTTCTCAGTTTTATTGTGCATGCTAGGTGTTTGTGTTAATGCTTGAATGAAGGTTCAAGTGCTTTCACTATCTATCTTTGCTTGTTGGGTGAGAACTTGGCTAGTAATTAGGATTAGCATGATAAAATTGTAGTTGGGTTGATTAGGTGAGGACTTAATCGATCTTAACTTAAGGATTAGTCTCTTATTGAGAGATAGAGTCTTTTCTATGCTTTAGCTTTTGAATCTATCACCCTATGCATGTCTCCCCTTTACCTATATGAGTGAACCCAATATCCTAGTCTCTTAATCATTGTTATTCACCATCTTAAGCATTCATCTAATTTTCCTTGTTTTAGTGGTTTCCTTGTTTACACATATTGCTTATTACTCAATCTTAGTTTAAATTTGGTTATTAGTTTAGAATTAACCTTTCTTGCCTTCCAACTAAAATAGACTCGCACTAAATTAAGTATACACCCCGCCATCTTTGTATTCGACCCCAATTAATTACTACTTTTTAATTGGGTTTTATAAATTACTTTTGATTGGGAAATGACGATAAATTCTATCGCATGAACTGTATGTTGGGCGGTGAAACATGGTCACGTGCACAAGACGGCTAATGGAAAATGCGTATGCTCCTGTGCATGTGTGTCCACACAAGGTGACAAGGAGAGATAGGTTGAAGAACGAGGTGGTTCGGGTAAGGTAGGAGTTGCGTCTATGGAGAATAAGATGTGGGAATACCGTTTAAGGTGGGTTTGATCATGTGAGACGGAGATCACAAGAGGTCCCGATTAGGAGGTTTGAAAAATGGGGAAGCAATAATATAGTTGGGGAAGGGAAAGACCATAACAAACATGGATTAGTGTGATTGAGAACAATTATGTTTTACTATACTATCAATGTTTTGTGGTCTTATTATGTTTTACTATACTCAAAAGAGTGTTGTCCTCTCTATTGTTGTAATATCTACACAATGGTCTATGGAGAGTCCTCTCTACCATCAGGTGTTAACGGTTTTACTGTTGCAGGAATACACAGGAAGATGCAGTGATGGTAGCGCAGATATCTAATGAGCATGAAATTGGCATGGTTGAAAACCACGCTTTGGATGGAGTAAGAAAAATTCTCTGTTTTTATAATACTTCTGAATAATTCTCTGGTTTTATAATAATACTTCTGAATAACACTAATTTAAACTGAGACCACAAGCCCACAATAGACCTGAAAATCGCGACTCGTGGCCTATTTAGCCGGAATCCAAAATAACCCGTTAATCTAGGTTAAGACCTGATTCGAACGGGATGTTGGGTCAAAAGTCATTCAATAATTTTATTAAAATATTAATATTTATATAATATATTTTAAATAATTATTTAAAAATGATTAGTTTTAGTACTATAATTTACTAACACAATTAAAAAATCAATTTTATATACCTTCTAAAGATAAAATAATTATTAGTGTTTTTTGTAAATAACCCCCTTTTATGTACGTTTTTTACAAATAACCCCTGTTCCGGGTGTAATTCCGAAGCAGTTATTTGTTACCACTCGTGGCTTGTAGAATGACGTCTTTGATTGAATCCTCCTTTGGCCTCTCCTGAAACAATGAACAAACCGAGGGCTCGGCTTTGGCCGAGCGTACTCACTCCGACGCTCAAGTCAGTAAACTTAAAAGGATTAAGTTATGTGTTACTTGGCTAAGTATGTATTGTAGAGAGATAAGGAAGATATTACCAGATTATGAGGTGTTTTAGGTTATTTTCGGATCCTTTCCTCAATGAGGGTTGAGGAGTATTTATAGACTTTCACCTTTTGTCACGTAGTGGCCAAGTGGCCAAGTGGCTAGCAGGTGGAAAGACTGATCTACCCTCGGCCGAGGGACCCATGGCAGGCCGGCGGGCCCTGTTGACTCGCCGAGGGGGTCTTGGATATGAGTACGCGGTATGTGCCCCTTACCGCTAGTTGCCTGGCCGGGACCCAAGTGACAGTAACCGACAGTCGCTGCAATGTTAAGTCGTCTAATATGTTTGACTTGCTGTGGATATCTTTGACCTTGCTCAATATGTTGACTCGGTCAGCGGGTGCAGAATATGCCCATCAACCCCTTTTATGTTTATTTTTACGAATTACCACCTTAAATATCACTTAACCCTAAAAGTTACCACCAAATATTCATTATGCTAACGGTTTTTGTAAATCCCGATCTATATACTCATATTACGACTTAAACTTATGTAATATGCCTAAACTACCCTTCCCAACTAATAATTACACTACCCACCCATCAACAATAAATCACGTACACTAGACCAACTGCCTCTTATTCGGCGTTCTTTACATCCTCAACAACCGTTAGCAATTTCCAAAGGTTCGTTTGTGAATTTATACATACTCTTGAGTATATTTTAACTCCGTAAAATTGAAGTTCTCAAGTTGTAGTTGTCAATTTCAAAATTCTAGGGTTTGAGGTTTTTATGTCAATTGTCAATTTGAATATACTCGTATTTGTTATCCTTTTCAATATACAGAAGGTCTCCCTACAGTTGACCATTTTGGCCATATGTGACCATTGTATATCATGGTCAGATGCGACTATTTTTCTGAAGCCTTCGTACGAAAATGGTTCTCTTAAATGAGGATTATTCCCGTGAATTAACCCTATTATTTATATACCAAAAACAGTATCGACCAATGCACAAGTATGAGGAGGAGGGGGCCAAGAAGAGGAAAAGGCAGCAAACTGAATCATTTGACAGGTGCTATCACTGGGATGAATTACCAAATGGGCCATTGATAGAAATCGCAGGACGGCTGTCGAATTTTGACGATCTCCAGGTGATGTACCTTGTCTGCAGTCGTTGGAATTCTGTGTTACGGGAATCCCAGTGCAAATTCCTTGATGGTGGCCGTGCTGGGTGTTGCGGTCCTCAAGTTCCATGGCTGATGATGGCGGAGCAGGAATCTTTTGAAAGAAAAGGCAAAGGCAAGGCAATGCGGCTATTTATCTACAGCTTGTCTTTTCAAAGCGTCCGACAATTGGTCACAAGATTGCCTCCCATCAAGGAAAATTTTTCCAACTGTCGGTTATTTTCTTCACATGGCTGGGTCTTGGTGGTTAGGACTACGGGATCGACGATGACTATGTGTCTTTACAATCCCTTTTGCAGTCCATCATCTCACAATTATATTCCACTTCCACGGCTTGATACATTGTCAAGTTCTGTGTCGAGATTCACATTGTCTGCATGCCCTTGCACCAAAAGGTACCTTAATTAGCTTCTCTTTTTCGTCTTTCGTCTTAAAGTTTGATTAATTTTGTATATGCAGTTATACGGTTATGATTGTATATGCCTCCAATAAAATTGGATTATGGAAGCCAGGCGACAAGGTTTGGACCCTTGTTGACCATTCTCTTCTTTCGGGTGTATTTATTCTAGATGTCATCTTCTATCGGGGTTACTATTATGTGTTGGATCAATTAAAACACATATTCAGGCTTTCTGGCAGTGACAATAATGAACTTAAGTGGGAGAGACTACCTAGTCTCTTTGATGGGATCAATGATGGAAGCGGTCATCGGTACCTTTGGAAGGCTTATTTTGTAGTTGGGGATGAAGAAAAATTGTTGGTGGTTGTCAGATTGTGTCTTTACCCTAAAACACAACCTCTTTTTGAACTTCCTCACGATTATTTGACCGCTGGATTTCGTGTTGTGGAGATACTTGTGTCCCCAAAGCGGTTTGATAATCGTGTCAAGGACGTCAACAGCTTGGGCACCACATCCTTGTTTGTAGGGCGTAATCAGGCCTTTGCTATAGACGTGCCAAAAGCTAACAATCCTTCTGCTTCGGGTTATTATGGGTGCAAGCCTAATTGCATCTACTTCACTGATGACCGTTTATATATTCTCACCACTGCAAAGTTCGGCAAAGGCAAAGACATGGGCGTCTATAATATGGAAGACGGTAGCATTGACCGCCATTTTCAGGGACTGTCCCTCCAAGATCATTCTCCCATGCTGTGGGTTGAGCCTCATTTGTAGGGTGATGGCTATTTATCAGTCTGTCATTTAGTTTATTTAAGTTATTTATCTTTGCAATCAAATTTGATTATGTTTTCAAGTAATTAACATGGATCACAAGTTGCTAAATCTTCTAGAGGTGCTCACGGCCATCGTCCTTGCAGGCTAAATAAGCCCTGCTATCAACTTATTTTTAGAAATTTTGTAAGTTCGACCCGCTTAAATAAGCCTTACTGCCAACTTACTTTTAGAAATTTTGTAGGTTTAACCCGTTTTTTTATTTTTTGATGACGAGGGGGTTGAGTCCCCTCAGGCTCATAAATTTCCGCACCATCACATGGACCATTTAAGCCACCCTAGGTAGCACGGACACTTCTCCTAATCAGCCGTCTCGTGTCCGACACCGTGTCGGACACCGACACTCCTCGGACACACGTCGAAACGTGTCAGACACCTATAAAGCCGTGTCTAACTTTCTACATTTATTCGGGCACGTGTCCGACGCGTGTCCATGATATTTCGGCCGTGTCCGACGCGTGTCCATGACATTTGGACATCATTTGGGGTGAATGATGTTCTTTACGCGTGAAATGAGCTATCGAAAGAGATTGATTAAAAGATTCGTTTGGATGGTAAATGAAAATGAGTTATAATCAACGGCAAGTTTTAGCTTCACTTATTTAAATAAAATATCAAATACTTTTATAAAAATAAAATCGAACGTTTATAATTATAAAATATATATTTTATTAAATTTAAATAACGTGTCCCGTGTCCTAAATTTCAAGGGATGCCGTGTCACGTGTCACGTGTCCGTGTCCGTTTTGGTGCTACCTAGAAGCCACCCTCTTCGGGGATTACAGTGGCCAAGTGATCATCGCCCCAGCTGGTAGTCGAACCCGGGCCTCTCAACTCCTGCATTTCTGCAAGCTTCAAGATTTAACCCGGCTACCACTGGACTAACATCACTTGGTTCAACCCGCTTGTTCGTTTAGCGTAAAAATCAACTTGAGTCGGGCCCGTGTTGGGCCCAAGGCAATGTAAAATCTTAGTGTCCGGAAAGTTTGCAGATTCGAATTTCGATAGCTAACGAAATTTCAGTAGCTAATCCCTAGGGAAATTATAAGTTGAATAAGAGGGAGTAGTATAAAACGATACTAAGATAAAGTGCAATTACAGTGTTTTGCATTATTTATTTCGAGTTTTATTAACAAATGAGTTAAAATAGAGAGAGAATGAAGATATAAATACTATAAATAGTGAGATATATTTTCATTTCAAATACAAACTAAAATCCCACAAACATAGGATAAATTTGAAACAAACTTATCATATTCCAATTTTCATATTTCCATCCCTTTTTCTCTTCCTCCATCTTATTTCTTCCCTTTTCCTTTATGTTTTTATTTTTGCAAACAAAGTGTAAGTAAGTTACATGACTTGAATAAGATCAATATCAATCAATTCAATATAAACTACTTGTAGTCATCAAAACCCTCTTTTGTCATTCCCCATTTCTATCATTTCTATCATTTTCTTCCTTATTCGATTTTCCCGTTCCAATATTGTTTTTTCCCCCGTTATATAAAACGTACAAAAGTTATGCGTTTATATACATGATACTTCAGAGGTATCGAGACTATATTTATAGTATGTTTACGTTTTTCATTTCTACCTTTTCAAATATTGTTCACCTATTGATATCTACTTTTATTCTTTAATTGTGGTAGAAACGATCAAAATACCCATCACCATCAGCCCGACACGACCCAACCCATTTTTTTGAAGGGCATGGGCCTTTTATCTTGGCCCAAAAAGCCCAAAGTATTTTTGGGCTAGGTTTGGGCAAAGCATTTGGCCCGAACCAATCCATTTTAATTAATTACGAAATAATTTTTTTTCACAAATTGTTATATAAGGCGGTCTCATGATATGAGACCAGCCCCTTAACTAATAGGCCTAAAAAATCAATTAATTGAAAATTCATTGGTTTTCTAACTCCATTCCAAAATGCTCCAACCAAATATTAAAATGGATTAAATCCATTCCAATCCATTACAATCAAAGATATACATACTTCTAGTTTTGGTTCAATTAGTCACGTATAAAACATGCGATTATCATTTTCTCTACACCCCCACAATCAAAGATATACATATATACTCTTCACAAATTATAAGATATCAACTCTAAACTTGTTGAATAAATTTTATAAAATAAGTTGAACGTCTTCCCCCACATGTTGTCACGTCACATATTAGTGACAAACATAATCGTTCAAACAAAATATACACATTATTCATTCATTCATCATCTCAACTTTTAGATATCACATAATCATTGACAAATAATATTCTCTATAATCTACTTTTATGAAGCTTTGACAAATAATCATTTTCAATTTTTTGTCACACATATCCAAGATACTATATCAATTTAAAACAAAATATTTAACCCCTATATTTGGTTCATTACTAAAATATCAATTTTAGTTTATCTCATAATCAAAACTAAATAATCAATCCAAATGTGTGAAATATTTTGCTTGATAAACATATTGTACACATATCAATATCTTGGTCACTCAATCATTCTAGCTACTTGTCATTCAAAATCTTGGAACAATTTCATTCACATAATCTCGAAATCAATTATCAAGTAATTTTATCAAGATTATAGACATTACCAAATAAATTAGTAGCTTAAACATATGAACGGTTAAGGCATATATAATTTGACCAAATCTTCATATTTATCATCATAAATAGTTTAAAGGAAAGTCTCGAGAACATACCTTAACCATAAGAATGGAATTGAGTAATAAAATTATAGATAATACCATTCTTGTATAAGTTTTCGTAAAAACTTTCAGCATACTACCATGACATTGATGTCCATTTTAAGGAAGCTAAATGATAGAATCTGCTCACGGCTTCAACTACAAAGTTGTAGCCTTTCTTCTTAGCTTTTCAACGCCATATTACACGCCTCAAACAATGGTCTAGAGACCGAGTTATGGCCAAAACACCGACGTATTGTCTCACTCTCTACGAGCTGATGTGAATCTTCTAGATGAAAATAAATATTTTCTCCAACCAAATGATTCTCAATGACGAGATCACAACAACAATAATAGTGACAAAATTTCGTTTCACAATTGTTGGAAATATATGTCACTGTAGGGGCGAAGATATATTGAGAGAATATATGTTGTGTCGTGGTATGAAGGCCACTGAATGAGAAACGAAATCGCCCCGACTACGATACAAATCGGAATGGGCGTCGTCCCCCAAGGTCACACAACACACCTAAAATTTTGTACTCAACTATTAGAGTTGGAACTCATATGGTATGCTCAAAATTATCATAGAGAAGGTAATAAAGATATATGGAGATGTGTATTTCTCAAATGATTACACTTCTCTATTTATAGTGGTTAATTAACACCATAAACACAAAGTTAGTGGCCTAACCACCACCATGAACATGGGCCAAAAACATGGAGTTAATGGCTCTAATCATGCAAGTAGTGGAGAAAGTGTAGATATTTTCTTACGAGGAAAATGGAAAGCTTCTCTATGATGTAATGTATTTAGACAACATTACTAGCCTTTGCATTACTTCCAACACCGGTCAACCGGCAACCACGCACCTCGCCAATGTCTGCTCCATCCCCCTACTACTAAGAGAATAAAAATTCTCTTAGTTTTCCCTCCAAAAAGCATCTCTTGTAAAATTTTCTTTCATCACATTATTATCTTTTCAATGAATATATTCTTATAAATAAACTCTAATTTTTTAAATAAATTCATAATTATGATTTTTTCATTAAAATAATATTAAATTGATATTAAATTATAAAGTATAAGTTGCTAAAATTTTCAGTAATGCAATAATTATTACTGTAGAGAATAACTTGACACATTCTTACTATTAGCTTCGTGACAAAAAAACATTCACTAGAAAAAATTCACAACTTAAATAAATTTTTTTATTACTTTTCCATTTCAATTTTTTTGTTTCATATCAAATACAACTGATAAATATTAATGAGGTGCAAATTTTAAAAGTATAAATCCGCCTATATACTAAGAGAATACTACTTCTCTAAATTTTTTCCTCCAAAGTGCTCAAACTTATTGTTCCGGGTGTAATTCCGGAGCAGGATTTGTTACCACGTAGGCTTGGTGAATGACGTCTTCGCTTGACTCTTCCTTTCGGCCTCTCCTGAAACAATGAACAAACTGAGGGCTCGGCTTGGTACCGAGCGTACTCACTCCGACGCTCAAGTCAGTAAACTTAAAGAGATTAAGTTGTGTGTTACTTGGCAAAGTATATTGTAGAGAAATAAGGGAGTTTATACCAGATTTATAGTGAGTATTAGGGTGAATTGTGGATTATTGGATCGTTTTCTCAATGAGGATTGAGGAGTATTTATAGACTTTCACCTTTTGTCACGTAGTGGCCAAGTGGCCAAGTGGCAGAGTAGGTGGAAAGATCGTTCTACCCTCGGCCGAGGGACCCATAGCAGTGGGCCGGCCCGGTTGACTCCATGCCGAGGGGACTTGGATGTGAGTGCGCGGATATGTCTCCCGGTTGGCTGGTTGCCTAACCGAGACCCAGTGACAGCCGACAGTCGCTCGGCTGCGTTTAGCCAGGGCCGTCTAATACGTTGACTTCTTTGTGGATATCTTTGACCTTGCTCAATATGTTGACTCGGTCGGCGGTGCGAGAATATGCCCCATCAATTTGTCCCCAGCGTAGTCTATGTCGTGGTATGGACCTTCGATGAGTGTTGAGCGTATTCTCGCAAGTTGAATTTCTTCCCGCTTCTTCTTCCTCGGCTTGGTTCTCGCTCAGTCATCATATCCCCCTCCACATGGATGTGTAATGAGACATTAAATGTGAAAAAGAAAATGGCGCCGGCCGAGACCGAGGGTTGAGAGTGCCGTGTGCTTTTGATTGCCCGGCGTCTTTGCCAAGCTTGGTTGAACAATGGCCGTTTGGCAAGTAGATACCAAGGAGCGTGTTGAAGAAGATACGTCGATTGGCATTCTGTCAAGGAGCGTGTTGAAGAAGATACGTCGATTGGCATTCTGTCAAGGAGCGTGTTGAAGAAGATACGTCGATTGGCATCTCGTGGGCGCATGCTTGACACGTGGCTCGGTGTTGATTGGTTGACGCTTCATGGGCTTTGCCCTGATTGGTCCGTTTCATGGGCTTTGCTCTATAAATAGAGCAGTTAGCCCCTGATTTTTGCCACCAAAAATTCATTTTCTCAAAAAAAAATTTCCCTCTCTTAGTTTTTTCGAAGAAATTTCTCTCTAGCCTTCAAAGCGTTACTCGGCGTAGCACTTTTCCAAGGTAATCAAACAAAATTTTCAACTTTTATTTGTTAAGTAATTGTTGTCATGTCTTCTGCGATGTCGGACCCAAAGATTTCTGCGCAGGGGGGCGAACCGTCGCATCCTGATGAGCGGGAGCCACTTGCCGTCACCCCGATAAGGTTCGGGGCCCCAGTCTCCTTCTCCCGAAATTGATGAGAGATATTTGGAGGGTATTGATGATGAGGATGATGAGGCGACCCCTTCTCCGCCGTAGAGAGGCCGCTTGTTTCGTGTCACGGTGATGCACCTCGATCGATCTCCCGATCGTGCACGGACGAATAAGTTCGCTAGCATTGCTCCGGTTACGAACTTTTTGAACACCATTACTCCTTCGGCGGGGGTATAGAATTGTTATCCCTGAGGAGGGTCAGGCCGTCTGTTGCCCTCCCGAAGGTTGTATCGGCGTATACATCAGACACCTGGAGTATGGGCTCCGGTTTCCTCTGAATGAATACGTTGCTGCCATTATTAAAGCCATGAATGTCGCCGTGGCCCAACTGCATCCGTTGGCCATCAGGACGATTGTTGGTTTTGTATGGTTGTGTCTTTTCAAAGGGGAGGCCCCAATGGTGAACCTCTTTCGCCGGCTCCACCACCTTCGGGGGACTACCCTAGGCGGCCCGGTGGTACGATGCTCTGACCGAGCGGGTTATATCACCGTCTCTAAGCTTACTTCTTGCAAGGACAGGAAGGGGCGGTGGGTATACGTTGAGGTTCCGGAGGACTATCCGCTGCCCTGCTTCCAGGGACCGCGTCAATTTGCGGTGCGAGAATCAAGGGGAGCATGACAGATACGTCTCCCGGACTAAGCTTAAGATGGACGCCTCGGAGGTCTATCTTAATGAGGACGAAAAGCGGGCAATGAGGCTGTTTGAGGCTGAGAAGGATGGCACGCCGAAGGGATGGATGCCCCCGACGCAGATCGTTCTTCAGGATGAGCTGCTCTGCCACGTCGGCCTCATACCGGCCCTCGAACAGGGTGAGTGGGGTCGGTGTGAGGCCCATCTTTGTTTTTTATGTTTCTGTATTTTGAATTTTGGTTTATTTCCTTTACTTAACTCTTGCTTCGTTTCTTCTGCAGACCGATTTGGCCCGGAACTGTCTGTCTCCGTCCTCGAGAGGTTGGGACTTGACGAGAACGGGAGAGTTGTTGAGCTGCATCCTAAGGCCGGACCACGTGATCGCAAACCGGCTCCTCACGAACTTATGGAGCAGTAGTTGAAGGCATTGGATGTGACGGCGGCTCAGGCGCGGATTGCCGGTAACGTGCCGCGCCGGAGATCAAAGACAACGTCTGCGGCGGCAACGGCGTCAACCCTAGCTCAATCTTCAGTCCCTGTGGTCCAAAAGGAGCAGGAGGTGGTGGTCGTCGATGTTGAAGAGGCGGTCACCGTTGCAGAAGGTCCTCCTTCTTCAAACAAGAGAAAAGAGTCCGAGCTCGCCGTGCTGGCTGTTATTCGAGGCCGGGAAAGGAAAGGGACCACCACCCTCCAATCAAGAAGGCCAAGGCTGGTACGGATCTAACCTATGGCTCGGATTTAGCGAGTTCATTAGGCATTCCCGATGACGGACTTTCGACATGTCAATGAATGTTGACATGGATGCTTTGTCGTGGTTTTTGTAGATCGGCCACGTCACCGTCGCTCTTCTTCGAACGGCAAATGGAGAAGCGGCACATGCGGAAGGGTGATCGAATGCTACCGTCGACTCCTCGTCCTCGAAGCCTTCCCCGCCCGGTTGCGGCGGAGGGTGCAAGGTTGTCCAAGAGGGTGGCGAAGTGGATCGACATAGCCGCGCTCACATTATGGAGCAAGAGAAGCTCATGGTGAGGCGGCTCCTGGCTCGAACAGCTTAGGCTTGAGCTTGCGCTTCTAAGCAAGAGGCCGAGAAGGCGAAGAAGGACTTCCAGGCCGCCGAAAATGATTTCCTCGCTGAGCGAAAGCTCAGGGAGGACGCTGAGAAGGCGGTCCTAGCCGAGAGAGCCAAGCTTGAGGCTGCGTTGGCTGACGCCGCTAAGCTGCGGGAGGAGAGAGAGAAACTTCAGGGCGGTTACGATGCTGTGGTTGAGCAGAGGGCCAAATGGAAGTCCCTGCATCTGACCGAGGCGAAGGAGCACAGGAACACAAAGGCCATCCTTGCTCAGAGGGAGAAGGACATTGAGACGCTCCAAACTGTCATCATCCCTAACATGTGTGCCCGACGGGACCAGGCCAAGATGCCACCAGGGAAGTAATCAAAGAGCTCTTTCCTAAAGACCCCTTCCCGTGGCAGGATTTTGACCGGCTTCTTGATGAGAAGGCGGCTGCTGCGGAGGCAAAGGCTGCGGAGAAGGCAGAGGCGGCAAAGGCCGCTGAGGAGGCTGAGGTCAAGGCGGCCCATTCTGAAAAGGTGAAGGCGGCCAGGGAGGAAGCTGAGAGGGCAAAGGCAGGTGAAGCTGCCAAGTCGGCTTCTGGGTCGCCCACTGATGGTGATGTTTATTCGCTGCCGGTGGCGAGCAGAAACAAGCATAGGGAGACGGGCGGTCGTCACCAGACTCACCTGGCCCTTCGGATAGCTTCAGCTGTTCGGGGGCCAACTTTTGAGCCTTCTCTCCCTGCCATCCTTTTGGCGCTTCATTGTCTCAATGTGATAATTTTTGTTGTTCCTTCTTCTCTTTTTTTTGTAAAACTTTGGTAGGTTGAGTTTAGGCTATCCTTATTGGGACGGCCGTCGACTTCGTTTTGTATCACCTGTAAACATTTTTAATAAAGTTTGTTTATTTGCCCTCGGCTTGGCCGGGGCTTTGATCACAATCCTTCATTCAGTTGTCTTCTTTCGTTATTAATTGAGCGCTTTTTTTTCGTTTTTACCTTCGGCTTGGCCGAGGCAGTTAGAATGCGTATCTCAACTGTACTTAACGTTTTTAAACATGTTGGCATGTCGGTCGCTTCCTCCTTCACTCTCGGTCTGGCCGAGGCGTCAGATTTGCGCTTCCCAACCGCCATTGTGAACATGTTAGCGTATCGATCGTTGTGTCCCCGTCACTCCCGGCTTTGGCCGAGGCAATCGAGGTTACGGCTCGACAGAGTTCGTATCTGTAGACATGTTGATCGCTTCCTCTTTCACTCTCGGTCTGGCCGAGGCGTCAGATTTGCATTTCTCAACCGTACTTATACGTTCCTAAGCATGTTGGTCGCTTTCGCGAGTATCAACTGCTATTGGCAAATCGCGTTTCCCTCGTCACTCCCGGCTTTGGCCGAGGCAACCGAGTTTACGTTTCGACTGCTTTCCGTATCTATAGACATATTGATCGCTTCCTCTGCCGCTCCCGAATTGGCGGGCGATCAGTTGCGTCTCAACAGTGCTTATACGCTTTTATACTTCGGTAGTGATTGCGCCGGCTTTGGCGCGGCGTCTACTTTGGTAGTGACTTCGGAGGGGACAAACATTTTGATGGAAAACTTGGATCACTTTTCATAAGGTATAATCACACGTTGGGGTGTCCACAACGGTCTCGGACACCTCCGCCGCTATATGAAATATTTCCTTAGGTTGTCTGTGTTCCAGTGGCTCTTTAGAAGCACTCCCTCCATGTCTGTTAGCCGGTATGTCCCCGGCCTCATTTCTTCAACCACTTTGTAGGGTCCTTCCTAGTTGGCCGTCATTTTACCATGGATGTTTCCTTTGTTGGTTGCGGCTGACTTTCTTAGGACTAGATCTCCTACTCTTAAGTCTCTTTTGTGGACCCTACGGTTGTATGCTCTTCTCATTCGGTTTTGATATACTGCCAAGTTAAGCCGTGCCGTGTCTCGGCTTTCTTCGACTAGGTCTAGGGAGGCTGTCAGGCCTTCCTCATTTTCAACTGGGTCAAAGGTTTGCGTTCTGAATGTCGGCACCGCTGCTTCAATTGGCAGGATGGCTTCGGACCCATAGACTAGATGGAATGGACTGTACCCTGTTGCTTTTTTCTCCGTGGTTCTGAGGGACCACAGGACGCCGGGTAGTTCATCAGCCCACCTTCCCTTTAGATCTTCAACCTTCTTTTTCAGCCCGTTTAGGATTGTTTTATTAGCTGCTTCCGCCTGCCCGTTGCTCTGAGGGTGGCAGACGGAGGAGTATGCGAACTTGATACCGAGCTCCTCTAGCCAGTTCATCACCATGTCACTCCAAAACTCTCGGCCGTGGTCAAATACCATGACTTGGGGTAACCCAAAATGAGTTATGATGTTCTCCCAAATCACCTTTCTTACGGCCGCCGTGGTCTTGGCAGGTACCGCGACAGCCTCGACCCATTTGGTGAAGTAGTCAACGGCGACGATCAAGTACTTCCTTTCTCCGGAGGCCGTCGGAAAGGGTCCTAGTAAATCCATCCCCCATTGTGCAAATGGCAGGGGACTAAGTACCGGTTGCAGGTCTCGGGAAAGTGCGTGTATCACCGGAGCATGCATCTGACAATTCTTGCACTTCTTGGTCTTAGCTCGGAATCCTCAAGCATGGTAGGCCGAAGTAGCCGGCTCGAGAGAGCTTTGTGGGCTAGCGTTCTTGCCCCCATGTGATGTCCACAGATGCCTTCGTGAATCTCTGTCGATGTATGAGCTCCGCGTCGGCTGGCGACACATTTCAAAAGTGGTCTTATCACGGACCTTCGTATAGTTCTCCTTCGAACACCAAGTACCTTGCGGCGATCCTTCTTATCTTCGGGAGAGACTGCGGTCCTCCCAGAACTCTTTTGTTAGTTTGTATTTCATTATCGGAGTCATCCACGTCGTCTCGGCTTATGTCACCCACCATGCCGACGGTTTCGGTGATGCTTTTAGCATTCTGATATCCACCAAAGACGGTTCGGTGACATTCTTGTTGGTTGAACTGGCAAGTTTTGAGAGAGCGTCGGCTCGGTTGTTCTCGGACACTGGGATGCATTGGATTTGGAAAGATTTCAATTTAGCGGTGTCAGCTTTTACCCTTTCCGGGTATCTTACCATCCCGTCGTCTCGAGCCTCATACTCTCCTCTCGATTTGATTAGTGACTAGGAGTGAATCTGTTTCACCACAACATGCTCCGCCCCATTTGCTCTCGCTAGCTCGACTCCGATTATCACCGCTCGTATTCGGATTCATTGTTTGAGGCCGAGAAGGTAAACTTCAAGGCGTACTCAAACTCGTCCCCGTTTGGGCTGATGATAAGGATGCCGGCTCCCGAGCTGTTCGTCGTGGAGGACCCGTCGGTGTATACTTCCCACACTCCGGATTTGGTTCTTCTTGATATGTGCACTCGGCCAGAAGTCTGCAAGTGCCGCCTTTATCGAGGGCCTCGGCTTGTATTGAATGCCGAAGCCGGGATAGCTCTCTTTGTCCATTTGATGAGCCTGCTGGATTTTTCGAATTTTTCCAATGCTTTCTCCAATGGCTGGTCGGTTAGGACCGTCACGGATGTGCGTCGAAGTAAGGTTTCGATTTCCTTGCGGCAACGACACAAAAAGGCCGCTTTTTCGATCGGTGGGTAATTTCTTTCGGCGGCCAGCATGTATGGTGATAAAGTAGATTGGGTGTTGCTTCTTGTCTTCTTCTCGACGACGATTACGCACTAACCGTGGCCGAGGTAATCGCTATGTATAGATATAGCGTCTCCCCCGAAGATCGGCCAGGACGGGGTCGGGAGAGTTAGAAGATGAGCTTTTAGTTGCCTGAAAGTTGTGCACTGTTCCTCCCCCCAGCTGAAGTCTTTATTCCCCTTCAACACTTTGAAGAATGGGGTGCTCTTGTCGGCTGACCGAGAGATGAAACGGGCGAGAGCCGCCATCCTCCCGGTCAACATCATAACCTCTTTTCGATTCCTCGGCTCCGTAGGTCCAGTGTTGCTTGGACTTTCTCTGGATTGGCATCAATTCCCCGGCGCCGACAAGCACGCCGAGGAACTTACTGCCGCCCGGACACCGGGTTGCATTTCGTTGGGTTAAGTTTCATCTTGTATTTCCTTAGTGAACAAAATGTTTCGCTCAAGTCGGCCAAGTGCTCGCTGTCAGACTTGCTTTTTACAATAGCATCGTCGACGTAAGCCTCGATGTTTCGCCCTTTTTTTATCTTGAAACACTTTGTCCACCAGCCTAGTGTAAGTTGCGCCAGCGTTTTTCAAACCGAACGGCATCATTTTATACATGTATGTGCCGTGTATGGTGATGAATGCGCACTTAGGCATGTCTTCTTCGGCCATGAATACCTGATGGTACCCGAGAAGGCGTCTAGCCAGGCTTAGCATAGTGTAGCCTGCCGTTGCGTCAATTAAGCTATCTATTCGAGGGAAGGGATAGCAATCTTTAGGGCATGCTTTATTAAGATTTGTAAAATCAACACACATCCTCCACCCCCCTGATGACTTCTTCACCATTACAACATTTGCTAGCCACTCAGGGTAAGTACAAGGCATGATAAAGCCTGCTTCTAACAATTTGTCTACCTCGGCCTTGATGGCCTCGTCTTTCTCGGGCCGAGGAGTTCCTCATCTTACGCTTGACAGGGGCGGCGGTGGAGAGCACGTTCAGCTTGTGAACGATCACCTCTCGGCTCACGCCTGGCATCTCGGCGGCCGAGTACGCGAAGACGTCTTTGTTCTTCCTCGGCGGTCTAGGAGATCGGCTCGAATTTTGGCTCCAGGCCGACACCGACAGCGATTACGGTGCGTCCCGGGTCAATTTCCACTTGCTCGGTCTCGGCTCCTTCGACCATGCCGACGGTGTTCATCGGATCACCCTCCTGTTGTAAGGATGGGCTCTTCCCTTTTTCTGATTTCTTCGCCACTTTGAGGGATTGCATGTTACACCCTCTTGCAGATATTTGGACATTGACAATTTCGTCTCTCTCGTCCTTTGAGACGAGCTTTTGTGCCTCCCGGTCCGAGACATACATCAATGTCGGGCCCGGATGGACATTACAAAGATCGGCCTCGCTCAAAGTAACCCGGCCTATCAGAACATTGTAGGCGGACGAACCATCAATGACCACGAACTCGGATAAAACATTCTTGGCCGCATCCGCCTGGCGAACATCGCCGCAACCTGATTGACCCCGGGGGGTACTGGCCGCCCCCCGCAGAACCCGTATAGCGGGTTGGTGCGGGGGCTCGGTCCTCAATCTTCGAGACCGAGATTGAGGAAGCATTCCCGAACATGATGTTCGTGTAGGCGCTGTATCAATTAGGCACCTCTTAACCAAGTGGTTGGCTATGTCCAGTGGACTACCGGCGGTCATTGTCTTGGGCTACGACTCCTTCGTAGTCTTTCTTTCCGATGGTTATATCGGGGACGGTGGAAGCGGGGATCGCTGTGGTGAGCACAAAGTTGATGGCTTGGTAAAGCTCATTTAGGTGTCGTTTGTGCCCATTAGCTGACCCTCCGTTCTCGTTTCCTCCGATAACAACCTGGATCACTCCCATTCTCTGGAATACTGATTTCCTATTCGCCCCGTCGGAGCTCGTTTCTGGGGCCCCAGCTACGTACTTGCTGAGGGCCCCCTTTCGGATCAGCTCCTCAATGGCGTTCTTGATCTGCGACGCTTGTTGTCGGTCTTATGGCCGGTCTGGCCGTGGTAATCGCAAAATTGGCTTGCGTCGCCTTCCCCCCTCGTCTTGGGGGGTCTTGCCCACTTCTGCCCTTCATTCTTGCTCAGGGCAAAGACCTCGGCCGGAGACTTGACCAGGAGGGTGAGACCGTTGTACCGCTTCTGGGTGTATGGTCCCGAACTCCCCCCGGCGCCCGCCGAGTTACGCTCTCTGTTAAATCTCTCGGTAGTGACCGATTCATGTCACGGCGACAAAGATTCGCCGGCGGCTCCTCCTTTCGGGTGCCCGGCTTCACTGTGGCCTACCCGGTCTTGTGGTAATCCTCCACCTTTACGGCTCGGTCGGCCATCTTTACGGCGGAGTCGAGGTTGAGGTCCTCGCACTTGATCGGCTCATTTTTGAGCTCGCCTTTGAGGCCTTTCATCGGTCGAAGGCCGCCGGTTCGGTGTTCAGCTCACGGATCTGCTGAGCTTTTGCGTCGAATCTCTTCAAGTAGCTTCGTAGAGACTCGTCCTCCCCCTGTCGGATAGTGAGGAGATCCGATGTCTCCACGGCCCTTCTCTTGTTGCAGGCGTACTGGGCTATGAAGTTATCCCTTAGGTCGGCGTAGCAATATACCGAACCATTAGGTAGCCCCTTGTACCAACTCTGGGTCATCCCATGCAGGGTTGTTGGGAAGACTCGGCACCATACCTCATCAGGCTGCTCCCATACCGACATGTAAGACTCGAAAGCCTCGGCGTGATCGGTTGGGTCACTGTCCCCTTTGTATGATAGGGACGGCAACTTCAGTTTAGTCGGCACCGAGACTTCGAGGACATAGGCACTGAGGGGCTGTCTGACCACGTGTCGAATGACACGCGGCGATCGGCTCCTCGCGACATTAGTCCGTTTTCTCTCCCCGTGGCGGGAAGGGCTTCTTGTCATTGTCCGACTTTGGTGAGTCGGACTTCTTTCTTCATTTCTTCGGGACGGGCCTCGTTGTTGCCGCGGCGACGCTGTCCTCCCGCGAGTGGGGGAAGGACTTAGGTCTGCCACTGGCACCATGGGCTCCGCCGGCGTCCTAGTATGCACGGCTCCGTGTATCGCCCCGGACAAGTTGTTCGGGGTCACTTTATGGGCCCTGGTCACCTGTGGGTGCGCTGCCGTCACCGTCGTTGCGGCGGGGGTGATCGGCGTACTACCCATCAGGTCCAGGAATAGCTTCAATTTGGCTGCATCGACCACATGCCCCATGACAGTGACTTGGCCGGTAGGCAGCGGTGTTTCTGGCTCTCTTGGCATCCCGTACTTCACCGGCTCAATCACTCGGCCGGTGGGGGACTGCCCGATCTCAGAATTAGGAAACGTGTCATCCTGGTAGAATGCAGTTTCGTCGCTCACTATTATTTCTTGTTGTTTTGACATCTTCTTAGCTCTTTGAATGGTTTTTGGTTTGTTTTTTTTTTTTAAAGGTAGGTGATCAGCTTTTAGTATGGTTCCCCACAGACGGCGCCAATTGTTCCGGGTGTAATTCCGGAGCAGGATTTGTTACCACGTAGGCTTGGTGAATGACGTCTTCGCTTGACTCTTCCTTTTGGCCTCTCCTGAAACAATGAACAAACTGAGGGCTCGGCTTGGTACCGAGCGTACTCACTCCGACGCTCAAGTCGGTAAACTTAAAGAGATTAAGTTGTGTGTTACTTGGCAAAGTATATTGTAGAGAGATAAGGAGTTTATACGGTTTATAGTGAGTATTAGGGTGAATTGTGGATTATTGGATCGTTTTCTCAATGAGGATTGAGGAGTATTTATAGACTTTCACCTTTTGTCACGTAGTGGCCAAGTGGCCAAGTGGCGAGCGGTGGAAAGACTGCTCTACCCTCGGTCGAGGACCCATGCGCGGTGGCCTGGTTGACTTCATCTTGGGGACTTGGATGTGAGTACGCGGATATGTCTCCCCCGTTTGGTGGTTGCCTAACCGAGACCCAAGTGACAGGCCGACAGGCTGCGTCGGTTAGGCTGTCTAATACGTTGACTTGCTGTGGATATCTTTGACCTTGCTCAATATGTTGACTCGGTCAGCGGGTGCAGAATATGTCCCATCACTTATATATGGAAACAAATTAGATTTTCAGTTATTAAACTAATTTTCCATTTAAAATAATCTATACATAAAAACTGTATCTCCTATTATTAATTTTGTGACGAAAAAAGATTTTTTTAATAAATTTGATGTAGTTAAAATATTTTCAAAAAAAAAAACACAATTCATGGAATTATTCAATTCTTTTGATTAATTTTAATATTAGTTGTTTTTTATAAAAATTCGCGAGATATAAATCTAAAATCTATAACTAATACACTAAAAATTAAAAGGCCTATATTTACCGCGCATTTGCGCGGGATCTACACTAATTCTTTAATTATCTCGCTACCGGCACCATGCCCGGCGGCCGGAGGACCGGCATAGGCACCGTTTGGCTGCGTGTTGTCTTGTTTCTTCCCCTTTCCCCTTTTTCTTTTGTTTTGAGTCGTGTATCGTTTTTGTTTTGTGTCGATTTACTTTCATTTTCCTTTAGGGTATTATTATTATTATTATTATTATTATTATTATTATTATTATTATTATTATTATTATTATTATTATTATTATTATTATTATTATTATTATTATTATTATTATTATTAGTTGTATAAATAAAACTAGTACATAAAGACCATATGATAACAACATTAGGATTAGACACAATATTAGAATAGAATTAGACTAGCTTAGATTATTCTCTCAATATTTTGTAGAACCCTGTGGACAAGGCCCTCGGGAACTGCGTCCGCGGGATCCACACTAGGCATAATCGACTCGAGGTTCTTTCGAATCGAATTAAGACAAATTAGAGTCGCCACCAAGTTTTTTGGGAACTTGGAACCGTTCAAGTCAACTTTACACCTTTCATCGAAAAGCATAAAGCCAATCGACTACGAGTGATTAAAGATAAAGACTTGTACCCTGTATCACTCGATTTGAATGACTCTCGTAATCCAATGGTATTTAGACGGATCCACAAACCATAGATCTTGAGTAAGGGGTGAGGGTACGTGTTAGGAAGCCCATAAGGACACCTAACCCCGCCCGTCAATAACGGCCTCTACTAAGTCAAGTATCGGATTTCAAACAAGGTCATAGCTACTACGATATATGATATGCAAACATCGTTTTAAAACCCTAACATGTGAAGTTTCTATGTCGATTTAGATGCAACTAAACTAACTTTGTCAAAGTTGTAATTTAGCATGTGGGTTGATTGATCTAACAACACATAAACAAAACAAACAAGGCTTGAAGGGAATGGGGGAGCCGTTGGGATCTACCCTATTACAACCCAGGCATTTCATGCCGACACAACGAGGAATTAAAGATACAACTCGATCTAAATACAATTGCTATATACGACACCATACACGACACACGGCCATTCGGCCTAGGAAAACGTGCACAAAGGGGTAGCCCACGGCTTACATGACTCACGGCCTTGGGTCACTCCTCGTGATGCGTGCTTTCACTTAATCTTATCGAATTAGACATAGGGGCACACACCAAAGCATGCATTAGCATAAATCGGGCCATGTTGCTTTAAACAACATGCGATTTACTACGCTCTTACATGCATTGGGGCACAACCATCTAACCAAACAAGACTAAGGTTTTTGAAGAAGTTTTGACTCGATAAAAGTAAAACTAATTACAAACAAACTACCAAACATGACTCGATAAACAAAGTAATTACAAGATACAAAATAACGAGATAAAGATAAGAAAATAACAAGAAAAGGACTACAAAGACACGGCCAAACACGGCCTACACGTTCTAGCCTACCCTAATCCTTAGGTTAGATTCATTAGGTTAGATAGATGATTGCGAAATGGGTTAAGAAACAAGTTAGAAAACAAGTTAGAAACGACGTTGATCGATTGAGATAATGTCACGCCAAGGTGTATTCTACACGGCCTAAAGGGGTAAAATTAGGTCAAGTTTTCTAATTAAGTTAACTCGTCGAATGTTAATAAGAAGGTGCAAATCACGCACTCTTATAATAGCGAGAAATTATGTGAAAGAGAGAGATGCATTCAATTAAGTTACAGAATTGTTAAATCGGTTTTTTAAAGCTACGTCGATGCCACCTAACGTGTCTAATTAGGTTATTAAATTGATCTAATGTCATCTAAATGAGTTATATGTTAACAATCAGAGGTCGAACTAACATGTGAATGGTCCTAAGGTGGGTCGAATTACACGAGACCAAAGAGGGGTCAAAAGCGAAGAGCGAAGTTAGAATTCGTTTTATTAATGCCCTACCTTGAACACGAGGATATGTAAATGAGACGGGGGTGTACGACCGACTGATGTAGCGGTTTCTTTCCCATCTCAAGTCAACGCGGGTGTTCATGGTGGTACTTTAACTCATACTCGGACTAAACTAGTTTCGTAGTTAATTATAACAATCGATAAACAAAAACGATAAACAAATAAAAACAAACTATAAAAAACAAACATAAAAAACGAAATAAAAGGGAGAAAGAGGAGGATTTGATGCACCCTCAACCTACATGTATCGTTGACACCGTCTTGGGTCGTAATCGATGGTAGATTTTATCTCGAGAGGCCGTCGTCGACGAAGAAACAAAGCAAACAACACGTTTTTGGCAAATCTGGACAGCAACTTTCAAACAGCGATTTCTCTCTCGTTTCACGGTGAAAATTCGATTTAAAAGATGTTTTGAAAACTAGAAAGGGAGGAGAACAGAGATCTTAAAGCAACCCCTGCTCGTTTTGAGTTATTGGGCACGAAAAACGAGCACAAACAGAACTGGACAGACAGGAAAAAGCCGCGAAAAAAACAGAGTGTATAACACTCTGTTTTTCGAGGGAATTCGTGTACTCTCAAGGGCAATTTGGCTCGTATATCTTTGTCTTATGTGTATATGGATGTTGTATGGTTAATTAGGAATAAGAAACTCGAATTTTAATGGATGTTTGAAGGAGGAACGAATTGTATTTCGAAGAGGACACACAAACTGTTCCAGTTTGCAAGTCGGTTTTGTGGAGGGTTTTTGAGAGGCAATTAGGGTTTGTTTCTGGAGTTTAAAGCTTTTAAGTGAAGGTAGTATGTATGGAGGACTTAGAGGAATGAATGTATGGTGAAGGGGTGGTATTTATAAGGAGTTAAAATAGGGTAAAAGGGGGGAGAGAGGCAGACGGGCCTGTTCGCGCATAGCTGCTGTCCAGCAGCTTTGGTGAGGGTTTGAGAGGCTTTGTGACGGGTTTTCTTGGTGGTTAAGGTAAGGTAATATGGGTAGGATACTAGGGTATGGGTTAGAGTTAATGGGCACGGGTTTTGGTAGTGTTTGGAGCGGGTTTTGGACTCGGGTTTGAGCTGCAAAACAGGGGGGGCTGCTTTGTGTATGCGGGCTGTTTGGGGGTGATTTGGGACGTGATTTGGGCCATGGATATGGGGTTCGAACTGGGGTTGGATGGGTAGAGGCTTAGGTTGGTTAGTGTACTCGAGATTCGTGCCAACTCGTAAAGAAAACGGGCTTAAAAACCGAGCTATAACCGAGCTCTAAAACATGTGTTTAAAACGAGTTCTTTTCGATTTTTAAATCGATTTTTCAAATCGATTAACACATTAAAATAAATGATTTTTCAAATCAAATATACTCATAAAATGATTTTTCGAATCAAATATTTATTTTATTTTCAATAAATTAAACTTGAGAAAATAAATTCAAAATAAAATAAAATAAATTGAATTCACCTAAAAAAAGCTTTTAATTTAAATATCATTTAAATTAATAAAATACTCCGTCGACAACGCTCGTTCTACATCGTAAAACGAACCCAAATAATGACAAATGACAACTAAAGAATACATGTGTCCTATCATCATCGGGTGTTTGTCGGGTTCTCTATAAATTCCAATATCGACGGATACGGGTATCTACAAACCCTAATATTTCCTCTCTCATTTTTATTCAATAAAAGTTATAATCTTTTCTTAATTTTAGTTTAATCGCTCTCTAGTTTATGCAAGTTCTTCATTTCTCAATAGTTTACAATTGTTCATTTGGTTGTAATTGGAAGACAAGAAAAAATTCATCTTCCATTATTATTCAAGTTTGTTACTTTCATCTTTGTTAGTACAATTTCTCTCTTATTTACATCTTATTTTCATTTGCTTACATTTCTTATGTTGTTTAATTATTATTCATCCAAAGTAGTAAACTTTACCATGTTTACCATGCATGTTTGGTTGTATTTTGTTCCATCTTATTGTTGTTTTTTCATTGCTAAACACGTGTGATTAGTTCTCATCTAGGGCTTAGGGGGATCTCGGGTATATAATGGGTATGATTTTTTTTTTTTTCACAACTGTAAAGAAAGTTTCTACAATCTTATGGCCTGCCGAGCCAGGCCATGTGCCACACTATTAAGATGTCTCGGAACAAAAGAAAAACTTAAACAATGAAAAAAGCTTGCAAGACTACGAATCTCCTCCAAGATGTCCTTAATCAGATGATCCGTCTTTGTCAAATCAGCAATCGCACTGATCAAAAGTAGGCAATCAGAAGAGATGGCCAGATGGAGAACACCTCCGGATCGCGCCCAAGAAACAACATCTCGGACACCGAGAGCCTCCGCATGTAGTGCCGATTCCGCTCTAGTAGTCACCTGGCTGCGCATACACTCCCGCCCCAGCTCATCATATGCCACCCATCCAAAGGCCGCCTTAAAGGAATGTTCCCAACTCGCGTCCACCTTAATCCGAAGAGCAGAGCAAAGGCCCGGTTGACCAATCATGTGATATGGGGTCCCGTTTCGTAAGTCAGTTTTTTGCTGATAAAGCTGATCACCAACGCTCCCTCGAGGCTCTTTCAGTGACCCCTTGTTATCTACCTGGTTGTTTAGAATATGCACCCTCTCCTTGATAGAATCAAATAAGACTCCAACCAGAACCTGAGGATTGTTAGCCAGACCTTGAAACTTAACCTTGTTTCGAATAATCCATAGACCCCAGATAATGGCAATGAAAAGTATAACCCTTTTCAGCCCTCCCTCCTGCTTTCTCAAATATTGAACCCAATCAATAACCCAGTCGGTCATATTTAGGTGCTCAGCACCTTCCACCCTAATACCAAGCACCGACCCCGCCCAGATCCTAGCGGAGGAATCACAGTCCCTAAACAGGTGCTCAACTGTCTCCAAATTACAATGCTCAAGTTCCACACAAACCACAGAACACATCCACCCCCATATTTCTTTGTTGAAACTCCCGTCCTACAGAGAGCGTACCCGTAAATATCCTCCATATAAGGATCTTCCAGGTGTTAGGAACCGGGAGAGTCCATAGCTGCTTCTGACAAAAGACCCGACCACGCTTACCAAGTCTAGTGAGGTCTTTTTGTGAAATATAATGGGTATGATTTTGGGTTAGAATTATAAGGATTTTGGTGTTTTAATGGTTGTTACTTTCATGCATATGAAGTGTTTGTACAATTGCTTCTATGAGAGTTTGAGTATTTTCTCACATGTTTGGTTATCTGGTGTCTATATATACTAGTGGATGAACAATCTTGGTGTGTAGACTATTAGATGATCCTTGTGTATGTGAATAACGACTTTTATTTAATCACATGAAAGTTGGTTAATGAATTCTAGGTGTCCTAAGACATTAGGTTTAATTCCTTGACCATTTGCATCATCCATTTCCCTTCTTTATCTTGTTTTATGCCCAATAACCCAAGTAAACCCGAAAACTCTAGTCTTTCTCATATTGATCAATTATACTTCATTTTAGCATACTTCTATATCTTATTTGCACCTTAGTTTATAATCAACCAATCTTACTTTTGTTTTGACTAAAATAGAATTTAAACCGACTAAGTATACACTCCCGCCATCTTTGTGTTCGACCCCGATTAAATACTACATTTTTATTTGGCTTTATAAATTACTTTTGATGCCGGAAATGACGACTAAAAACCGCGCTATCAAAGTTATAAATAACATTTTTACAAACTCATGGATATATATTTATCAACAATTAAAAACGATGTTTACATAGCATAAGTCATATCTACTAGACATGATTAAGCATTTTCATACGTCGATGATTGTCGTTGTTATGTTTTTGGAGATTAACTCATATGCATTTCATCATATTTTGTACGATTTTATAAACTAATCCCTCTGTCTCGGTCATTTGTTGTCCTTTTCCATTTTGAGTGTCTCTGTCATTTATTGTCCTTTCTATTTTAAGAATGTACTTGATGAGTAATTTGATCATTCACACTCAGTTTGTTCCAGTTGTCATCTAGTAATTGGCCCCCTCTTCTTTCCTTGGTCTTTGTGCCAAAACTAAAGGACAACAATTGACTGGGACGGAGTGAGTATGTTTTTAATGTACTAGTTAAAGGTATATATTTTGCTACTTATCTCGTTCGGTAAATCGTAAACATTAGGGCCCAAAAAGCTCATTTAAGCCTAAAAGCCTGATTTGGCCCATAAGGTTCGGGTTTGGGCTTACTAAATAGGCCAACTAATTTGGCCCAACCCATACAAATGGGTTGGTATTGTCAATACAGCCTAGCCCATGCCCGCATGGGTCCGACCCATGATCAACTCTAAATTATGGGTGACATTTTGTATCCCTAAATTTTAACCGGGCATAAGGAAAATATTACCATTGCGATGAAACTATTATATATTTATTATTATTATTATTATTATTATTATTATTATTATTATTATTTCAGTAGGTCTCATGAGAGACCGTCCCCCACAGAAATTTAGTGGGTTACTCACCCCATCATGTGAGAGGCCTCTCAATAACGCTATTGAGAGACCGTCTCTCCGGAGTTTTTGTGTATTTTAAATTAGGCCAGTTTAGTTCAGACAATATCAGTGTTTGAACTAACATGCCCTTATTGGTGCATGCCTTAAAGTTGATTTTCATCCGAATTTCCCATATTTATGACTCATGGAGTCATGGATATGGTAGATAGCAAATAAAATAGTGGTAGTTATTAAACCTCCATCACAAACAACACAAATCAATCATCTCTATTCGTAAAAATAATGAGTTGAGATGATAAAAGCAAAGAAGAATAGTCGCAGTAGAATCATTAACACTATTGAATTCTATTGAATCTTCCAAAACAGCAGCAATCATATTTACACTTATTCCTTATCTGTCTCATTATCCCAACTTGTTATCTCTTCACCATCATTGCTTTCATTCTTAACAATATAATCACATGTACTCCCCCATTTATTTTATTTATATATTCCCGATCAATAGTTATCTTTATTTCAAACTCCTCATAACAAAAAAAAAGTCAAATAGATAACCGCCTATCGTGACGAAAGTGGTATAACTATATATATATATATATATATATATATACAAACCTCTATCATACTTTCTACATAGAAAAATATACATAAACATAGAACAATAGTAGGTTTATTATAATTTAAAGAGAGAAAAAAGAGCCATTATATATCATTATTTCATCAATGGCTCTTTTTTCTACTGATTATAATTATAATTATAATTATGCACCAACATTATTATATCTCTTTTTAGTTTTTGTTCTTCTTCGAGCGGTTCACGGGCTGAATCCAACGGTTTTGGCTCGGCAGGAGGCGGACCGGGTGGTGAATTTACCGGGACAACCACAAGTGGACTTCAAGCATTATGCTGGTTATGTAACTGTTAATGAAAGCCATGGTCGAGCACTGTTTTATTGGTTTTTTGAAGCAGTGGATGAGCCTCATAATAAGCCTCTTCTTCTTTGGCTCAATGGAGGTAACTTTTACATAATCATAATCATCTATAGAAAAGTTTTTTACTTCTTTGGTTCGATTTTGTTTTATATGTCATGCTCATATTTTTGTTAAATATCTTGATATAAATATTGCTATTAAAACATTTTCGACCAATTCTATGATTGCTCATACATTTTTAGTTCCAGTCATTAAAAACAAAAACACCATATATGGAGAAACCCTGATTATGAAAACTCGTTTTGTTCCAATCATTTATTTACTAGACTAATGTTAGAATATTATTAAGCAAAAAAAATGATGCAATTAGTGGAAAAAATAGTAAAACATAGCCACACATTACAAATTTGTTTGATATAGAAAATATGGAGTGGCGGCCTTGTTCTTGCATATGGTTATGTTAATGTGGTCCTTCTAGTAATTATTGCATCACAATTGACATGCGTAAAAATGTAATGTCGTTCGTCTTTATTATCCCTTTTAATGTAATTACGTTAGTGGGAGACATAATATGAAAAATACAAATTAAATAACTTTCTCCACTTATACTTCGTATATGAGAGGTCTTTTAATAACCCTATTAAAAAACCGCCTCTTTAAAATTTTTGTGCAATTTTATTTGTTAAAATCAGTTAGGTTGAATTCCCTTTCTATCATTATCGATCAGCCATCACCTTGCCTTGCATGCTAGCCAATTTCCTTTTGAACTCCCTTTGCGTTAGTCTCGTCAATAGTTGTCTTGATTTTTTGGCACAAAGATTAGTAAATGAGTGCAGGTATTTTTAGCAAGATTTGACGAGTTTTAGCAACGTACGAGTAAAAACTACTCCTAACTGTTTTTTAATGAGTGGTGTTGCCCAACAGCCCAAGTGTTATTCTTCATGTATAACTAAAAGTCAAAGAAAATTAAAATTTTCCAGATTAGATACCTCATTGTATGGCTCATTAAATATCTCTAGATTTTTCGGCTCGTATGTGGATTGACATCTACCCAGACATTGTAGTTGTGCGTGGTTGTCACCGATGTAATCTCCCTTACTACTAAGAGACTAAGAGAATAAAAATTCTCTTAGTTTTCCCGCCTAAATAAAATATTCTCTTAATGGGCCATTTTTGGATACTTTAACTACCATGAAAAATGGGCTATAAATTGACAATCTTAAATAATTTTTCCTTTCCTATTTTAAAAGACTATCTCAAATAACATTTCTTTTCTATTCATTTTTATTACTCTATCAAATTTTCTCTCTTTTTTACTCATCGAAAAGAACCGTGCATGTTTACAATTACACACACAAACTAAGAAGATGCAATATGTTCAATTGGAACATTAATTACGTAGTTAAAAGATTTAATTTTATCACATAATAACAATTATAACCCTAATTAAATATATTGCGTTTCTACAGTTCTATTTTCTAGATTGAAAATTCAATACTTTTTGTATTAAGAAAGCTGTATGTTTCAAGATCATTATTGTTCATGATTAAAGATTCGAACTTTCGATCACCTTAAATATTTGTTTACACTTTTTAAAATTATAATTTGTTCGTAGTCTTTTGTTTTGTTCCCAAAAATAAATGTGTGAAAAAAATGTATTTTTTAAATTTTTATCGCTCCTATTATTCTCGAGCTATCACCTTTAGCAATATCTCAACGTTAAAAACAATTATGGAATTTTTATATTTTATTCTACTTTGTAAATTCCAAAAACTTAAAATATCGTGCATTTGCACGGGAGCTACACTAATTTAGGAATTAGTCTAATAAAAATCTTTTTTTCCCTCAAACAAAATAAAAAAGAAAATCAAAGACTATTTTATGGTGGTTTGCAAGAAAGTTTAAAACTATCTAGGCCTAAGAAAAACGAAAATTATCTATTTTTACTGCTGCCAAAAAAATAAAAAACGGAAATTATGAACTGAGTGCGGGAGAAGGGCTACAGAAAACCCTGTGACAACCTTGTGCAATTCCTTTCACATGCCAGTGCCACCCAGGCCCCAAGCCCCCAACCACTATGCCTATGGACATGATTAAATTGTTTCAGTGACTAGGGTTACCAATCCAAATTTGTGGTCGATAAATTTCTCAGTAGTTTCATATACCGACAATTTTATATTTTACCTACCGTATCATTTTTGAAGAACAATATATTGTGACATCCAGGTAGGGAAAAAGTAGAGATGATTAAATTATATCTAAAACAGAAACGTAAATTATTGACTAAAATATTCAGAAAAGAAAAGTGTAAATTATTGACTTGGACGAATGGAGTCGGTCATTGGTTTACATAACCTATTTTTCACTCATATCACTAAATAACATGTAGCCTCAAATGGTATTTTCTCATCTCTTTAGTCTTTGTGCTAAAATCAAATGTAAACAAATAATCGGGACGAAGAGCTTATCTTTTAACCGTAATGCTAGAGAAAATACCACGGTCCTTGCTACTTTGCATTCATCAAATAAAACCTAATATGCAATAACCTATAGTTTTTAAATAAACACAGTTAGCTCCCGGGCTATAAATCTTGTGGTGTCTTTGACAGCAAAATAAATACAAGTATACCAAATCTTGACCAAATCGTTTTTATTATATCTAATTTTTATGGTTTCAACGTACTGTAACAGCTCATTGCAGCAATGCAGCATTAATAATAAAGAGTAGACTGGTAATGAATTAGGGAGCACTCTTCTGAGTTGAACTCTGGAATTATAAACCCCACGTAAA